>NC_060126.1:362458228-362762895 GCF_021461395.2 Schistocerca americana
TTGAAGTAAACGTAGCACGATTAGTTTTACAATAGCATCTCTCACGACTGAACGCTCCAATAGCAAGTATTCAAGTAGAAGTATTATAAATTAACGACTGGCTCAACTCAAAGGACGGTCAAAACACGACACGAACTACGTACTCCCGCTTATATCTGGCTCCCCAATGAAAAGTAGGCCTTAGAAAAGGAAATTACAGCTGGTAATTTTGCTCATTTGCGCAAAAACTTTTCTTCAGTTAACGTCTGCAGTTAACCAAAAGAATACTAACACTAACGTCAAATGATACACGTTCTTTCCAGATAAATCCTCTGTGAAATATCTTGGCATACTAGTCTAGGTCTACATAACAGTTGTCTATGGGGCAGCGTTGTACAACACACGACGACCCGAAGTAGATTAGAAAATTTACGGTTTCATACAAGAATGATGCTTTCGCCGTATTTCTGTTCTTCCGATACCATCGTCTACTCTCTACAAATGTCTTGTCTGGCTTGTGAGGTATTATCATCAATTTTTCTTGATTTATTCCGGTCATTCAACGTGTTAGGTGCTAAACCCATTTTATGTATAAGTATATCTCAACATAGGTTTTATGGTACCGGGGAAGGGAAACAAGTTTAGCTCACTGCGGATGGACTTGACACGTAGCTCATACCAAGACGGAGAAAATTTCCTCAGGCTCGAGGATGCGCGATGCTGAGGTTCGCAGAACAAGGATGTATGGAGCACATCCATCGCAGGGCGGATTTAAGCCGAGAGAATCAATTTCGTGGGCGGTCGTACTTTATAACTCGTGGAAATACGCCTCCGGACAGCTCGCCGCGGCGAATAAGGAAGTATAGATTGCGCGGTATGGCCGACGCGCCTCGAATGAGTCCATTAACGTCGCTATAACTTATATGCCACCAGCAGCACCTAAATCCTGAGGTACCCACCGCCGATGTCCTCGCGACTTTAGCGAAAAAGGCCGAAAAAGTCATTTGCCACTGTCTTCTTTTTTCTTCCTTATTCTTTCCAAAGTCGGATCCCTGCATCACTATTACGATGCCCGTCCTACATAACGCAGCGCCAGGCACTTGCTGCAAGCGGGTGGAGCAAGCCGAAGTAAAGTATACGATACGATCGTGGTAAACTGTCCCCGACACTGGTTCTTCTTCAACCTAACGTATGATTTCCTGTCCTGCGATAGCAGTTACGTGAGCACTATTCAGTAACTTTGCAAGAGATGAATCTTTGTTCGGCGGAAGTAAAACGGCATTTGACGTTCATCGCTTAAAAGAAACTATAGGATATGTCCGGTACTTGCACTTTTTCTTAAAAAGCAGAAACCTCATGTACGTCGTAAAATATAGGGTAAACGAAGACTCCACAGACAAAATATCGGAGATTTTTCAGTGATATTTTCTGAGTATTTTGGCATAAGGCACACGTGGGCTCCAGAGTGAAGTCTAATTATGAGTTATTCGGATTGTTACCTCAGTTACGTTTGTTACTGTGAAAATGCCTTCGCAACAGTAAATGAGCCAGTAATACGTAATCACCAAAACGCACATCACAAAACACACAGTAACACAACCACCGTCACACGATACTCGTTCTCTTTTATCACGGAATTTTTAATCTGTTCTGCCACTATACAGTAAAATACGTAAAAACTACAGAACTGTATCCTTATAGATGTTGTCCAAAATGCCTGCGGCGGAGTGTAAATCGACACCCTATTGTCTGTCTTTCACGCTCAAGATTGTCTAGAATTTGGGGTACTATTGCTATAGAAGTCGCCATGGCCAGATCCACGTGAGTATTTCTCAGCGGGACTCATCAACAGAAGCAGCGTTCTCCTGAAGATGGCGAACAGTTAGATAGCCGAAATATTGAATCGACTTGATTTTAGGATCCGGCAGCAAACCCGAAGAGACTTTCAAGACCTACGAAGTCACGATGGACCTAGCCGTTGGTGGGGAAGCCTGCACGACTCAGAGGTACAAATAGCTGCACCGTAGGTGCAACCACAACTGACGGCTATCTGCAAACGTGTGGTCCCTAAAGGGGGCAGCAGTCTTTTCAGTACTTGCAAGGCTGACATTCTAGATGGTTGACTGATCTGGCCTTGTAACATCAATCGAAACAGCCTTGCTGTGCTGGTGCAGCGAACGGCTGAAAGCAGGGGGAAACTACAGTTGTAATTTTCCCGAGGGCATGCAGCCTTTCTGTAATGTTAAATGATGGTTGTATCCTCATGGATACAATGTTCCGGAGCTAAATGGTCGCCCATTCGGATGTCCGGGCGGGGACTACCCAGAAGGATGTCGTTATCAAGGGAAACAATACTGGCGTTCTACGAATCGGACTGTGGAATGTCACATCACTTAATCGGGCAGGTAGATTACAAAATTTAGAAAGGGAAATGGATAGGTTGGAGTTATAGAGGGAGTTAGCGAAGTTCAGTGGGAGGTGGAACGGTACTTCTGGTCGCATGAATACAGGGTTATAAACACAAAATCAAGAAGGAGTAATGCAGGAGTAGATTTAACAAATAAATAAATAAATAAAACCAGATAGGAACACGGATAAGCTACTATGAACAGCATAGTCAACATATTGCTGTATCTTATATAGACAAGAAGCTAACATGCACAACAGCAACACAAGTTTATGTGCCAGATAGTTTCACGAATGATGAGACAAAAAAAAAAAAAATTAACTCAAGTAGGTAAGGGAAAAGAAAATTTAATAGTCGTGGAGGACTGGAACTCGGTAGTAGGAAAAGGAAGAGATGGGAAAACAGTAGATGCTTAAGGACTGGGGGAAACAAATGAAAGAGGAAGCGGCCTGGTAGAGTTTTGCAGAGAGCATAATCTAATCACAGCTAACACTTGGTTTGAGAGTCATGAAAGAAGACTGTATACATGAAAGAACGCTGTGTAGAAAAGATGATCACCTGTATGAAAATCAAGAGCTCAGATGGCAAACCACCTTTATTCAAAGAAGGGAAAGCCGAAAGGTGGAAGGAGTATAAAGAGAACGACTTGTATGAATATCGAGACCTCGAATTCAAAACTATTTCTAAGAAAAGAACGGAAAGCATAAAGGTGGAAGGACTATATAGAGGGTCTCTACAAACGAGATGTACCTGAGGGCAATATTATGGAAATGGAAGAAGACAGAGATAAATATGAGATGGGAGATGTGATACTGCGTGAAGAATTTGACAGAGCAGCTAAGTCGAAACAGGGTCCCGGGAGTAGACAACATTCCGTTAGAACTTCTGATAGCCTTGGGAGAGCAAACTATGACAAAACTCTTCTACCTGGTGAGCAAGATGTATGAGACAAGTGGAATACCCTCAGACTTCAAGAAGAATATAGTAATTCCAATTCCAATGAAAGCAGGTGCTGACAAAATACTAATACGAATTGTCTACAGAAGAATGGAAAAATTGGTACAAGCTGACCTCAGGGGCGAACAGGGTGAATCCCGGAGAAGTACACGCACACGCGAGGCAGTAATGAACCTACGACTTCTCATAGAAGATAGGTCAAGGTTCAGAATGGTTCAAATGGCTCTAACCACTATGGGACTTTACATCTGAGGTCATCACTCCCCTAGACTTAGAACTACTTAAACCTAACTACTCTAAGGACATCACACACATCCATGCGCGAGGCAGGAATCGAACCTGCGACCGTAGCAGCAGCACGGTTCGGGACTGAAGCGCCTACAACCGCTCGGTCACAGCGGTCGGCTATACGTCAAGGAAAGGCAAACGAACGTTTATAGCATTTGTACACTTAGAGGAAGCTTTTGATAATGTTGACTGGAATACTCTCTTTCAAATTGTAAAGGCGTCAGGGGTAAAATGCCGTGAGCCAAAGCTATTCACAATTTGTAGAGAAAGCAGATGGCAGTTATAAAGAGTCGAGGGACATGAAAGGGAAGCTGCGCTTGAGAAATTGGGGTAGGAATTAAAGTCCATGGGAAAGAAATAATAGCTTTGAGGTTTGCCGATGACATTTTAATTCTGTCAGAGACAGGAAACAACTTGGAAGGGCAGTTGAACGAAATGGACAGTGTGTTGAGAGAAGGATGTAAGCTGGACATCAAGAAAAGCAAAACGAGGATAATGGAATGTAGTCGAATTAAATCAGGTGATGCTGAGGGAATTAGATTAGGAAATGAGACACTTAAAGTAGATGAGTTTTGCTATTTCGGTAGCAGAATAACTGATGATGATGGGCCCGCATCTCGTGGTCGTGCGGTAGCGTTCTCACTTCCCACGCCCGGGTTCCCGGGTTCGATTCCCGGCGGGGTCAGGGATTTTCTCTGCCTCGTGATGGCTGGGTGTTGTGTGGTGTCCTTAGGTTAGTTAGGTTTAAGTAGTTCTAAGTTCTAGGGGACTGATGACCATAGATGTTAAGTCCCATAGTGCTCAGAGCCATTTTTTTTGATGATGATGGAAGTAGAGTGGATATAAAATACAGACTGGCAATGGCAAGAAAAGCGTTAAGGAAGAAGAGAAGTTTGTTAACATCGAGTATAGATTTTAGTGTCAGTACGTCTAAAAATGGCTCTAAGCACTGTGGGACTTAAAATCTGAGGTCATCAGTCCCCTAGACTGAGAACTGCTTGAACCTAACTAACCTATGAGCTTTTCAAATGTGGTGCTACAGAAGAATGAGAACCAATCTGATTTCTTGACATCCTCGATATCTGTGTCCTGTATACAACGGAAGTCGACGATCAGAAACAATACCAAAATTGAAGAAACTACAAAAATGTTCAAATCCATTGCGTGATAACACCACAGGTTCAGTTTACGCTGAGGAAGTCCGCGGTACAGAAGTCGCTGTTGTGTTCCAGAAAACGTAACAGTGCGGGCAGCACCTGGTGTGCAGCGGTGGTTCCCCGTGGCTGTCCGTACACCCTCTGGCGCTGCGCTCGCCCCACTGCGCTCATATCTGGGGAGGGAAACAGAATCATTCAGAAAAATAGCGCCTCCACAAAAGCAAGGGAACGAAATTACATGTTTTCTCCATTTGCGAAAACGTGCGGCGCTGTTGCAGGCCGTAGCGGGCAACCGCAGAAAGGCAACCCCTGTCGCAATATCCCAGGGCCATTAATATCATATTTCGTATGGCACCAATTGTTTCTCACCATGCAGTGGCGTACAGGACCGCTGGATTTCGCTACTTCCATATACGGTAGGTTTATAAGGAAAGTAGCGGCCAAACCAAGCATAGTGCTTACCACACATAGTCTAGCTGGAGATGCTACGCCTTGCTATTCTCTAGCATTATGTAACAGCTCTCTATTCATGTATCAGGGAATAGCTGGGAGGTTTATACTTTAGCGTGAAATTCTAATTGGGTAGAGAAGGACGTGCTACTAATCTTAAAACACGATCACTAATTTTACGCCACCACTACCACATAAGTACACTACTGGCGAAAAAAATGCTACACCACGAAGATGACGTGCTACAGACGTGAAATTCAACCGACAGAAAGAAGATGCTGTGATATGCAAATGATTATCTTTTCAGAGCATTCACACAAGGTTGGCGTCGGTGGCGACACCTACAACGTGCTAACGTGAGGAAAGTTCCCAACCGATTTGTGGCAGAGCGGTTCCAGGCGCTTCAGTCCGGAACCACGCGACTGCTACGGTCGCAGGTTCGAATCCTGCCTTGGACATAGATATGTGTGATGTCCTTAGGTTAGTTAGGTTTAAGTATTTCTGAGTTCTAGGGGACTGATGACCTCAGAAGTTAAGCCCCATAGTGCTCAGAGCCATTTGAACCATCCAACCGATTTCTCATACGCAAACAGTAGTTGACCTGCGTTGCCTGATGAAACGTTGTTGTGATTCCTCGTGTAAGGAGGAGAAATGTGTACCATCACGTTTACGACTTTGATAAAGGTCGGATTGTAGCCTATCGCGATTGCGGTTTATCATGTCGCGACATTGCTGCTCGCGTTGGGCGAGATCCAATGACTGTTAGCAGAATATGGAATCGGTTGGTTCAGGAGGGTAATACGGAACGCCGTGCTGGCTCCCAATTGTCTCTTATCACTAGCAGTCGACGTGACAGGCATCTTATTCGCATGGCTTTATCGGATCTTGCAGCCACTTCTCGATCCCTGAGTCAACAGATGGGGACGTTTGCAAGACAACAACCATCTGCACGAACAGTTCGACGACATTTGCAGTAGAATGGACTATCAGCTCGGAGACCATGGCTCCGGTTACCCTTGACGCTGCATCACAGACTGAGCGCCTGCGATGGTGTACTCAACGACGAACCAGGGTGCACGAATGGCAAAACGTCATTTTTTCGGATGAATCTAGGTTCTGTTTACAGCATCCTGATGGCGTGTTTGGCGACATCGCGATGAACGCACATTGGAAGCGTGTATTCGTCATCGCCATACTCGCGTATCACCCGGCGTGATGGTATGGGGTGCCATTGGTTACACGTCTCGGTCACCTCTTGTTTGCATTGACGGCACTTTGAACAGTGGACGTTACATTTCAGATGTGCTACGACCCGTGGCTCTACCCTTCATTCGATCCCTGCGAAACCCAACATTTCAGCAGGATAATGCACGACAGCATGTTGCAGGTCCTGTACGGGCCTTTCTGGATGCAGAAAATGTTTGACTGCTGCCGTGGCCAGCACACTCTCCACATCTCTCACCAATTTAAAACGTCTGGTCAATGGTGGCCGAGCAACTGGCTCGTCACAATACACCAGTCACTACTCTTGATGAACTGTGGTATCGTATTCAAGCGGCATGGGCAACTGTACCAGTACACGCCATCCAAGCTCTGTTCGACTTAATGCCCAGGCGTATCAAGGCCGAAATTACGGCCAGAGGTGGTTGTTCTGGGTACTGATCTCTCTGGATCTAGGCACCAAAATTGCGTGAAAATGTAAACAGATGTCAGTTCTAGTATAATATATTTGTCCAATGAATACCCGTTTATCATCTGCATTTCTTCTTAGTTTAGCAATTTTAATGGCCAGTAGTGTAGTAAACTCTGAAGAAAAGAAAAAGCAGGAATAAGTACCTGTACATCTCAATACCAAAAACAACAGCCGTCCTATACGGTCCTAATTGTCCTAATTGATTACCTGTAAGTGTAATCTGTAAAATCACTGCTACTTTTGCATGGGACACTAACGCCTTACATTCAAACATTTACGTGAAGTCGATGAGTATGGAGTTTGTCTGTTTATTTGGTGTTTTAGTGAGACGTTATCTGCATATCCTGTATTCCCTGAGTAAACAATACTACACATAACAAGCACTTATTACAGCTGATCGTATGACATCAGGACCTTGCTATGGGACACTGAACGCAGCGGTTGCACTTACATACTAAAATCTTTGGCTCGCCTTCCTTTTATACAGTTCTTTCAGCGACTGCTCGCGTACAAGTCGTTGGCAATGGACGTGACATCACCCAGTTATGTCCCAGAGCTACGTAACACGTAAACAAAGACTAGTTTTATGGAGGGCGTGCTGTTGAAGTAAGATTTCTTGTACAACCTAGCGGATGACGAACCTTTTGTCACAGACTGATAACTTACTGAAAAACAGCAACGGCATTTCTGCGATATGATGACGGTTATTCGCATTCCATCCATACAAGAAGTGCACACAAACTCTTACTGATAATTTTGGAGTTTCTGTTACTAAACATGGAAGTTCTTAGGCAAACGACTGTATAGAAGCTAGGGGTTAGCGATCGTGATATCATTATAGTACTTATGATTATGGAAGTTAATAAATCATTCAAAGAGGCTTGGGTGGTGTTTCTGCTAGAAAGAACAGGTAAGCATTGTTAGCATCTCACTTACACAGTGAATTAACATCACTCAGTTCCAGCGAGTTTAAGCAGTTTGTAAATCGTATTCCGGAAAATTATGTGCCTACTGTGTGAATTAAGGAAGGCAAAGAGTCATCATGGTTTAATAGTGAGGTTTGGAAAATTATGAGGAAGCAGAAGCTGTTGCATTCTCGGTTCAAAAGAGAACGCGCAAACGATGACAAACAAAGGTTAGCAACGATTCGTGCGTTTGTGAAAAGATCCATGCGTGAAGTGTACAACCACCACCGTTGCACGATCAGGCAGAGAATCCGAATAAATCCTGGTCTTATGTAAAATAGGTAAATGGGTCTAAGGCTTCCACCCAGTCACTTGTTGACCAGTCTGGCGTGGCACTTAAAAATAAACAAAACGAAAATCGAAGTTTTAAATTTCAAAGTTTAAGAAGTCTACCACGAAGGAGAATCGTACAAATATATCATCATTTGGACATCGAACAGACTCCCGTAAGGACGAAATACGAGGATTGCCCGGGAAGTACTGCACCACCTTTTTTCTCAGCCGAAAACAAATCTATGAATGCGAAACGTTACGTATGTGTTATTTGAAGTCTCCTGAGTGAGCTCGCCAAGTTTCTGTCACTTCCGACAGATAGCGTAGCTGCAGGACAGTTTCAAAATGGCGTCTGCAGGTGATGTATGTTACTAGCAATGTGCCGTCATTGAATTGTGGGGAAAACTCACAAACGCTTGTGCAAAGTCTATGGAGTATCTTCTGAAGTACAGTCAGTCGCTGGGCTCGGAGGGTGAGGTCATCAGAAGGCGGTTCGGCGCAGCTCCACGATTTGCAGCGGTCGGGGAGGCCATCCACGGCTGTCACACCTGACACGTTGCATCGAGCTGATGTTGTCATCCGCGAGGACAGACCCATTACCACTCGGCAGTTGGCGCTGCATCTGTCAATCAGCGAAGGAAGTGTGGATGCTCCGCCTCCAGGACAAAGATTGGTACTGACCGGGCATACACGCCCTTGTTTCGCTTTGGAGGAAAGCCATAGAACAGGGTGGAGAGTACGTGAAAAAATAGGGTGTGTTTATAAATACCATTCTTTCGTGTGTGTAATTCTGATTATGTTCAGTCCGCAGATCGTGGTCAAGTGGCGAGCGTTGCTGCCTCTGTATCACTGGGCCCCGTGTGCGATACCCGGCCGGGTTGGGGATTTTTTTCTGCCTGAGGACTGCGTGTTTGTGTTGTCTTCATCATTTCATCATCATCATCATCATTCGTGACAGTGGCTAGATTGTATTGGGTAAAAAGATTGGACTGTGTAAAAATTGGGACTTCATATGGGCGCTGATGACCGCGCATTTGAGCGCCCCACAAACCAAACATCATCATCATCATTACGTTCAATAAAGAATGACTGATGCTATGCATTACTTTCTAGGCAACCCTCGTTGTAGTAAGCATCCTTGGCTTAGAGAAACAACTGAAAGAGTTGAAAACAAATAAAACATCAGGTCCGGAGGGAATCCCAATTCGGTTTTTCAGAGAGATCTCTACAGCATTGGCTCTTTACCTAGCTGTCAGTTACCCTGAATTTCTCGCCCAGCGCAAAGACTCAAGCGACTGAAGAAAATCGAAGCTGACTCTTGTGTATAAGAAAGGCAAGAGGCCGAACTCGCAAAATTACAGACCAATAACCCTAAGAATCGTACGTCCACGAATTAGACGGTTTTAGAAACCAACGCTCAAGCGAAACTCAACTTGCCATTTTCTCACATAATGTAACGCGAACTATGGATGAAGGACAACATATGTATAGATTTCCGGAAAACGTCTGACACTGTGCATGTCAGGCTGTTAAAGAAGGTACGAGCATATGGAATAGGTTCACAGATATCTGAGAATCGAGTATGTTCTCGTCGACGGCGTGTTCATCATGGTCAAGGATATAGTCAGGTATGCCCCATGGAAGTGTGATAGGACCGCTACTATTTCCTATATACCTTAATGATTTGGCGGACAGGGTGGGCAAGAATGTACGGTTGATTGCTGACGTTGCTGTGGTGTACGGTAAAATATCGAAGGTGAGTGACTGTAGCAGGAAACAAGATGACTTGAACAAAATTTCTAGTTTAGTGATGAATGGCAGCTAGCTCTAAGTGTAGAAAAGTGTAATTTAATGCGGATGAGTAGGGAAAACAAATCCGTAATTTTCGGATACAGCTTTAGTAGTGTCCTGCTTGACACACTCATATCGTTTAAATACCTGGCAGTAATGTTGCAAAGCGATGTGAAATAGAACGGCAATGTGAGGTTTGTGATAGGGAAGGCTACTGATCGACATCGATTTATTGGGAGAATTGTACGAAAGTGTGGTTCATCCATAAAGGAGACAGCATATAGGACGCTAGTGCCACCTATTCCTAAGTACTGCTCGAGTGTTTGGGATCCGTACCAGGTCGGATTAAAGGAAGACATCGACGCAATTCGGATGTGAGCTACTGCCCTTGTTACTGGTAGGTTCGAACAACACGCAAGTGTTACGGACATGCTTCAGGAACTCACATCAGAAACCCTGGAAGGAAGGCGACGTTCTTTTCGGGAGAACACTTAGAGAATAGGCTTCTGAAGCTGACTGCAGAACGATTGTGGTGCCTCCAACATATACTGCGCGTAAGGACCACTCATATATGATATGATAAGTTAGGTCTCATACGGAGGCATATAGATAGTCGTTTTTTCCTGGCTCTATTTGCGAGTGGTATAGGAAAGAAAATGACTAGAAGTGATACGGGGTACCTCCCGCTAGGCATCATGTAGAGGATTGCCGAGCACCAACGCAAATATCGATGTAGATCATTTGAATTGCTTCATTATCCTGTAGCAAGCAACAAAACGCGGCGACAGAAGAGAAGCAAGTTATTTCTTAAAAGCTACATAAAATAGAACAGATTACTGAACAAGCGCAGCGGATTTTCGTTTACTGAACGATTTTAGATAAATTACATTTCGGCACTCCGTTATCTCTATATCTGTGACCTCAGGATCCATGTTACGATCTGCAGAAAGAACCGCTGACTATACAGCGTGTTCTGAAATTCCTGCTACAAACTTCTGCCATTTGTAGAGGGGAGTCATTATATAATATCTTAAATAGGAACCCACGTCGAAGAACGTACCGTTTCCGTTCTAAGACGGTTTCACTTCAGACGTGTAACGCGTGCACGTCTGCTGAGAGAAAGAGAAATGTCTCAGAGTTGTTTATCCTGGTATGCAGTAGAGGAGACAGGATGACGTGTACTACGCGAGACGGTCACCTGATGTCACCCAACGTCTGCCTCTGTGCGAGAAATATTCAGTGCCCGTTCATCTCCGATACAGTAAACATCGTTCGGTATGCAGTTTCAGGATACACAGACATGCTCCTTGTGTATGGCGAAGCTCGACGTAACGGAAAAGCTGCTAGTCGGTTGTACCACGAACGTTTTTCGCAACGTAGCCACCAATGCAGAAACTTTTTGCCCACGTTATGCAGTGTCTCCGAGAAATAGGTACCTTCACCATGAGGAGGCAAAACTGTGGTGCTCCAGGGCAACGCCGCACGGCTGAATGTGAAGATGATGTATTGCAGCACGTTGAAAAGAGCCCGTCGGTAGCTATCCAGGGAGGGTTCAAGCCAAGATAACGGTCTTATCACATGCGGTATAATGTTACGCTTTCTATTTCAGGTTACCTATTTGGGCTCTTGGCCCTCCCCCCCCCCCCCCCCCCCGCCCACTCCCTCTCCTCTGAGGAACTTCTAAAGTTAATCAAGGTCACCCAGTGGAATCACCCAGGAAATTGTGCTAGTTATATTCATATAGGTGAGAAAAGGCACCGCTACGCTTTCAGTTGCCTAGTTTCGGCTACTTTTCAAGGTCACACAAAAACATACTCCCCTCCCCTCCCCAATCCTAAATATGTACACGTAAATCATTGTAAATAGGAAATGTCTTAGGATTTTTGGTAGGTTGGCGTATAAGACAAGCAAATATTCTCGTGCAAAATCTTTATTAATTTCTGCATACGCATTTACACATAGAAAACAATTCTTTTTATGTTTGTTGCGCGTAGTTTTAATAACTCCTACCTCAACTTTAACTTATAACTTAAATCAACATCTGAATCAGAAATTTCTTCTCCAGCCAGTAAACTGACATATCTAATATTCTTCCTGTAAAATATCCGCTTTAAGGCTTTAACAGTTAGCTCTGTTCCTTCTTGCAGTTCTTCTAGATGAGAGCACTTGGGAATTTTAATTTTACCACTTATTTCCTCCTTGACACTATTGTTAAAGCATGCAACATCTTCCTGTGTGTTCGCAAATTTCCTACACATTCTACACATGCTAGAGAGATTTCTGTATAGAACTTAAAGTTTAAAACTTTTGCAAACAAGTGTCCATTAAATGTAGATATTTTATCAGTTTCCATCTCTTCAAATGGCTATTCTGTTGCTAGGTACACAACATCCAGTTCGCTACATTGAGATAGAATATAACCATTTTTAGACCAGACTAGACGGGAATGGAGGTTTGTAAAAAGATTTTTCGTGTATTCTCTAATATAGTAAACATTCTCGATTCCATTGATTTTGGCCAGCACTCCAACGTGTGATTACTGTAAATGCAGATATTTTATATTCCCCAGTCGTAGCCAGATTTCTCCATATACTATGTTTAAAGCCATATGTAAACCTTGCTTGCACATTTGAAATAGCTACTTCTCTTTCCAATTGCCGTTTATATTCTTCCTTTCTGGCAGTTGTCTTCACCATGTACTCCAGGTTTCGTTTCTTGACTTCGATGTCCTTCATTCCCAGTTTTCATTTTCATGCACATTACACATTAACTGTACTTAGGAGAGTGAGGCAGTCACATACACTTCTTCTTCGGAGCATTAAATTGTTCCTCCCCCTTTGATCCCCCTCCACCCGTATTCTCTTGACGCTGCACCCAGTGACTTCTTCGTCTGTGCCCCGGTGAAGATACGTAGCAGTCGTTTACACGAAGAGGTGATTTAAGAATTGGAAGAAAATTTAGACCTGTACGACCAAGATCTCCAACAGGTTACAGGTCGTTGCGAGAAGTATGTCACATTGGAGGGTTAATAAACTGTGGGAATAAAATTGGAACACCTTCAAGGACATGGTCATTTCATTGATCGGAGATGCGACAGGTAGTTCATAGTTGTAGGAGTATATGATAACAGATTCAGATCGAATGAAACGCACATTTCATATTAGTAGTAGTAGTAGTAGTAGTAGCAGTATGGTATTCTGTCTTACGGCAGGTCTTGTCATGGGTTAAGCCTCTTCCACTTTTGTCTCTCCGTAAACAGTTTTTTCATTTCTGAATATTTGTCTCCTTTTATATTGTCCAACATTTGATATCTCATTTTCCTTCTTCCCCTTTTTCCCTCCACCATTCCTTCTATTCCTTCCTTCAATAAACAGCCCCTCCACAAACAATGTCCAATCCAGTTCCGTTTTCTCTTTCCGTTAACTTTCAGCATGTTTCTTTCTTTTCCAACTCTTCTTAAAACTTTTTCATTCCTTACTCGGTCTTCCCATTTCACTTTTTCCAATCTTCTCCATATCCATATCTCTAGTGCCTCCAGTCTTCTTTCATCTTCCTTCCTCAATGTCCAGGTCTCCGCACAATATAGTGCCACGCTCCAGATGTAACATTTGGTAAGTCTTTTCCTCAGATCTTTGTTTAGTGGTCCACAAAGTAATTTCTGTTTCCTCTTGAATCCTTCTTTTGCCATTGCAATTCTTTTACTAATATTGTTGAGCAGTACATATCTTTCATTATTACACTACCCAAGTAATAATTCATGGATTGTCATAGTAAAGGATGCGCAAATAGTTGCATCAGTACACAGTGTACCTCCCTCTGACGGCAACGCACGTGCCTGTTATTGCATGTAAACGATCATAAATGTGCCGAACGGCATCCTACGACATAAACTGGCCCAGAAATCTTGCACCTCTGTTGCAATTCAGCAATGGTTCTTGCAGTCTCTGGAGAATGAATAATTCCCGCTTCATCGTGTCACATACGTGTTCAGTTAACGACAGACATGGTGATCATACTGGCCAGGGCAGATGGTATTCTCGACGAAGACCACGTTGCGTCGCGGAGTATGTGGTAGTGCATTGTCCTGTTGGAAAAGCACACCAACCTTTACCAATGGCAATAGCAAGGGGATAACAGTCTGTTGATTGTAGCGGACACCAGTTACTTTACGCTGCAAACGCACCAGATGTGACGTAACTTGTGACTGATGACCCCCCCATACCGTGACGCCTGGGGTGGGACCTTTGTGTTATGGGCGTATGCACTCCAGAATATGCCGCTCACCATGTCTACTCTGCACCACGTGCACGTTCATCACTCAGGCAGAACCCAGTCTCATTACTGAATAGAACAAGCGCCATTCTGCACTCCAGCTGACGCTTCCACAGTGCCAGGGTAGCCGTGCATGGTGGTGTTGTGTAATTAATGGTAGCCTGACCAGAGGGACTTGTGGTATTAGTCCTGGCGCAAACATTCGATTCCCAGTGGTTCTTGCTGACACAGTAGGTGCCCAGAGTTCTTCCCAGGATGACACTCGGCCGGCCACTGCAGCTGACACAGTGCCGATCTTGACTTGACCATATACCGTGCGGACACCCAGAACCCTGATCTAGCGTTGGGGAAATGTTCCACAGACCACTGCTCAAAAGAGCGACGCACCACCGACACTTTCTGCCCAATATGTGATTCCAGCAGGCCCACAATCGTCTACATTCAAATGGTTGCAATTTTACAGCAGGAGTATTTACTCGACGATGGGGGAAGGGTGTACCCTAGAACGAATGTAGGAAGTACTGTTCATCTCTAAACTCACCACAGTTACTGCCTGCAGACTCAAAACAAAAATTCCTCCTAAGCGTCATCTGATTGCAGATGGCCACGACAAAAAAATCATTAACACTGCAATCCTTCACTACGCACATATTATACCCTGGCGCCACGGGACACAGTATTTGAGTGCGAAGTAGCAGTGCCTTTGTTATTATTTAGTACTATACAATACTTACTATGTAAATGAAATCGCCTTATCTTGCTGCAACTAAATTTATTTTTCCCAGACGTTTCAACAGGAAAGGGTGGTTTTATTTGGTTCAAATGGCTCTGAGCAGAACAAGTGAAAGCTTTGACTTTAATAAAGGTGTGAAGCAAGGGGATAGTCTCTCCACTGTCCTATTCAACATTGCCCTGCCTAGTGCAGTAAATAAAATCAACAAAAGAGGCACCATATTTATGAAAACTAGCCAGATATGTGCATACGCTGATGACATTGCTATAGTAGGAAGAAATACCAATACACTCCTAGAAACATACCGGGCAATGGAAACAGAAGCCTTAAAAATTGGCCTCATAGTAAATGTAAACAAAACAAAATATATGGTAATGTCACAATCTGAGGCCAGAAGAACCCCTAAAAACCTAAACATCAATGGGAAATGCTTCAATGGAGTGTCCTCTTTTAACTACTTGGGAGCCCTAATAACAAATGATAACAGTATTGGAAAGGCTATAAGGGAAAGAATACAAGCAGAAAACAGAGCTTACTTTGCAAATATGCAGCTTTTCAAAAGTAGCCTTGTTACAAGAAAAACTAAATTGCAAATATATAATTCCCTAGTCCGCCCAGTTATCACATACGGCTCAGAGGTTTGGACGTTGACAGAACACGATAAAAATGCTCTCAGAAGCATTGAGCCGAAAATACTACGCAAAATCTATGGGCCAATAAGGGAGGAAGAAGGCTGGAGAATACGCTACAATGCTGAATTACAGGAGTTAATAGAAGGCAGGGACATAGTAAAATTTGTTAAATCACAGCGAATACGATGGCTAGGACACTTGGAGAGAATGGCAGAGGATAGAATTCCAAAGAAAATGATGAAAGGTATGATCCATTCAGTTAGGCGAAAAGGGAGACCTAGAAGAAGATGGATCGATGAGGTAATAATGGATATCAGCAATATGGGAGTCCGGGGGTGGAAAAGAGCAGCAAATAACCGAGAAGTGTGGAGGAAGATTGTTGAAGAAGCCAAGGCTCACCAAGGGCTGTAGAGCTACTGAAGAAGAAGAAGAAGAAGTATGGGACTTCACATCTGAGATAAGAACTACTTAAACCTAACCAATCTAAGGACATCACACATATCCATGCCCGAGGCAGGATTCGAACCTGCCACCGTAGCGGTCCCGCGGTTCCAGACTGAAGCGCCTAGAACCGCTAGGCCACATCGGCCGACGCGGTTTATTTACAAAAGAAGTATTTCGGTGCTTGCTGCGGATGATGGCCACGCAAATAAACTTGCTAAACAACGTTCCTTCAGACATGCCCGTCCTGAAGGAACTGTACCTATTTCAGCTGTCTAGAAACACTGGAAATGTAGTCACAGTTGTGAATATGAACCACCTTTGCTTCTGCGTGTAACAAGGCGAAAATCCCCATTAATGTAAGAGTACAAAATAAATGCCCAGTCTTTGGAAGCGGTAACATCCGTGAAGTATCAGAGTGTGACTATTCGAAATGATCTCAAATGGAATGATCAGATTACACAAGTAACGGGTAAGACGAACTCTAGATTGCGGCTTATTGGTAGAATCCTGAAGCGATTCAGTCCTTCAACAAAAGAAATAGCTTACAATACGTTAGTTCATCCAGTCTTAGAGCATTGTTCGTCTGTATGGGACCCTTACCAGTTTGGTCTGATTAAAGAGATTGAGAAGGTCCAAAGAAGAGCGGCAAGATTCATGACTGGTACTTTTAGCCATCGCGAGAGCGTTACAAATCTCATAGAAAGTTTTGAAGTGGGACACACTTGCAGATATACGGTGCGCTAAACAGGAGGGACTGCTCACAAAATTACGAAATCCGATCTTCGCTGAGGATGTAGTGCATATATTATTACCACCAACCTACAAATCGCGCAACGATCACCATTCAAAGATAAGGGAAATTGGAGCTCGTACTGAGGCATTCGAACAGTCGTTTTTTCCTCGTGCCATCCGCGAGTGGGACAGAGGGGGGAGGGGTGAGGGAGGGGGGATAAATATGACTCTGGTGCGAATTGTGCCCTCCACCACACACTGCTTGGTGGCTAGCTGACAGCTGAGTATATATGTAGACGTAGATGTATAGTCGAATGACATTTGTGAGCGACTGGGACTCGAACTTGGGTTTCCCGCTTTAAGTGAGCGGTCGTCTTAACCACTTCAGCTCTTCGTGTACGAGTCACGGCCAAACCCAAACTTCCACATGTCGTCATCCATGTGACACAACCTTTACTCTTACGTTATGTATATTCCCGTCCAGGAAGAACATAATTACATAGAGTCGAGGGTCTAGTACTGGTGAATAAACAAGAACCATGCAATGTCATGCATGTCCGAAGGAACATTGCATAGTGCTTCGTAATAACATATGCACTGCTATTTCACATTTATTCGCCAGTACCAGGCCCTTCGACTCTGAATATTTATGTGCTTCCTTGGCGGAAATATACGTAACGTACAAACACACATAGTGCCACGACGAAATATGGAAGTTTGGGTCTGGTCGTGATTCGTGCGCGGTTGGTCGAAGTGAGGAGATAATTCAAACTATGTGACTATCGCTCATGCCAGATAAATTAATGCTATCTAAGAAGCCGTAGAATTAATTCCACAAACCATCTGAGACTTCTGACCGTGACGGATTATATGGTACCGACTGGAAGCCGTGTCATCCTCTGTGAAATTCGATATTTGGCTGGGTCATGCAGAGGTATGGCCTCAGCTGACTACCCTCCCACGCGCTATCAGCTTTCCATGGCTTTTAGCGATACCTGTTACACAATTATTTTTTCAGTTGTAATCGCGAGGCTGTTTACACCGTTCCAGTCCTCGTACCAATGCAAAATTCCTGATAGCACCGATAACTGAACACGGGTCCTCCAAATGGAAGTCAGATACGATGACCACTCAGGTACTGGGAAGGACTGTGATTTCAGCAAGTAGTGAGCTGCTGGTGCTGCTACTGTCACGGCATGTACAGCTCCCGTGCTGCTAACGTTCCTTCGGCGCTGGGATGGTCGTACGGTGATCAGACTTTTTGTGAATAATGCACGCAATTCCGGGAGAAGGCGCTCCCTTCGCCCTAGAGACGCGCTATAAAAAGAACGGAAGAAGTTACCTCTCGAAAGCGTCTCGCAGAAAAATTAATTATCCCGAAAGATCCGGGGCGGTGCTCCCCGACATAACAGTAAATTCGCCGCGTCCCCGGCGGCTGCGGGCACATCTCCCGATCCATTAAGGGCGGCACTGTTCGCCTCCGCCCTAAACACGGCGGCCCGCGGGGAGCGGCCGAGCACGGCAGCCCTTTTAAAAACTTGTTAAGGGCAATGACACGCGACCGGAAATGAAGCGGGGACCCTGCCGCCGACACGCGCCATGGAGCCGGCGAGTCTTGCGTCCCTCCCCTGGACCATCCTCCGGTGCGCCTGGTGATGCAGTCTGCAGTACCGCCAGACGCTCATGAGAATGGTATGCGAACAGGCCTATTACGTTCGGCTCTCCTAACGCAATAGAAATTTATAGAAGAAAATCGTTATTTATTAGCAATGTTACCAGTCAGTACACGAGAGAGAGTCGCAGTACGAGAGTGTATGTCGGAGGTTGTTCGCTCTTTGTAACAGGTCAAAGTGTTTAGGTGCGTTACTTGTGTAAAATGTTTGTGTAGACGAAAAACAAGACTCCCTAGAAATTGCGCAATGGATTTTTGTCCCAATTTTCGTAACCAGTCGAGGATTGAGTAATGGACAAGTGGGGTACAAACTGACCAGCGTGAGATCCAGTATTTTTTCCAAAAAGGAACTGCTTGAAAGTAATCAACTTAATTAATAAAAGCTTACTTTGTGATTTGAGGGAAATTACACAATGAATTTTTGTCTGAATTTTCGTAGATACTCGAAGAGTGGGAAATAGATAAATGGGGTGCAAACTTGATCACAATGAGGTTTAGTTTTGCAAAGAGAGTTTGAACTGTCTGGAACTAATCTGGGTAGTTAAGAAAAATTTAATTAGTGATTTGAGAGCACATTTAAATACGCGTTTCACGAGCAGTTCTGTTAACGGTGTCAACATCTTCATCCCTTCGAGGCCTACCTATAATGCGCACAAAAAGTTACATTGGTGTAGAAATTGTGGAAATATTTCGTTTGTATTGAAAAAATAAAATGAATATTAAATTGTAGAATAACTCAAACTTCTTTCTTTCCTGTTGATCCATATACCAATAATAATAATAGAATACCGATCAGTAATTAAGCGTACTCTCTGGTATTCTATTCTCTTCTGTTCCAGTTTCTCACAGTCCATGATTCACTACCACACTAAGCTGTGCTCGAAATGTACATTATTAAAAATTTCTTACTCAGATTACGGTCGATGTTAAATACTAGCAGGCTTTTCAGCGTAATCTATATGGTTCATGTTTTCCAGCCCAAACATGAAAATAAAAAAGAATTTGGAAAAAAATAAAAATAAAATGGTCTAATGATTCGCAAAACGATTTGTCTGAAACTAAGAACTAGATTAGAGAAGAACATATTACGTACCTCATTTGCTGCAATGACCTGGAGCCCATCAAATATTTCTCTGATCTACTTTGTTTCTTACTTTTACACAAATCATTTCATAAAATATTTGACGGTTGTTTTTCTGTCACCATTTTTTCTGAAGGGTCGATGCGTGCCACTACGAATTCCTCAGTATAGCATCTGCACCATACGTTCTCAATTATTTGTCGGATGTATTGGCAATTCATGTCTTCCCGCCCAGCCTTTGCTGTACAACTCTCTTGTATCTTGAAAGCTATTCCCTAATGTTTCACCACATATCGTACCATCCTGTCCCTTCTACTTCTCAATGTTTTCCATATGTTCCATTTTTGGCGATTCTTCCGAAAACCTCCTCATTCCTTATCTTATTACTCCACCTAATTTTCAACAACTTTCTATAAAACCCATCTCATATGCTTCGATTCTCTTGTGTTCCAGTTCCCCACAGTCCATGATTCTCTACCATATAAAGCGGTGCTCCTAACGTACATTCTCGAATCTTTCTTACTCGGATTAAGGTCGATGTTAAATACTAGCAGGCTTTTTAGCACAACCTACGCTGGAACATTCTTACAAGCTTTTCATACATTCTGACCGCCGAGTACAAGTAACTACAGATTTTTTGGTGTGAAATAATGTAATTACTTTAAAGGCCATCGATATCTGATGAAATGAGAGTTGGTGTGGATTTTCAACAAGAAGAAAGTAGTTATGAGTTTCCTGCATACACTGTTCTGCTGCGATGCGGATAGCAGGCACTTCACAGTGTGTGATTAACATGGAGTGGCAACTGGAAACGTACTCTAAATTTGAATTACGCAGGACAGTGCGATTTTTGTGGACGAAACCTCTAAATCGAACACAGATTCACCGTGAAGTCCAGCATCTTGTGGGAGCAGGTACTATGTCGTACCCAGATGTAGTGAAATGATGCTAACAATTTGGCCAATGTTGCCCAGACATGGGTGATGGTGATCGGGAAGTCGAGATCTTGCACCACAAAGTTTACATCGTTTTGGTAAAATGAAACACAACTGGGAGAAAGAGATTTTCCAACGAGGACGTCAACACAGTCATTCTCGAACGGCTCCTTGACGAAGCAGCGCTGCTCTCTCGCTGATTGATTGAACGACTGGTAGAAAATTACTACTGCTCTTTACAGGGGCTTGGTGATTATGTTGAAAAACAGTGTCGTGTACCACTGACATTTTGAGTGTTGTGCAGCATTCAGTGAGAGTTAATTGGTCTGCCATAATAACGTGTAACTTCGTCTGTGCAGGGTTTTTTCAAGTCTTTTTGACAAACATCTGGGGGTGACAGACTACGTCATAGGGAACAACTTTTGTTAGAAAGGGTCTGTTCGCTGACACTAGCCAATGCCACTAGGCATCCTTACGTACTGGTTATGTCCCTGAGTGGCGATAGAGCGTAGGCAATTGTTGCATTCGTACACGAGGTTTGTTGCCCATCATCCAGTCATCTACTTCACGTGAAAGGCGGTAGTCCTGGCAAAATTTAAATAAATGATTTCCTTCTGAAACACCTTTATCCGCCTAGACACATCAATTCCTACAATTTTCTTATTGAAAATCACCCCATTAGGTAGTATGCTGTACACCCTGCTAGTAAACCCAGCTAGTTTAGTGTCCATGTCCAGCGGATACCAGAGGACACCTAGCATCGCTGGTAAGCATCAGAGAACGTTTTGTCTGTAACAAACGTTGTTTCCCATGAAGTGATCTATCACTTCCTAGACATTTGCCGCAAAGACTGTCTAGTATATGAGAAAAAATACCACAACAGCTGTATACTGAGAATGTCTCATCTATAACAAGACTAGTTTCAGCGGCACATTACCGCCATCCTCTGGCCCCACCACTGCCAAGTCCGCCCCGATAGCTGAGTAGTACCGGCACGGTAGCTCAGCGTTTTCGGTCACAGAGCTGGTTGGCCTCTGTAATAGAAAACTGAGTGAAAGGATCAACAACGAACTTGAACGGATGTTATGTGACGTCCGCAACGACCAAACACAACGATCAACAACGAACAAAATAAAAAAAGGAAAGAAAAAAGTGGTCAGCGTGACGGATTGTCGTCCTACGGGCCCGAATTCGGTTCCCGGCTGGGTCGGGGATTTTATCCGCTTAAGGACTGGGTGCTGTGCTGTCTTCATCATCATTTCATCCCCATCCGGCGCGCAGGCCGCCAATGTGGCGTCGAATGTAATAAGACCTGCACCAAGGCGGCCGGACCTGCCCCGCAAGCGGCGTCCCGGCCTATGACGCCAAACACTCATTTCCATTTTACCACTGCCAAAAGGGCATTTTAGTTGCATGGCACATTTTCTGTGGGATCTCTGTTACTAACACACGTGGGCTAGGTTTCATCAGGAGTCTATACACGACACCGTGTGGTATGAGACAACAAACAGTCGTATATAGACTCCCGACAAAAGCTAGCCCACGTGTGCTATTAACAGATATCGCAAAGAAAATGTGCCAAGGAACTCAAATGCCCTTTTGCCAGTGGTGGGGCCTGAGGATGACGGTAATGTGCCGCTGAAACTAGTCGCGTTGTAGAGTAAATACATTCTCAAGATACAGCTGTGGTGGTACTTTTTCTCATATATATGATCAGCTGAAGTGCCCCACCCATACAATATGTTACGATTTGTAACATATGTTACGTATGTTTGTTACAACTTCTACAGTACCTGTTGTGGCCGTTTGCTACTTGTTACGACTTCTGCAGTACTTGTTAGCAGCAGACACAGTGGCTGCGCCAAAGACAGACGGCGTGGAGTTTTACAGCTATTTGTTGAGCGTTCTTTACAATTTCTCCCTCGTCGTCGCTGCCCAGCCTTGCGGATCCTTCCGCCTGGCTGCTGCTGTGTAGATTCTCCGACAATGCGCGCGACAAGCGCCACCAGTGCTCCGCTGAAGTCAGGATGTTCTGTGGTTGAGATGAACTCGTCACCGCTCGGCAGCCCAGTATGGCACCCCGAAGGAGCCGCGTCGACGTGAGGTCAGCTGCTGCCGCCTGCTGCACCAGCGGCTGGGAAGCCGTCAGTCGCGATGTCCGCGAGCTCCCGTCTTGGACCACGCGCCGTGGCGTCGGGTTGCCGTGGAGTCCGGGCGTCAGTCCCCAGCGGTGCCTGTGCCCAAGACCGCGCTGCGGCCGGTCCTGCTGGAAGTTCTCGCTGTAGTTAGTCAGCCATGGTGCCGACCGGACTCGGGCCGACCCCCAGAGCTGAAGTAGACATTTGGCGGCGAACGGATGTCTCCTGCAAGCTGGAACAGACTTGCGGAATCGTCACCTACGAAGATTGAACATTCGGACATGGACCACGTCCGTCCTCAGATCCGAAGTGCTTCCTAATGACTTCTGTCCGTTGCTGCCGGCGATCCGCTATTTATATCCGGCAGGAGGACTTTTTTACCCTCGGTGGCAGCTTTTTGTTATTACTCCCGCAGTAAATTACAGCGTAACTTAGCGTGCTGGCCTCACTTCCCCTTACACAGCACACTCCAGACTTCGCTCGGCGCTCGGTCTGCGTGCGTCCTTGCGTCAGCTGGTTGGTAGACTGAAACTGTCAGCAAGGCTATATGTGACACACCTACTTCGCAATGCCGCGATCGCTGGCTGCCTCTGTTTTGCCATTCTCCACTGCGTGAAGCAACGCTTACTACATGTGACCGTAACAAATACGATATACACGCATAAATTGACTCTGAATCATCCTGAGTGTTTATTTTAACTTGAGACAAGTAATTATATCGAAAATGATTCATCGAAAAATAGAAAAAATGATCTGGGAGAAAAGTTCATGTCAGTAAAAGGGACATATGTCTGTGTTAAAACTGGCCACCTCCAAACGGCCACTCCTGTGTGGACGGAGTCAGCTTTGTAGTTTCAAATTGGAACATACATTTTATTGCATATTCGGATTTTACGCCTACAAATACACAATCAGCCCTGTAAGGCACAGAAACCTTAATTACCATACAAGTACCTTATTTTCCAGAAAATTTCAATATCTGACCATATAATTTATACTGTACAGTCACATTTGCAACACTCGAGTTACCTTCGAAAATCATTATCAATCGTTAGAACACAACGGTTTACAGTTATATCGTAAATGATATGTAGAATCAAATTCACCCGTTCAATGCGGAAACTGGCACACTAGATGTTTGTCAGTTACAGTGTCATTTATTATTACGAATGGGAAACAATGGTTTGAGTAAACCGTACTTATCTTTTTGGCGCAGAGTCCGAATAGGCAATAAAAATGGGAGGTTCCCACTGGATAATACAACGTTGACCCCACCCACGCAGGAGGGGTTGATAGGGGTGGACAGTTGAAGCGTAGACAGACGTTCCATTTACTAATATTTTCACCTAGAACAATTTTTTCGTACGATGTGTCGTTTTCGAGATATTTAGCTGTCTCAAATTAGAACAAACACCCTGTGTATGACATGCCATTGTTCAGCACACAGTTAAAATTCTGCTTAAAATAAATAAATGAGAAATAAATTGTCGAATTAGGTAGCTTTTGCTTAGTACTGATGGTCTATTTCTCAATCCATCCGGGACTCCAGACATCTTTCTCAGTATTCCGCTAAGTTGCATATGATAAACAGAAACATTAGATGGCATTTCCTTCACTTTGCGACATTTCTTTAAATATCTGAATTAACTCTGGATGTCAAGTCAATCTACACAACTGGCCGTTAAAATTGCTGCACCGCGAAGATGACATGCTACAGACGCGAAATTTAACGGACAGAAAGAAGATGTTGTGATATGCAAATGATTAGCTTCTCAGAGCATTCACACAAGGTTGGCGCCGGTGGGGACACCTACAACGTGCTGACATGAGGAAAGTTTCCAACCGATTTCTCATACACAAACAACAGTTGACCGGTGTTGCCTGGTGAAACGTTGTTGTGATGCCTCGTGTAGGGAGGAGGAATGCATACCATCACGTTTCCGACTTTGATAAAGGTCGGATTGTAGCCTATCGCGATTGCGGTTTATCGTATCGCGACACTGCTGTCGCGTTGGTCGAGATGCAATGACTGTTAGCAGAATATGGAATCCGTGGGTTCAGGAGGGTAATACGGAACGCCGTGCTGGATCCCAACGGCCTCGTATCACTAGCAGCTGAGGTGACAGGCATCTTATCCACAGGACTGTAACGGATCGTGGCGCCACGTCTCGATCCCTGAGTCAACAGATGACGTTTGCAAGACAACAACCATCTGCACGAACAGTTCGACTACGTTTGCAGCAGCATGGACTATCAGCTCGGAGACCGTGACTGCGGTTACCATTGACGCAGCATCACAGACAGGAGCGCCTGCGATGGTGTACTCAACGACGAACCTGGATGCACGAATGGCGAAACGTCATTTTTTTGGATGACTCCAGGTTCTGTGTACAGCATCATTATGGTCGCATCCATGTTTGGCGACATCGTGGTGAACGCAGATTGGAAGCGTGTATTCGTCATCGCCATACTGGCGTATCACCCGGCGTGATGGTATGGGGTGCCATTGGTTACACGTCTCGGTCCCCTCTTGTTTCCACTGACGGCACTTTGAACAGTGGACGTTACATTTCAGATGTGTTACGACCCGTGGCTCTACCCTTCATTCGATCTCTGCGAAACCCTACATTTCAGCAGGTTAATGCACGACCGCATGTTGCAGGTCCTGTGGGGGCCTTTCTGGATACAGAAAATGTTCGACTTCTGCCCTGGCCAGCACATTCTCCAGATCTCTCACTAATTGAAAACGTCTGGTCAATGGTGGCCGAGCAACTGGCTCGTCACAATACGCCAGTGAGTACTCTTGATGAACTGTGGTATCGTGTTGAAGCTGCATTAGCAGCTGTACCTGTAGACGCCATCCAAGCTCTGTTTGCCTCAATGCCCAGGTGTATCAAGGCCGTTATTACGGCCAGAGGTGGTTGTTCTGGGTACTGATTTCTCAGGATCTATGCACCGAAACTGAGTGAAAATGTAATAACACGTCAGTTCTAGTATATTTGTCAAATGAATACCCGTTTATCATCTGCATTTCTTCTTGGTGTGGCAATTTTAATGGGCAGTAGTGTATCACGTGTTTCCCAGGCTGTGGACTGAAGCGAATTCACGAGTGGTGATGTACGCTCAGCCGAGTGAGGGCGTACCAGAGCCGTCGGCTGGTCGGTCTACAGCCCTCGTTACGACCTGCGCGATCGTTTAGCGGCTGCTGGGGCCATCGGCCCAGACAGACGGGGAGCCGGCGGCCGGTGACGCGACGCGAGGGCAGGTCGCGGCCGGCCGCCGGTCGTTACGCGTCCATCCGTCAAAGACGGCTCGCGCCCCCGCCGCAGATAGGCGATATCCGCCGGC
Organism: Schistocerca americana; assembly: GCF_021461395.2. Classification (NCBI taxonomy): domain Eukaryota; kingdom Metazoa; phylum Arthropoda; class Insecta; order Orthoptera; family Acrididae; genus Schistocerca; species Schistocerca americana. The sequence continues at coordinate 362,484,176 of NC_060126.1, forward strand.
CGCGCATTGATTTATCGGGTTAGTTAGCGGCGCCGGTGCCGGCTCCGGGCGCCGGCCATCCCTCGTTACGGGGACACGGGCCGCGCTGCCCGCCTGCACCGTCTTGGGCGCGGCCGGCTAATGGTCAAGCAGCCGGGGAGGCCACCCTAACAACCTCATTACGGCAGCCGCCACCGCCCGCCTCGCCTCGCCTCGCGCTCATGTTTATTTACTGGCTCGGGGGAGTCCCAAAACACTGCCGTCCCTGCCACCCCCACTGTCGTCTTCCCCGAGCCTTTAGGAAAGTCGCTGCGTCCATTGGCAGCCGGACGTTGTAATGATGTTACGTAGCGGGAGACTCGCTTGATAACATCCTCCTCTGTCGGACGGGGACTCCCCGTGGGGCCACGTAAGCGCCCTACTAGTGACCAGCATAACAGCGAGGAGGCAAGATGTCGTCTTAATTAGATATTTGCATTCATAGATAACAAGCTCCAGCTGAAAAACTAAACAATGTGCACGTGAGAAAGAATCAGGATAAACGGTAGCCGCCATTAAGTACACGTCAATGGAAACGTGTTACATTGAAGCACTTACCACACTTTGTGAAAATATTTATCACATAATGGATTTTGAACGATCTAAAGTTCATTCCATTCTCAACTTAAGTTCATGGTCATTTTATTCTATTCTATCGCTAGCGCCTTGTCCCGTGGCTACGCAGGGTCGGCCATGGTTAATCGGATTTGGCATGTTAAGTTTAAGGGGTGGCCGGATGCCCTTCCTGCCATCACTCCATACCCCCCAGGACGGAGTTAGTGTACCCCAACTGTCTGCGTCTAGTGGAATCCATGAAATAGTGTGAATGTGTACAGATGTCTGCGAGGTGTGTAACTGAGGCAGAACGTGGGGACCAGCCCGGTATTCACCTAGTGGGATGTGGAAAACCGCCTAAAAACCACATCCAGGCTGTGCAGCACACCAGAGCTCGTCCTCAAGCCGCCAGGCGGATTCGATCTGGGGCCGGCGCGCCCACCCGAGTCCAGGAAGCAACGCGTTAGCGCTCTCGTCTACCCTGGCGGGTTATCATCATCATCTCAATATTCTCATCATAACCATCGTCATCTTCAGTGATAGCTGTAGTCCTGTTTGGTACAAATACACACGTCTATATGTCGTCACATGAGTACGAACCGCTTCCATATCTAATCTTGGGGATTATACGCTGAGGTCACAAAATTCATGGGAGAGCGAGATAGACATACACAGGCGGCGGTAGTATCGCGTGCACGAGGTATAAAAGGGCAGTGAATTGGCGGAGCTGTCATTTGCACTCGGGGGATTCATCTGAAAAAGTTTCGTGGCCGCACGACATACTTTGGATGAGGAATGGTAGTTGGAGCAACATGCAAGGGACATTCCTCATCGGAAATCGTTAAGGAAATCAATGTTCCGGAATCCACAGTGTCAAGAGTGTACCGAGAATACCATATTTTAGGTGTCATCTCTCACCACGGGAAACGCAGGGGCCGATGGCCTTTACTTAGCGACCGAGAACAGCAACGTTTGTGTAGAGATGTCGGTGATAACAGACAAGCAGTAATGCATGAAATAACTGCAAAGATCAATGTCGGACGTACGATGGACGTATCAGTTAGGACAATGAGGTGAAATGTAGCATTAATGAGCTACGGTAGCAGACGACCGACGCGAGTACCTTTGCTAACACCTTTCAGGGGGACTCCTGGGGTCATGACCATATCTGTTCGACTATAGACGACTGGAAAACAGTGGCCTGGTCAAATGAGTTCCGATTTCAGTAGGTAGGAGCTGTTCGAGTTCGGCGCAGATCCTAGGAAACCATGCACCATGAGTCGTGCATGGCTCGTGTTCACGCCATTTATTGTTTGTCATCTTCGATTACGGTACTGCCGCCCCGTATTCTTATTCCATTTACTGGCGTCACTAACTTCCTGCCTTACTTGCCCGTGAGTGGCAGCAGCAGCGCTTATCGATAGTGCACTGTCATACCATCGCTGGAGCGACCGATAGTATTTCCGGGTCTTCGTGTGTCGGGAAGTCAGTTGGAGAGGGACAAGCAGTGCAGTCGGGCACGGAGCAGCAGTCGGGGACGAAGGAGCGTCGGGCACGGAGCGCCAGTGAGGTGCGAACAGCCTGTATTTGCCGACCGCTGGCGACGCACTTGTACTCTCCGAGTGAAGAAGACTGGAGCGGTTACGACCGTTGGTTGGTCGGTCGGTCGGTCACCTCATCGCCGACGTGTGTTTGATCTTTTGCCCGTTTCCGGGTATTGGGGAGTCGGTCGGTTGGGGCAGAGCAGCGAGGAACTCTCCGTGGCGCTTAGTCAGGCTGGAGCTGCTGGTGGCGTGCATGCGGGGTTGGAGTTGTAGGCGATTCTTGCGAGGGTTACGAAGTTCGTTGCCCACCCATCCTGGACACTAAGGTTGAGTGCTCACTTAACCTACTATCAAGCCTCAACTGTTATCACATCTCGTCGTTTGGCCCTGGTTGTCGCTTTCTGGGTGATTCCTGCGAGCAATAACGTGTGTGCATTGAAGTCGCCTAGAAGTGCAGCCGTCTTCTTGTATGGTGTTTAACTTAATTTAATTCATTCCTTCATTAATATGAAGTTCACCAGCGGTATCTTCTGACTTGTGGCCGTTGACTTTCCGGTGACCTGCCCTGGTCATTGACTCAATTTGTGGCAGTGTATTTTCCTTGTCATGTTGTTGCTGTCCAGCACGGCGTGTACTTCTACAGCTGAGGTTGGTAGTTTCGGGCGTTTATTCTGACTGGGCTGGATTGGGCACCAGTATCCAGAGGGTTGTGCTGTTGACATCTTGTTGTCGTTTTGCGGGTCGGGTGGAGCAGAACTGATCCTGTTGGTTAGTTCGTCGGCTGGTTTTCGGTTGAGTTGCCTTCCGATTAAGAGGTTGTCGGTCAGGCTGCCTGTCTCACCTAAACGTGTGTTAGTATTAATTCCCAGGCTGACCCTTGGAACCTTCTGAGTGCCGCTCCTTGTGTTTTACATAGTGATTTCCTTTTTAGTCTTAATTACTCTTTGTGGCCTTCAGCCGAGTTTTAGCTTATTAAAATTGCAAAGCTTTTCTTCTTAGGCCTTAAGCCGTAAAAAAAAAAAATTGTCTTGTTTGGTAAGTGACCTTCAGCAGAGTTTCAGCCTTTCAAATTAAAATTGAAAATTCCTTGTGCCAAGGCCTTAAGCCGTAAATTTGTTTCAAGTTGGTATGTGGCCTTCAGCCGAGTTTTAATCTCTTTTAAATTAAAAATTCAAAATCCTTGTCTTTCCCTTAAGTCATTAGATTGTTATTCTTTAGTAAGATGACTACAGCTGAGTTTTACACGAAATAGTTTAGGATAAGGCCTTCAGCCTTTTCAAATTGAAAGCTCTTCTTCCTAGGCATTAAGCCGTTAAATTGTTTTGTTGATATGTGGCCTTCAGCCGAAATTTCACCCTATATAGATTAAACGTTGAAAATCTTTGTCTCGGCCTTAAGTCGTAACACTGTTCTTGATTAATGTATGGCATTCAGCCGAGTTCTGTGTAAAAAAATTTAAGCTAAGGCTTTCAGCCTATTTATATTGAAGATGAAAAAATTTTTTTTTAGTAAGTGAAACCTCCAGAAAAACTCCTGTACCTCAATTCCTTGCTTAGGATTTGGATTTTCGATGTGGCCTTCAGCGGATTTAAAGTAAATCATAGGAGGTCTTTCGTTAAAACCTTGAGAGTTTTTGATTCTTGTTTGTGTGATTGTGTGTTTTAACAAATAAAATTTATATGTTGAGTGCAACTGACAGTAACTTATCTTCGCCACTTTCCACAAATGTAACCTCATCCGCTCTGCCCTGGTAGCTCAGCCGGCCGCTGGTGGCCGTGCGGTTCTAGGCGCTTCAGTTTGGAACCGCGTGATCGCTACGGTCGCAGGTTCGAATCCTGCCTCGGGCATGGATATGTGTGATGTCCTTAGGTTAGTTAGGTTTAAGTAGTTCTAAGTTCTAGGCGACTGATGACCTCAGAAGTTAAGTCCCATAGTGCTCAGAGCCATTTGAACCTGCTAGCTCAGGTATTTCAGTCCAGGTTGTCAATAAGGTAATGTGCAAGCTAGTGGTGTCTCTGCAATTGATGTGGGCTGTGTTTTCGTGGAATGGACTGGGTCCTCCGGTCGAACTGAACCGATCAATGATTCGACATGTTTACGTTCGGCTATTTGCTCCCATTCGTGGACTTCATGTTCACAAACTTATCACTGGACCACAACTGTTCGCAATGGGTTTTGAGGATCATTCTGGGCAATTCGAGAGACTGATTTGGCCACCCAGCTTTCCGACATGAATCCCGTCGAACATTTATGAGACATAATCGAGAGGTCAGTTCGCGCACAAAATCGTACCAGGGCAACACTTTCGCTGTTATGAACGGATAGAGAGGCATCATGGCTTACAAGGGAACCTCCCCATCGCACCCCCCTCAGATTTAGTTATAAGTTGGCACAGTGGATAGGCCTTGAAAAACTGAACACAGATCAATCGAGAAAACGGGAAGAAGTTGTGTGGAACTATGAAAAAATAAGCAAAATATACAAACTGGGTCGTCCATGCGTAAGATAGGCAACATTAAGGGCAATGTGAGGTGAGGAGCGCCGTGCTCCCGTGGTTAGCGTGAACAGGTGCTGAATGGGAGGTCCTTGTTTCAAATCTGCCCTCGACTGAAAATTTTAACTTTTTATTTTCAGTTAATGTGAAAAACTCTTATGTTTCCATCACTTTTTTTGGAGTGATTATCACATCCACAAGAAAACCTAAATCGGGCAAGGTAGAAGAATCTTTTCACCCATTCGCCAAGTGTACTAGTTAGGTGGGTCGACAAAATATTCCTGTCATGTGACGCACATGCTGTCACCAGTGTCGTATACAAAATATCAGACGTGTTTTCCTGTGGAGGAATCGGTTGACCTATGACCTTGCGATCAAATGTTTACGGTTCCCATTGGAGAGGCACGTCCTTTCGTCAACTAATCACACGGTTTTGCGGTGCGGTCGCAAAACACAGACACTAAACTTATTACAGTGAACAGAGACCTCAATGAACGAACGGACAGATCATAACTTTGCGAAAATAAAGAAAGCAAAATCTTCAGCCGAGGGCAGATTTGAACCAAGGACCTCTCGTTCCGCAGCTGTTCACACTAACCACGGGACCACGGCACTCCTCGCTTCACATTGCCCTTAATGTTGCCTATCTTACGCATGGACGACCCAGTTTGTATATTTTGCTTATTTTTTCATAGTTCCACACAACTTCTTCCTGTTTTCTCGATTGATCTGTGTTCAGTTTTTCAAGGCTTATCCACTGTGCCAACTTATAACTAAATCTGAGGGGGGTGCGATGGGGATGTTCCCTTGTTAGTATATCTTCAGAGGACCTCCAACGACTTTTTGAGCCCATGCTACGTCGAAATTCTGCACGACGCCGTGCAACAGGAGGCCTGACACGGTGTGTTCTAAAGCATTCATTTATTTCTTTAACCAGTTTTCGGCTTACATTGTCATCATAAGATTTGTTTCATTTCCATCGTATTGGATGATTTGCAGTTATAAATAAATTAACATGTGGCTGCAAAGGAGGTGTTGTATGTCTTAATTGCATAATCGATTTCGGGGCTACTAGACCAATCTTCATACGCATGTTGTAAAAGACGAGATAAGTAGATGTCAAACGGTTGACTGTGTACGTAGTCTGCTGCGGACTGCTGAGGTGTCGCTTTCTGTGTTTTGCTATGAACGCGGGGCTTGCAAGCGCTGCTTATCGGTAACGGCAGCCAGCTGTGATTCCGAAAAACTAATACAATTAGGTCAATACGAAAATGGAGCTGGTAGTTACGAAGTAGATTATCCAATAAACAATTCAAAAACCATATTTGTTTATATTCTCAAGCCATTATCCAACTTTAATTATTGATTTTGGACTCGAGTACGACATACACGACATCGTGTCTTTCATTTATACTTATGAAGCTGTTCTACTAAGAAGTGACGGAACAATCGGTTAACACAATCATGAGTAATTTCTAATATTAACTGAAGCACCTGCTGTCCCGTATCATGAAGACAGCTTGCTAGAGACTGGTATCGATGTACATGTCTTACCTTCACATGTCACAAAAGATATGTGAGTGGCACAAGAGATAGCTGGCCAGGAAGTTCATGAATTCGTAAATTCCTCAAGGTATCTGTAGTGTGAAATACAGTGTGGGGTCATGCGTTATCCTGCTGGAATATGTCATTTGTTACTCTATCTGGTAATGAAGAGCATCACAATAGAGTTTACTAATCTTGCCTCATTCTTGAGAGCATTCAGTCTCTTATCGTCTATTACTGTATCTGTCCTATTATTATATCAAATAGCTCCCCTCACTTAGATTTCACATGCACACCATTATAGGCCTATAACGTTGATGTCAATCTGTAGTAGAATTATGGAACATATTTTATATTCAAGAATTACGAGGTTTTTGAAAAATGTAACTCTCCTGTGTAAAAATCAACATGGATTCAGCAAACGGAGAGCCTAGGAAACTCAGCTCGGTCTCTTTCCCATGTGAAACATACCGCTGAAGACGATGGCGCTCAGGTCTAAAGTGTTCCTTGATTTCAGGAAGGCATTTCACACCGACCCGCACTGCTTGTTACTGAAAAAAATACGTGCTTATCGAGTATCGAACCAGATTTACGACTGAATTGAAGACTTTCTTACAGATGGAACTCAACATGTCGCTTTTAACTGAACAAAATCGATATGTGTGAATGTAATTTCCTGGTTACTCCAAAGATGTGTGATGGGACCCATACTGTTTACAATGTATATAAATTATCTAGTGGAAACCGTCGTATGTTCTTTGACTTTTCACAGACGCTGCAGATGTTTACAAGAAAGTAACAAGTCAGTATCGATTTGCAAATGACCTTCTGGGGATTGGTGCTGGCTCTGGCAGTTGAACATGAATGTAAATAAATGTATCATACTGTGCATACAGAATGCGTACAGAGTGTTCGTGCACAAGTCTCGTTGCAGTTAACACGTCCCTCTTTCTTCTTTTCTTTTCACTGTCATTGGTCGCGTATTCCTTGGCAGTTGTCAGTTGTTTCGTAGCAACTGGCATTTGTTCCTTAGCAAGTGCCAGCTATTCTTTAGCAATTATAAAAATAGTACTAGGTCCGAGAAAATATCATTTCAACTCACGATCCGGCTTAGCGCCAAATCTATGAGCCCTAATGTAAAATGAAGCAATAAATAACAAGCCAAAGCCTAATACAACATCTCAAAAGCGTGTATCCGTTATGCAGCTATACCGTTCCAAAATTAAAAACGTTATTTTTGTTCAGATTCTGTCCCATTAGACACCACCTTAACGCAGCACTGTCCTTAATAGCGGAAGAGTTCGTGTGTTCCTGTGAAGCTGAGAGTTATGGCGTAGCTTCTGGCAACTCTAACCTCGAAGGACAGGACTCAGCAGAGGATTCAGATAAAATGTGTCTTACAGCGATCCATCTTCCTTTAAGCTCCGCTCTCTCCCTGTCTCTTTCCATCTCCTGATTTCTTCCACCAGAAGAACAAAGGATAATGGAATTTATGACGAATAACCCAGCCCATCCTTTTACGATACCAAATGAACAGGTCACGTATTCCATATGACAGAGACCAGGATTCCCAAGCAAGCCTTCATCGTCAACATTACAGCAGAAAGGCCCCTAGGTCGTCGAAGAAACTTATAGGAATATGACGTCAAAAAAGATGCGGAGGATTTCAATGTAGTCAGCTGGAAGGAAAAGATAAAGGGCAGAATGCAGTGGAGACTAACTGTTGACAAAGCACTCGGTCTACAGACCTTCGAACGCTGGGTAAATGAGTATTTGCGTGCAGAATGAATCTTTTACTGTACCATAATGACAAATTATGGCAAATGAACACTACGTGCTACACTGAGGCTCGATCTTGGACTTTGTCTTTTCCGAACAACACTTTCACAAAATGAGCTATTTGGAGTGCATTCCTCCCGCCCCACCCAACTCTCTTCTCGCCACCCCCGACTCCACCCCAAATCCGTCGCTACGTCATTCACAAATTTCAAAATCTACGTTAACAGATATAGCTTTTTCTTCCAGAAGTGTTAGTCCAGCAAAGTGTACATGTGAGTCTGTGTGGCACTGAGGTCTGGATAGCTATGATGGTTAAGTTGTTAACAAAATTGCCCATAAATTGCGTGGGATCTGGTTTGTATACGAGTCTCGAATACAATCTAAAGAGTCTGGAGGTTTCATTTAGTGTACTGCTTAATACGATTATAACTATCACTATTGTCTGCATTATCATTAGCTACTTTTCATCATTGCTTGTAACGTTACCGTACGGTCTTTGTTCCAATAAAGCTCCTGGATATCGATCTTCTTTAATGTTCCTACTATGATTACCTGATGTGGAAAGCAATAATTAAATAAATGTACACAACATAATTCTGATTTTCCTTTCTCTTCTAGTTTACTGATACAAAACTCGGTTTCGATTATCAGCTTTCTTGTAATAGATTAACATCAATTTAGTAACACAAATCGGTAAGTTATATTCTACATCTACGTCCAGATCTTTGTGACCACTCTACAATTCACTCTTGAGTTAATGATTGCCACCCCAATTCGCGTATCATATCCCTGGCACACACTCCTGTTTCCTGATAACAGAAAACAAGCTTTCCCCCTTTGAATTTTTGCATATTCTGAGCGTTCTACCAATAAAACTCAGTGTTTGGGTCGCCTTCCTCACAACATCATCTATGTGACAGTTCCAGTTCAAGTTGCTCGTTACTGTTGTTTCTAGGGATTAGCTGAATTGCGTAACCAAAATTTAATGGAATCCTTTGAGTAGTGATGTGTATGACTTCACTCTCTTCGCTACTTAGGGTGAATCGACACTTTCCACACCATACACGCATATTTCTAAATTATTTTGCAATTTCCATCTTCTACCGGCTTAAATAGACGGTAAGTGACAGCACCACTTGCAAACAGTCTAAGATGGCTGCTCAGATTAGAAACTTTGAAACAGCAGATAACTTATAACACTTTCTTGGGGAACCACACGTATCACATCTATTCTGTCCGCTCCGATAGCTGAATGGTCAGCGTGACGGACTGCCGTCCTAAGTGGCCCGGGTTCAATTCCCGGCTGGGTTGGGGATATTCTCCGCCCAGGAACTGGGTGTTGTGTTGTCTTCATCACCATCCGGTGCACAGGTCGTCCAATGTGGCGTCGACTGTAATAAGACCTGCACCAAGGCGGCCGGACCTGCCCCGTAAGGGGCCCCCCGGCCAATGATGCCAAACGCTCATTTAAATTTCCACTTCTATTCTACTACGTGTCTTTCCGACAGTTACTACAAAATGTAATCTTTCTGACAAGGAATCATGAATCCAATCCCACAGCTCAGACGTAATCTACAGCTATGGAATTTGGTTAGAAGCCATTTCTGACGAGCGGTATCGAAAGCGTTTTGGAAATTTAGAAACATGGAATCAATTGGAGATCTTCTGTCGGTAGCATTCATTACATCAGGAGAATAAAGAACTGGTTATGTTGCACCCTATGAAAAGTTTCACAAAATTGACAAGTGGCAAAATTTCGTATAATGGGTGTCCTGACTAACTATACGCGTATGAATTTCGACTACCGGATGCTGACTGGCTGGCTAACACTGGATATAGCAGAGCTTACCCATACAAGTTGGGATTGTGTTGGCCTGATGTGCCTCATAACTAACAAAATTTCAAGCGTCGTTGCTCTGTAAGCTCCAGAGTGTCTCATTCCCGAACATACCAGCATAATTTAAAAAAATAAAAAAAAACTGCTGCTCCCTCGTTTCTCCGCCTACAGTGCACGTCATATGTGACGAAGGATGAGCGCTTGTCCGAGGCCCCCGGCTGGATATTGAAGCCAGCGAGCCGAGCTGTCATCTTCCGCAGCCGGCCGTGACGTGTGGGATCACCTCGTGGCAGGGCGGCCTGTATTGCCGCTCATGCAAAATGCAGGCCCGCCGCGAAATCCTGCGCCGTTACTGCGGCGCGTGTGTATAAAAGTTGCGGGAATCACGTGAAATATGGCCGCAGCTGGAGGGGACTCGGGGGTTCCCCTGGGACAGGGCTGCCACCCTCACGACGCTCCTTCAGGCATCGGTCGGTTTCCGTCTGCAGGTGCGACGCCCCCGTTACTGTACCGATCTCCTTCCGACATTTCTGAATACTACTGGCGCTTCCCCTGGCTTGGTGCAGGCCGTGGGTAAACCGTCAGAAGCGTTCGTCAGACTGCGCGCGAAATCAGCTGTGGCACTCATCTGTTGCCAGGATTCAGATGTGCGAAATCCCCGATTCACCGTAGCAGACTACATCTACATAGAGTTTCTTGAAAAAACGGTTGGATAAAGCATTGGTATAGGGGCCAAAACAAAAGTCCAACTCGTAAATTAACATTGAAAAACGTAGAGATAAAAAAAAGCAATCTGTCACCAAATTTTAAAATATTTTTTTTTTTCCTTACGACGCTTTTCGCAGGTTTTGTACCATCATTACGTAGCAATTCAGGTTTTTAGCTCAGGTGCATTGCTCATGGGAAACCAAAAATGTTGGAGTACGTAGAAGGTAAGTTCATCACTTTGATTGCAGAACTAGATATTTCGACATAAGTTGTGCCGTAGGAGCGATATACCTCAGCTAAATACTGGAACTGCCATCTGATGTCGGAACAAAGATTCTGAAACGCCTCTTCAATAAAATTCTTAGAAAATATTGACTATTTACATTTTTTGTTATGTATCTTTTAAATAGAATGTCACGGAAATAGCTTACCAACATTTGTAGGCGTCAATTTAATTTTAAATTCTGAAATGACCAAGTTTGAGATTTTCGTAATATTCAAAGTATCTCGTCCTTTCCTCGAGATCTAACGTTTTGGATTAGTGCATTCAGGTCCAAACAGGACGTGCAGTAGTTCATTTATGAGCTGGAAGAGTGCTGTCTGCTTTCTGCATGCCAAATAAAATCGATTGCTGAAGAATGCGATTCTTCTAATGAAGTCTAAGTGATCGTGGAATTTGGGTGGCAAACCAGACAATTTTCTGGCCTTTCAGCTGTAACAGCACTAAACTTCCGCATGAGTACAAGATCAGTTATCTTTCAAAACGCTTGAGAACGCTAAATCAGGAACAAAAAGACAGTTTAATTTTCACTCACAAATTTGTCTCGTGATAAGTGGCAAATCTGGCGCTCCCCCCCCCCCGATATACTTAATTTCAATAAAAGTAACACTGCATTGCTATGATATGAGCAATTGTAGTCTACTATCTTTCCAGCTGGCAAACATGTGTCTCAAAATGATCCTACAATGAATATGAGTAGAAAGCTGAGGAAGGACGGATGGTAACCAGAGCAAAGTCAACATCAACAGTTCCAATCACACTATTTTCATGAGTCGGAATTACAGATTAACAACTGCTATTGAGCTGAGAAAAGGGATGTAATACGGTCGCATGTTTGGTGTTCGACATGTTTACATGCCCAGTTGTCCAAAAGTATGTGAGGCAGATTATTTGCATCTTTCACGTGTAGAGATGTTGGTGATTACTAAATGCAGAAATTGTTTCCAAATGGCGTCAGTGATGAAAAGTTAATGAAAAGTAACTTGACTGTCTTGCTGAACATCCAAAGGATTACGTCCTACGCCCTTCAGCGATCCATTCTGTACACAAACAGTGCACTGCCGAAACACTTCGTCGCATAGGAGCAGCAGTCTCCCGGATGGATGCATCACATTCTCTCATGCCAATAACCCGCCCTCTTTCAAACTCACTGATTTGACGGTACGGTTCGCGCAATCATCTGCGAGGCATCCTGCACCTCTGCTGAGGTCACATTGATCCATTACCTTCGGTTTATAGCGACAACGAGAGCAGTGGGCACTTTTTGCCGGTCGTAATGTTGCACCATGACATCGATGTTGATCATGAACCTGCTGGCCGACATCGTCCAAATGCTAATCATTTTTGCACAGTATACTGATGTAAATGTCCTGTGCATATGAACATCGTATCTGCAGACGTTCAGGGTGTTGTGTTTTTTCTGATCATGAGAGTATTTTCATAAAGTCTTTCATGAAGCTAGAAAAGATTATGAAGTACTGAGATTATGAATTCTGTGAGAAGAACAACACAAATCAAGAGTTCTCACTGAACCTCATGGCTGAGAAAGCTTTAGCACACGCTTGGGATTTAAACCTTGCAGTCCCAGTTTGTAGGCAAGTACCAGCGTCTTCTGTATATGTTGAGCCGCGCGGTATTAGCCGAGCGGTCTCAGGCGCTGCAGTCATGGACTGTGCGGCTGGTCCCGGCGGAGGTTCGAGTCGTCCCTCGGGCAGGGTGTGTGTGTTTGTCCTTAGGATGAATTAGATTAAGTAGTGTGTAAGCATATGGACTGATGACCTTAGCAGTTAAGTCCCATAAGATTTCACACACATTTGAACATTTTTTGTTTGTTTATGTTGATACTCGAATGTTCGAACCATGTCTTCAGGTATACCTGTATTCAGCAGCCTCACAGTGATATGGAAACTCGACATCCACACAGAGCTGTCAGCCTCTAAGCAGGACCAAGAGTGATGACGTTTCACTGCTGTTTGAATACTAATCTTGCATTCTGGACTCAAGATTAGTCCAAGGTGAGCACATCTGGCTCTACACATTTTAGACACGCTCATTTGAATTGACTTTATGTAACCTGACATGCCACCTAGTGCTTGTTTTGTATCTATTATTAAATAGAGACTTGCTAGGCTCCGGATCCTAAGAGCGTCAGCAAACAAAAATGATACTTATAAAACACTACTTTAGTTCCTCTAGTTGGTTTGTTCTACCATCTTCCACAAAAGAGAGGCGCTTCACTCTCTCTCTGTCTCTCTCTGTAACCATTGAGGTTGTTTTCCTCTTCAGTGTTGCGTTTCTCTCTCCAACCTGTAGTTTATTTATGTTAGCCAGCACTGGCGATTCTTACATCGTGTAATTATTTGTTTTTTGCGGAGTGGACACATTCAGCGGCATCTCACATTTTCAAAGGCCTTACACTGTGAGACAGCAATACACCTTCGAGATGTTTATCTCTGTGTTTCGTAAGTTTTGGGGAAACAGTAAACGTTCTGCATTCCAGCACAATAGAACCTTCTGCTAAAAAGTGAACCTTCTCACTCTACTCCCAGGCTGTAGAATGCTATCACGAGAAGATTGTTCCTCACGAGATCCTATCTGTGTTCGTTCAGAACAAAGCTGGATGCCCTAGCAGGGCGCAGCAAAAGTATGGCTGATGGTTAGTGGGCTATTGACCCTCGTCTGTCCCTCGGCAAGCCTTCTGCGAATTGATTCCAGGGGAGGCGGCTGACTTCACTGTTCTTAGCACTCCATATGCTTTTCCATCGTTCAGAATACTTTCAATGTTCTCCGACTTCTACAAGACATGCAAAATCGGATAAAGACTAAAAAAAGATGAGTAAGGTTGCATTAGTCATTTAGCAACAATCATTAGTACGTTTTTTGTCATATTCCTTCGCATCAGTTAAATATTCTGATCAAATGGGTATTTCGTTGTGAGTGTGCATACGCTATGTGACTGTTTGTGGAAAAACGGTCGTACAGAAAGATCAAAAATTACGTAAAAGAATAACTGAGAAAGCGTATGAGCATCTGACTGTGATGATTGTATGTCCACAGGTTTGTCTGCAAGGTCAAAGAAAAGTTGAAGCGTTGATAAACTTTTCACTGCCTTCACAGGCCTCAGTTGAGTTTCATTTGTAGTAGACTTGGTCTCAGTTCGCTGAGCTCACCTTAACAAAGCCGAAAATTACAAAAAGGCTAAACATAGCATTGATGCTGTGGGAGGTGTAAGAAAGAGAACTGCGCGATAAAATTAAGCTCTTCGAATACCCAGAACCTGGCACATGATCGAGATAGCCTCTAGTAACGTATACCAAGGGAATGCTACTGTGATTCCAAGAAAAACCACTTACATGATCGAAATTAGTTTGCGAACATCTCTTTATTTAACCAAGAAGGGAGAAATTGGGGCACTGATCGTGCTCTCGTCAATCAGAAAAGTAAAACAACAACTACAGACGAATCCGCTGACCAAAATATACTCTTTTAAAAAATTCAGTCTCTCACAGAGAAATGAAAAGAAAAAGGAAGTGATAAGGAAATGCTTCTATTAATACTTCTGAACAAACACGTGAGGTGTTAAAAGAAGGGAAACAAAGACACTTATTTTCCAAGCACATCTAATAAAATAATTTCGGAGAATATCACGAGGAAAAATGTACATACTTTAGTCTATAAGCGAGACTTGACTCACATTTCCATTTGAGAGAATTTGTTCAGGTGTAGACACCAGACTATGGAAGACCTTTGGGCCACATTTCATTCCATGTACTTATCCCCTAATTAGGAATCCCTCCACCACTTGCCTGTGTGATGCCCAGATCCGGAAGACGGAGTGTAAGCTAACTTGGTTCTGAAATTAATTTTATTCTCCGACTGTTACCTGTCAAGGCGTAGCGTGATTTTTCAAAGCAAGCTGTATATTCCATACGTCAGGAGTCCAATGACCATGTTTCTGAGGTTTCGCTTAACACTCTGCCGTGTCACGTGTGACGTTTAGAGGATCAAGAGAAGGGTTGCGACTTCCGTTCTCAATGAAAGATGTAGTTCCAGCTGGTGTTGCCCAACACTGAATTGATGAGTGATTTTATAGCGCATCTCGTCCGTGCTGCCCCCTATTGACAATAAAATATCTAACGACGCCCCAAACACGTGACACCCCGAACGATTTTATTCGCCGTGGTGAAAAGAGCTAGCTCTCACAAACTACGGAAACCTCTTATTCAGTTGCTTATGAGTGCAGTGTTACTGTAGTATTATCATTATTATTATTACGTGTGACAATTGTTGACGACTTACATGGCGTTGCTGCGTGAAGAGGAAAGTGTCCACAGATAGGTTTCTCATACACTTTATATTTCACGCATGGTAATCTCTAGGATTAATATAACAATTTCACAAACAGATGCACGTGTCACCAGAGAGAACAAAGAAACTTGTGTAGTTGTGGCTTCAAAGCGGCTTCTTCACTTCAAAGTGAGTCTCTAAGGCAGTGAAATCTTTATGGAGTGTCACCAGCAAAGTGCGAAACATTTCTTTTTATTTCCCTGAAACCGATACGACAGAGGAGGCAGACGATCGGCTGTGTTTATATCTCTCCTTCAGTTTGAGTCTATTTTCACTCATACCCAGCACTGCGAAAAACAAGTCTTACGGAAAAGAAGTTGATAATAAAGACACATACAACCCCAGGGAAGAGATTAAGGATCAAGTTAGCAAAATACACTACTGGCTATTAAAATTGCTACACTAAGAAGAAATGCAGGTGATGAACAGGTATTCATTGGACAAATATATTATGCTAGAACTGATATGTGATTACATTTTCACGCAATTTGGGTACATAGATACTGAGAAGTCAGTACCCAGAACAACCACCTCTGGCCGCAATATCGGCCTTGATACGCCTGGGCATTGAGGCAAACAGAGCTTGTATGGCGTGTACAGGTACAGCTGCCCATGCAGCTTCAACACGATACCACACTTCATCAAGAGTAGTGACGGCGTATTGTGACGAGCCAGTTGCTCGGCCACCATTGACCAGACGTTTACAATTGGTGAGAGATCTAGAGATATGCTGGCCAGGGCAGCAGTCGAACATTTTCTGTATCCAGGAAGGCCCTGCAACATGCGGCCATGCATTATCCTGCTGAAATGTTGGGTTTCGCAGGGATCGAATGAAGGGTAGAGCCACGGGTCGTAACACATCTGAAATGTAACGTCCACTGTTCAAAGTGCCGTCAATGCGAACAAGAGGTGACCGAAACGTGTAACCAATGGCACCCCATACCATCACGCCGGGTAACACGCCAGTATGGCGATGACGAATACACGCTTCCAATGTGTGTTGTCGCCAAACACGGATGCGACCATAATGATGCTGTAAACAGAACCTGGATTCATCCAAAAAAATGAAGTTTTGCCATTCGTGCACCCAGGTTCGTCGTTGAGTACACCATCGCAGGCGCTCCTGTCTGTGATGCTGCGTCAAAGGTAACCGCAGCCACGGTCTCCGAGCTGATAGTCCATACTGCTTCAAACGTCGTCGAACTGTTCGTGCAGATGGTTGTTGTCTTGCAAACGTTCCCATCTGTTGACTCAGCGATCGAGACGTGGCTGCACGAACCGTTACAGCCATGCGGATAAGATGCCTGTCATCTTGACTGCTAGTGATACGAGGCCGTTGGGATCCAGCACGGCGTTCCGTATTACCCTCCTGAAGCCACCGATTCCATATTCTGCTAGCAGTAATTGGATCTCGACCATCACGACCAGCAATGTCGCGATACATGAAACCGCAATCGCGATAGGCTGCAATCCGACCTTTATCAAAGTCTGAAACGTGATGGTACGCATTTCTCCTCCTTACACGAGGCATCACAACAACGTTTCACCAGGCAACGCCGGTCAACTGTTGTTTGTGTATGAGAAATCGGTTGGAAACTTTCCTCATGTCAGCACGTTGTAGGTGTCGCCACCGGCGCCAACCTTGTGTGAATGCTCTGAAAAGCTAATCATTTGCATATCACAGCATCTTTTTCCAGTCGGTTAAATTTCGCGTCTGTAGCACGTCATATTCGTGGTGTAGCAATTTTAATGGCCAGTTGTGTAATTCCAAGGAGTAGGCACAGATAGATTACCATGTAAGTTTGATGAACTGCTTTCACATTGTCAATGGTTGGAAAACTAGAACTGCCACAGTAAGCCATAAATACCTGACGTCTGATTCGCATGACTCATCGTTATGTCCCCTCGGTACGAAAGAGTGACTCCGGAAATAGGATGCCAGCTGGAAAACTTACACTGATCGGTCAGAACATTATGGCCACTTACCTAATAGACGGTATGTCCACCTTAAAGCGGTTCAAATGGCTCTGAGCAGTATGGGACTTAACTTCTGAGGTCATCAGGCCCCTAGAACTTAGAACTACTTAAACCTAACTAACCTAAGGACATCACACACATCCATGCCCGAGGCAGATTAGAACCTGCGGCCGTAGCGGTCGCTCTGTTCCGGACTTTAGCGCCTAGAACCGCTCGGCCACTCCGGCCGGCGACCCAAAATCCCATGTTGTTTTTGTTTATATGGAAACCATAGCCTATGGAAGAGCTTCAAGACTGAAAAGATAATAATCAACCATAACTTGTTGGCAAGTGTAGAAGCTAATCCTGAGTCACATTTACGGAACCTACTTGTGTTCTCTGTTATGCGTTTTGCCGCGCGATATTAGCCGAGCGGACTCAGGCGCTACAGTCATAGACTGTGCGGCTGGTCCCGGCGGAGGTTCGAGGCCTCCCTCGGGCATGGGTGTGTGTGTTTGCCCTTAGGATAACTTAGGTTAAGTAGTGTGTAAGCTTAGGGACTGATGACCTCAGCAGTTAAGTCCCATAAGATTTTACACACATTTGAACATTTTGTGAAGCGTTTTGATACACTTTGCATTGACGCAGTTCAGTGTAGATATACTGTGTCGTTGCTCCGGTGTGTGAAACATTTTGCTAAGCGACACTGACGACACGAGTAAGTACCGCAAGGGCAGCGACAAAGCCGTAAGACGCCTCGTTGTCGCGGTGAGGTGCGCCGACTGTA
The DNA here is from genome assembly GCF_021461395.2 of Schistocerca americana. NCBI lineage: Eukaryota > Metazoa > Arthropoda > Insecta > Orthoptera > Acrididae > Schistocerca > Schistocerca americana. The sequence goes on from NC_060126.1 coordinate 362,502,026, forward strand.
CCGGCTGCTTGTCATTCAGAACGCGGTCGCGGCGCCTCCCTGGGGACGGCCGCTATCCCGCGTCCCGCGTCGCGACGCCTTCACCCCTCCCCGCCCCTCCCCCTCCCCCCTCGCCTGCCTCCCCCACTATGCCAGCTCGGGCGGCCAAGACGCGGCCGCACCCCGCCACGCGCCGTTTTATGAACGCCGATGATTTAGCGGCATTGACAGCGACACAACAGCGGGGGCCGCCGCTCGGCGATATCGATCTCTCGACCGGAGCCCGCTGCGAGCTATCGCCGGCGCATCGCGGAGCGCGTCGCGTCACGGGGGTCCCCGCGTCGATTCGATACACGCGCGCGCGTAATCCAGGGCGTGACGCCCCCAGGGAGCCACGGCCCACGACACGACGCTCTCCCTTCGCCGGCGATCGGAAGCCTGTACAACGGCTCCGGCCGCGTAGCCATCCATCTCTGGTCCACATCGTGCCAAGTATCGCTCAATCACGATGCGAGTTTAGTTCCTTCATCGCCTGTACATCTACTTAAACACTATGATGAGTAGCGGATCTGACAAGGAGATGCCACATCCCGCTACTCACCTATTTCGACGAAATTTAACATACTAATCGGGGCACACTCGAAAATAACGGCTTTGAAATGCTTCTGATCACCGTAGTACCGTTTCTGATGCACTAGATTTCAAAGCCAATGACGTACGATCCGTTTAAGACCCGAAGGAATCATTAGAACACTCCAAAATAATTTTACGAGAGTGAGTCAAATGAAAACCTTAAATATTTTTTTAAATATTATTTATTGTGCAGAAGTGATACAAAGCTGTATCACTTTTCAACATAAACTCCCCCACGCTCAATGCAAGTCCTCCAGCGCTTACAAAGTGCATAAATTCCATTAGAAAAAATTCTTTTGGTAGTCTGCGCAACCACTCATGCACCGCGAGGCGTACCTCTCCATCAGAACGGAACTTCTTTCCTCCCATTGCGTCTTTGAGTGGTCCAAACATATGTAAATCACTTGAGGCAAGGTCTGGTGAGTATGGTGGATGAGGAAGACACTCAGAATGCAGGTCTGTGATTGTTGCAACTGTTGTACGTGCATTGTGGGGCCTTGCATTGTCATGTTGCGAGAGGACACCTGCTGACAGCAATACACGTCGCTTTGATTTGATTGCAGGCCGCAGATGATGTTTTAGGAGATCTGACAGTGGTCCCTCTAGGCATGTAATGCTCCAAAAAGACGCCTTTTCGTCCCAAACGAGAGTCAGCATGACCTTCCCTGTTGATGGTTCTGTTGGAAACTTCTTTCGTTTTGGTGATGAGGAATGGCACCATTCCTTCCTCGCTCCCTTCGTTTCCGGTTGGTGAAAGTGAACCCAGTTTTAGTCCCCAGTAACGATTCTTGCAAGGAAGCCCTCACCTTCTCCATCAAAGGGCCGAAGAAGTTCTTCACAAGCATCAACACGTCGTTCTCTCATTTCAGAAGTGAGTTGCCGTGTCACCCATCTTGCAGACACTTTGTTAAACTGTAGCGCATCATGCACAGTGTGGTGTGCTGAGCCATGACTAATCTGTAAACAAGCTGCAGTGCCATTCAGTGTCACTCGGCGGATTTCCTTCACTATGGCTTCAACTGCTGCAATGTTCTGTGGAGTCAACTCGTTGTGCCTCACCTGGACGAGGAGCATCTTACACTGAAGTCACACCATTTGCAAACTTCCTACTCTATTCGCAGACCTGCTGCTGTGACAAACATGCATCACCGTACTGAACCTTCATTCGTCGATGAATTTCAATATGATTCACACCTTCACTACGCAAAAACCGAATAACAGAACGCTGTTCTTCCCTGGTGCAAGTCGCATGTGGGGAGGCCATCTTTATAGTGATAATGCGGCGGTATGTGTGCATCTGCACTATGCTGCCACCTAAAGGCCATTCTGCACGCAGTTTGTAGCACGCTTACCAACTTATAGGATAACGGCGAGAAATTTTGATTTGTTATTACAAATTTAAGGTTTTCATTTGACTCACCCTCATATGTACACATTAACTGATCAAAAGCACCTCGACACCCCCATGTAATGCGGAATTGAGCACTGTATGTGATAAGATCCAGGCCCTCCAGTATGAAAGGATCCGGGAACTATTACATCGTCAATAGACATGCATCAACGCAAAGGTGGATAGTTCAGGAGAGCTTAGCGACTTCTAACGCGAACGATTGAATGTCAGCTGAGTAAGAATTCCACCAGGGACATTTCGGGGCTTTTACAGCGTTCCAAGTCGGCCGTTGGCGATGAGATTGTGGAGCAGAAAAGCAAAGGAGCAATCACAGGTAAACCAAGATCAAGTAGACCTTTGTTGTAAAAAATCGAATAAAATCAGTGGAAGAAATCACATTTAAGTCCTTTAGCGCTACCAGCAGTCCACGTAACATAATGACTGTCCGTAGGGAATTAAAAGAATGGGATACAACGGGCGAGCAGCTGCTCGTAAGCTACAAATCTCCGTAGGCCAACTCTCACCACCTCCGTAGGCCATCTTTACACCACTTCAATCGATACTTGAGATGATGTATAGAGTGACGTCAGTTGACTGTGGATGGATTGGAAACGAACGATTTGGAGTGATGAATCATGTGATACCTTATATTAATCCAATGGGATCTGGCGACTGCCTCAAAACTTTACCTGCAATCATGTACAGGCCGTCAGTGAAGTACGGGGGAGAAAATGCTATATGTGGAAAGATATGACTACGCTTTATAGCATTGTGTACCGCGTATGGTAACGGAACAATTCGGAGACGATGATGGTCACCTTAAAAAAATGGTTCAAATGGCTCCAAGCACTATGGGACTTAACATCTGAGATCATCAGTCCACTGGACTTAGAACTGCTTAAACCTAACCAACCTAAGGACAGAACACATCCATACCCGAGGCAGGATTCGAACCTGCGACCGTAGCAGCAGCGTGGTTCCGGACTGAAGCGCCTAGAAACGCTCGGCTACAGCGGCCGGCCCGTCACCTTCCCAGACGTGTTAATGTGACTACACACGGTCGCATAAAGACGGTAGGAAACGTTAGTAACTTAGCAAAACGCAAATACGTTGGCGTGATTATATTTTGTTCCAGGACTGGATCTATTACATGTAATCCAGTGACCACGTAGTATGTTCGTGCCCTCTGCAGGTGTCAAATAATCCATAGGTTTGAGAGTAAGACGGTACGGCGATTGCAAAAATGTGGCAGGGAGAGAGAGAGAGGGTGAGATACACGTGCGTTTGAGAAACCCCTTCCCTCGAAAACTTCTCTCCTTTATACTTCCTCTGTGTTACCAGGGATGACGTGCCACTGATCTCATCTGTATTAAGATTGCAGTGCACGCGAGGTGCCTATTGCTTCCACAGCACTGAGTGTAATACATAAGTTCTAATAAACGTTCACAAACCTGCAATCTTCTATAGTTGCGAACCCCTGCTCAGGAAACAGTACGTATGTCGTGAATCCATTATTTTATGGCTGCAATCAACTCTTAGCGAAGAGCAAATATTTCAGAAATAATTAAATTTCTAATTACTTTGCTTATGCGGGATACAACTCGCTTTTTACTATCAGAACACGAGAAACCGCATAGTTACATTCGACTTTAGAGTCAGAAATAATTTCCATTGTCTAACAAGACTATGAACTGCGTATTTACGTAATTACTATCATACAGTTCTCAACTACATCTCCAAATAACGAGAAATTGCTAATAAAGCCTTAACTGGCACCGACCACGGCAAAAAACATGTCCGTCCCTCGTGACTGCCAAACCAGCTCTCACATTTACGAACTAGACATTGCAAGTTAAATCTTAACTGATACCACGGCAGACAACGTGTCTGTCCTGCGACAATGCTGAACCAGCTCCGATCTTACAGCCGAACCGCTTCGCGCAACATCCAACATAGGCGCGATCCGAAGATCACCGAAGTGCTTCGTCTGCCTTTTCGGTTAGATGTTGTTTATTATTATGCTGGTTACTGATACTTGCAAAATAATGGATTGATAGTACGCTCTTGAGAGATGTTTTAATTTGAAATTCAGGTATACGCTGTTTAGTTTGACTAATATTAATAACAGAAGATAATCATTTTGGCTCACAACTGCCGAACGCAGGAATCAATCGTGGTGGAGGGCCACAATTTAGCCGCTCTTTCTCGCGAATCGAACAAACCATCTGTCATCGGTACTACACACCGTATTACGTCATCTTCCCACCGCCGCCTTCTCAACTGCTCTAAGAAGATCTTCTTGCACATGAATATGATGGCTGCAAAGCCAGAAATATTACGACGATGTCTGGCACCATGAAACTGACAAAATGCGTCTAGGATACATCAGATTGGTGGAATCTTATGGAGACATTGGTTACCGGACGAACTACAATGGGGAACAGAAAGGGGAGCTGGAGGGGGGGTTGGTTCAACTGATAGCAGATGGGCTGCTGTCAAACTCAAATATAGCCTACACTACTGGCCATTAAAATTGCTACACCACGAAGATGACGTGCTACAGACGCGAAATTTAACCGACAGGAGGAAAGATGCTGTGATATGCTAATGGTTAGCTTTTCACAGCATTCACACAAGATTGGCGCCGGTGGCGACACCTACAACGTGCTGACATGAGGAAAGTTTCCAACCGATATCTCATACACAAACAATAGTTGACCGGCGTTGCCTGGTGAAACGTTGTTGTGATGCCTCGTGTAAGGAGGAGAAATGCGTACCATCACGTTTCCGACTTTGATGTAGGTTGGATTGTAGCCTATCGCGATTGCAGTTTATCGTATCGCGACATTGCTGGTCGTGTTGGTCGAGATCCAATGACTGTTAGCAGAATATGGAATCGGTGGGTTCAACGAGGGTAATACGGACCGCCGTGCTGGATCCCAACGGCCTCGTATCACTAGCGGTCGATATGACAGGCATCTTATCCGCTTGGCTGTAACGGATTGTGCAGCCACGTCTCGATTCCTGAGTCAACAGACGGGGACGTTTGCAAGACAACCACCATCTGCATGAACAGTTCGACGACGTTTGCAGCAGCATGGACTATCAGCTCGGAGACGATGGTTGCAGTTACCCTTGACGCTGCATCGCGGACAGAGCGCCTGCGATTGTGTACTCAACGACGAACCTGGGTGCACGAATGGCAAAACGTCATTTTTTCAGATGAATCCAGGTCCTGTTTACAGCATCATGATGGTCGCATCAGTGTTTGGCGACATCACGGTGAACGCACATAGGAAGCGTGTATTCGTCATCGGCATACTGGCGTATCACCCTGCGTTATGGAATGGGGTGCCATTGGTTACACGTCTCGGCCACCTCTTGTTCGCATTGACGGCACTTTGAACAATGGACGTTACATTTCAGATGTGTTACGACCCGTGGCTGTACCCTTCAAATGGTTCAAATGGCTGTGAGCACTATGGGACTTAACATCTGAGGTCATCAGTCCCCTAGCACTTGGAACTACTTAAACCTAACTTACGCACGTCACACACATCCATGCCCGAGGCAGGATTCGAACCTGCGACCGTAGTAGTCACGCGGTTCCGGACTGAAGCGCCTAGAACCGCACGGCCACCGCGGCCGGCGCTGTACCCTTCATTCGATCCGTGCGAAGCCCTACTTTTCGGCAGGATAATGCACGACCGCATGTTGCAGGTCCTGTACGGGCCTTTCTGGATACAAAACATGTTCGACTGCTGCCCTGGCCAGTATATTCTCCAGATCTCTCACCAACTGAAAACGTCTGGTCAATGGTGGCCGAGTAACTGGCTCGTCACAATACGCCAGTCACTACCCTTGATGAACTGTGGTATCGTGTTGAAGCTGCATGGACAGCTGTACCTGTACACGCCATCCAAGCTCTGTTTGAAATGGCTCTGATCACTATGCGACTTAACTTCTGAGGTCACCAGTCGCCTAGAACTTAGAACTAATTAAACATAACTAATCTAAGGACATCAAACACATCCATGCCTGAGGCAGGATTCGAACCTGCGACCTTAGCGGTCGCTATGTTGCAGTCTGTAGCGCCTAGAACCGCACGGCCACTCCGGCCGGCCAAGATCTGTTTCACTCAATGGCCAGGCGTATCAAGACTGTTATTACGGCTACAGGTGGTTGATCTGGATACTGATTTCTCAGGATCTGTGCACCCAAATTGCGTGAAAATGTTATCACATGTCAGTTCTGGTGCAATATATTTGTCCAATGAATTTCAGTTTATCATCTACATTTCTTCTAGGTGTAGCAATTTTAAAGGCCAGTTGTGTATGTTTATCTGATGCTGCTAGGCACCAACTAGTAGTCCAACAATAGATTTAGCATTCATAAAGTGCATCGAAGAAGTACCATGTTCTATGAAGTCTGTCGTGGGTTGATATTTTGTATACGTTTTTGGAGCACCTGAACCACACCCCCATCCCGACTACTCTCTACCATTGTTGTAGCGTGCGGAAATATCCAGTGGCCGAGTATAATGGATGCGTCCAGACAGCGACATGAAAGTGACCGGCTCTGTTTCTACTTGTTACTGTGCTCCGCAGTATCTTTGTATTCCGAATACCGGTAATAGTTCACTTGTGCAACACGAGATCTGATATGTTCAGAGTCTTAACTGTACCAACACATAGCTCTAAAACTTTCCCCAGCCACTTCTATGATTCAGCTATATTCTAACAGATAAAAACGCAGTAAACTGTGCCTCATGTAAAATCACGCTGCCGTTTACAATTGTCATCATTGGCGTAGTTTCCGCCTCGGCACAGTTCGGCTATGCTATTACCGTTCGACGACAGATCAATGGCATTGTCTCACTGTCAACTTGATTCTTATCCCTTTCTTCCAACTTCACAGCGTTATTTCTCTTCCTTCTGTACTACCACTTTATTTTACTTATTTGTTTATGTAACATGATCTGATTAAGGCCTTTCTTACATCGTACCAGTGTTTCACACATACAGTACCTTGTTTACACCGTAGTTACCTATGGAATAACAGTTTTAATATGACAACTAGTATTAAAATGATGTGAGTGTCGGAAGTTGCATTATGAACATATTATTCTGACCATGAACTAATGAAGTTAATACTATAAGTACTTGTGCCACTGCAGCTGCTGTCACGAATAGTGATAACAGTGATAATAATAATAAAATGACAAAAAACCAAAGCACCATTGCTGTAATCAAGAATGTGAAACCGCACTGGAAGAAAAAAAAAGTGCATTTCAACCTCCCAACTGCAATAAATCAGAAGAAACACAGAAGCGATTCCTGGAACTTCGCAAACAAACGTCGAAGATTACAGCGCAAGATAAACGAAAATATGTCATTGACCAACTGTAGTAAGTTGAAGACGACTTCAAAAATTACAACACGCAAGATACCTACAAGACATTCGAGAAGCAAATCAAAGGGATTTCTCCACTGAACCTCAGCTTTCTAAAGCAAGATGGTAAATTAGCTTTTAAAAATGAAGAAAATCGCCATGAACTATCCATAAATTTTTCACAACTTTTGAATTGTCCGGAACTCAAAGAGAGATTCCCGAAAATACGACCAGGAATCACAACAGATAGTTCGTCACCATCAACACAAGAAGGAGTTTATTCACACATCATGAAACTTAAAAACAACAAAGCATCAGGGGAAGACGGAATTGTTGGTGAACTTTTGAAAAATTTAGGCACCTATGTCACACCAAGAAATTACACAAATAATATGAAACATCTGGCAAACCGATGGGTCTAATCTATCTACTAGACAAAAGAGGCAACAAATTAGATGTAAACGACTATAGAGCGTTCTCCCTCTTACTCGTCACCTACAAAATAGCACACAAAAGCACCTAAAATCTAAATTAGTATAATATCAAGCAGCATTGAGGCTGAACAGGACATGCCCAGAATAAATTTTCTTACCTCAAAACCATACTCAAAATACGAGCACTCAGAGAAATACCACTAGTGAGCTGATTAGCAGATTTGAAAAAGCCGTACGAATCGGTAGGCTGGCCCTAATTGTTCCAAATTTTAAAAGAGAGGTATTAGATCCCTCAAACGAGAACGCATAAAACAGAACTAACTGGCACGAAATCTGAAATAAAATTTATTGGGGAAACCTCAGAAACCTCTGACATTCAGATAGGTCCGAGACAAGGAGATGGAATCTCTTCTATCCTGTTGAACGTCGTCCTTGACAAGATTACGGAAGAATGGGAGAAAGAACTCAAGAAAAGTAAGTTTTGGATGCCAATCCTACTGATCTTTCCCAAAAACTCCTCTACATACCATACATCGCATTTGCCGACGGGCTGCCGATACTGGCAGAAGACGAGGAGACTGCCGTCAAACAACTCGAGACACTTAAAGAATTTGCAGAACAAGTAGGGTTAGAAATGTCGTTTGAGAAAACTGAATTCTAATGTTCACAGACGAAAACCACGAGCCTGATAACAAAATACGCTAAAATCAGTAGTGTATCGCAATTAAAATACCTCAGAGAATTCTTCGAACTGACAGACCTCCTAAAAGCCTCACTGCAAAATCACCTCGAGAAATTCAAAAAAAGCATTAGGCTTGTGCAAAAATTCTACAATAAAAAAACGGCACTACAACGCTCATAAAATTAACTCTTCTCTGCGCAAGCGATACACTGACGCTTAACAGAAAACACGAACTTGAAAAGATAAAAAAGAAGAGAGAATGTACATTAGGAAAACTGTGAGAACAAGACATACCTAAGACAGTTACAGGCTGTAATCAACAAAAAAAAGAGAAAAATCTTCAATTATCGAAACTGACATTAAGGAAAGGCGAAAGAAGTTCTTTGATCACCTCAACAGACTAGCAGAAAGCGATTGACAAAACGGATGATAGACTACGTAACACCTTCATTCAACGATATTAGAAAGGACTTCAACAACATAAACGTAAGGCCAACCAACGTTTTAGGAAGAGACACCTTGAGACGCAAAGTGGACAAATGGGAAGTTTCATCAGAGCAACCAAAACAAAGACAGTAGTTACCAAATTGGTCAGAAGAAAGTAAATAAGCGTTCTCGGAAAGAATGTAAGGCTACTGGAACAACAAGAAGAACCCAAAGGAAAGATGATTGAGTTATTTGCTTAACATCATTCACTTATTGGGAGAATTCGTTAAAAATAATGATAGTAGTAATGACAGTAATACAAGGTGCATTGAAGTTCTAAGGCCTCCGATTTTTTTTGTCCAGGTTGGAAAGAGATAGAAACATGCGCATTGTTTTAAAATGAGGCCGCGTTCATTGTCAATACGTCCCAGAGATGGCAGCACCATACGGCAGATGGAATTTTACCGCCAGCGGCGAGAATGAGAACTGTTTTAAATACTTAAAATGGCGACATTTTCCTTACTTGAACAGCGTGCAATCATTCGTTTTCTGAATTTGGGTGGTGTGAAACCGACTGAAATTCATCGACAGTTGAAGGAGACATGTGGTGATGGAGTTCTGGATGTGTCGAAAGTGTGTTCGTGGGTGCGACAGTTTAATGAAGGTAGAACATCGTGGGACAACAAACCGAAACGACCTCGGGCTCGCACAAGCCGGTCTGACGACAAGATCGAGAAAGTGGAGAGAATTGTTTTGGGGGATCGCCGAATGACTATTGAACAGATCGCCTCCAGAGTTGGCATTTCTATGGGCTCTGTGCACACAATCCTGCATGACGACCAGAAAATGCGAAAAGTGTCTTCCAGGTGAGTGCCACGAATGCTGACAGACGACCACATGGCTGCCCGTGTGGCTTGTTGCCAAGCAATGTTGACGCGCAATGACAGCATGAATGGGACTTTCTTTTCGTCGGTTGTGACAATGGATGAGACGTGGATGCCATTTTTCAATCCAGAAACAAAGCGCCAGTCAGCTCAATGGAAGCACACAGATTCACCGCCACCAAAAAAATTTCGGGTAACTGCCAGTGCTGAAAAAATGATGGTGTCCATGTTCCGGGGGGCAGCGAGGGCATAATCCTTACAAAAATGGTTCAAATGGCTCTGATCACTATGGGACTTAACTGCTAAGGTCATCAGTCCCATAGAACTTAGAACTACTTAAACCTAACTAACCTAAGGACATCACACACATCCATGCCCGAGGCAGGATTCGAACCTGCGAATGTAGCGGCCACGCGGTTCCAGACTGTAGCGCCTTTAACCGCTTGGCCACCACGGCCGGCGGTGTAATCCTTACCCATTGCGTTCCAAAGGGCACTACGGTAACAGGTGCATCCTACGAAAATGTTTTGAAGAACAAATTCCTTCCTGCACTGCAACAAAAACGTCCGGGAAGGGCTGCATGTGTGCTGTTTCACCAAGACAACGCACCCGCACATCGAGCTAACGTTACGCAACAGTTTCTTCGTGATAACAACTTTGAAGTGATTCCTCATGCTCCCTACTCACCTGACCTGGCTCCTAGTGACTTTTGGCTTTTTCCAACAATGAAAGACACTCTCCGTGGCCGCACATTCACCAGCCATGCTGCTATTGCCTCAGCGATTTTCCAGTGGTCAAAACAGACTCCTGAAGAAGCCTTCGCCGCTGCCATGGAATCATGGCGTCAGCGTTGTGAAAAATGTGTGCGTCTGCAGGGCGAAAACGTCGAGAAGTAACGCCAGTTTCATCGATTTCGGGTGAGTAGTTAATTAGAAAAAAAATCGGAGGCCTTAGAACTTGAATGCACCTCGTAGTGCAAGAACAACAACAATGGTGCTGGCAGACATAAGAACTTATACGTGCACAAAATTGGTGTATCCTAAAAGAACTTCTAGGTGTTCAAAAGTGATGTTTCCTAACGTAAAGTGTTCTGAGAAAAGGAAATTTAGGGAAACTGCATCGGTTAAGAATATTGGGAAATGAGGAAGATCAGGATGGAAAGAGGGATGTACAAGGATAAAGAGTGTGTGCAGGTAGAATGAGAATCCGTATTGTTGGTTTAGTAGAAGTGTCATTAACTGTCTTCTGAAGCTGGAGACATTATTCATTTCTCTATTATAGTGCTGGTTGTTATTACAGAGACGATGCTCAGAATGACTTGTTGCAAGTGGCTGAATGATGGAGAGCGAAATAAAGGATTTTGTTCTGAGGGGATCGGATGTTTCTGCTATGTTGTTCAGACAACAGCGTTAAGGTCGAGGAGACAGATAAAGGACAACGTTCAGTGGTAAGACATTGCCAAAGACAGAGGGTACAACAGTCTGTGCGCTCATCTCAGCACGCCAGGATAGCTGTGCATGTAATGGTGAAATGTGATCAAAAGTCGAACATCACTGATATAACCAACACATGCATTAATAACCAGTTCCAGGCACCGCGAGCTTTCCTGACAAAAAGCCAAGAAGGATAACACTGCTTTAATCAGTAACTGAAAGTATAAGAGTTTGTAAAAGTTCCTTTTTCAGGTTGAGAGGGAAGGGCTTTTAATATTTTTGTAGAGCTTGGGGAGATGCTGATGCCTTCTAGCACATTACAATTACGTGCTCAGTCCACTTTAGCTTTTCGTTTACTATTACTCCTAGACTCTTTGCTGAAGCAGAGAAGTTGATATTTGTCCCATCTAGGTTTGAACATGATAGGGATTTCCGATATTTTGATGTAATAACGCTAGAATGACCAACCAGTATCTCTTGGGTTTTGGAAGGGTTGAGTTTTATCCATATGTACTGAGCCAAGTTTGATAATGAACACATGTCGATACTGAGATTCTCGATAGCTGTCTTTTGGTTTATTGGTTTAGCACTTTGATACAACTGGAGTTCATCAACTGACATGTGGTGTTCGCGGTAGAATAAAACTGATGACACACCATTAAGGTACAATATAAAGATTATAGGACCTAATACCGATCCCTGGGGGACGTCTGATATTTCCGGCCTCCATTGTGACTTTAAGGTGCCGTACCTGACGCATTGCTGGCGGGACGTCAGGTATGAGTGACGCCACTGCATTGCACATGGTGAGCAATTCAGACTGCTAAAGTTGACAGTGGTAAAGGTTTTTCTGAAGTCTAGGAGCACATAATACTTGCCTCTTGTGTATCCATGGCAAGCTTCGGGTCGTCTGTTGCCTTTATTAAGGTAGATGTTGTGTTGCGATGCTTCCGAAAACCTGATTGGCATTCGTCTCGTCAGTTGTTTGTAGTTGGGTAGTTTGTTGGCTGGTCGTGGACTATAAATTCTATGGCTTAGGACAGCGTACGAAAACTGCAAATTGTTCGGTAATGAGAGAGTGCTGTGGCAACGTCTTTTTTAGGTAATGGATTATCTAGTCCCCGTTTCCAGGCCCGAGGGAAACACTGGCGGTTAAGAAGTGGTTGAAGATATCTGCTATAGTGGGCAGTAGTGTGTCAATAATAAGCTTCGTCATTTGCACTGTTATGCTACAGTGTGCAGTGGATCCTGATCTGATACACGTCATGGCTTTTTTGACGATGTTTGAACAAACATAGTTTCGGTGTTACTTTTCGTGGTTCCAAATCATTTACCCCCATTTAGTAAAAAATTACTCTCTGTTTCCTTTGTGGTTCAATTACGGTTGTAGGTAGTAGGAAGTACAGGTCCGGTTCATCGTCTGGGACAATGGGATGAGCTGCGGCCTTTACTTTGCCAATGCCAAGATCACACAATCTTTTCTGTAGGACAGCTGTTCTATTTTTGCTGTTTGTTAATGTATAGGCAAGTATGAGTTTAGAATTTCTGACATATGGACTGACTGCTCCGCTTCTGCTTGTGTATAATATGATTTTTAGGCACAAAGTGTAGTTTGTATGTTCGATGTGGAGCGTCTGTGAGATTCATGAAGTGTTTGAATTCGTCAGTTATCCGAAGTGCAGATTTCCTTCTTTTTTTACGGTCTTTAAGGGGTCCAGTGCGCCATTCCTCTCACCTAATAAACGTACACTGCAGATCTGCTCTTGGCGTTCCGCTATTAGGCACTCTCTACCACTTTATCATTACTCCCACTGTCCAGGAATGCTCTACCTCTCCCTGACTGTGAAACACATATGGGTTAGTACGTGTGTGTTTGTGTTCCTGCATAGCTTTGAATCGTCTTGAGTAATTTCAAACAAATTTGTCGCACCTATGACCAACTAACAGAACACAACCACAGAGGCCATAAGAGATCTGTGTTGTTGTTTTCTTGAGTCCGAAGACTGGTTACTGGGAACATCTCTCGCTATCCATTCTGTCTTCTGACCATCAACTTTTACCTACATCCAATTCAACATGTTTACTGTAATCAAGTATTGCCCTTCCTCTACAGTTTTGCCTCCCACAGTTTCCTCCAGCAACACATTAATTACGTCTCGTGGCCTTTATATCTCTCCTATCAAAGCGTCCCTTATGTAGGTCAAGCTGTGCCATTAACTCCTTTACTCGTCGCTTAGATTACATCTTCATTAGTTACCGAATTTACTCATCTAATCTTCAGCATTCTTCTGTAGCATGTTTATTAAAAACTTGTGTTCTCTTCATTTTGTGCTGTTTATCGCCCATGTTTCAATGACATTAAACACTACACGCTAGATAAATATCTTCTGAAAGAAAATTTCATCTTACTGATGTTAGATTCGATGTTGACATATTTCTGGTTTCAGAAAAGATTTTATTGCTTTAGTGCCAATATTTGTGGGATTGTGAAGGCGTTATCATGGGATCAAATTCCAATGATACAATACGCCGCCTGACATTTTTTTGAGCACCCTTTCTCTTAACAGTAAACTAGCGTGTGACACATAACGCCTGTCTTGTAGCATCTACCTGTGAAGTCTGGTGAGTAACAAAGTTCTGCTCTCGTGCTTACTAAACAAGCGTGTTATAAAAAGCGTCACTCTTTTTTTGGCGTGTTCTAATTCTACATCTTCATTTACATCTACATAGATACTCGGCAAGCCACCCTACGGTGCATGGCAGAGGGTAACCGGTACCAGTACTAGTCATTTCCTTTCCTGTTCCACTCGCAAACAGAGTGAGGGAAAACAACTGCCTATATGCCTCCGTGTGAGCCCTAATTTCTGGCATCTATCTTCATGGTCTTTACGTGCAGAGTATGTTGGCGGCAGTAGAATCGTTCAGCAGTCGGCTTCAAATGCCGGTTCTCTAAATTTCCTCGATAGTGTTTCTCTAAAAGAGCGTCGCCTTCCCTCCAGGGATTTCCATTTGAGTTCCTGAAGCGTCTCCGTAACACTTACGTGTTGTTCTAATCTAGTGGTAACAAGTATAGCAGACCACCTCTAAATTGCTTCGATGTATTCCTTTATTTAGACCCGGCACTCCTTCATTTAGACCTGGCACGGATTCCAAACACTCGAGCAATACTCAACAACACATTTCACCAGCGTTCTATATGCACTCTCCTTTACAGGAGAACCACTCTTTTCCAAAATTCTCCCAACAAACCAAAGTCGACCATTCGCCATAAAACCATACTGATTCGTGGGCATAAGCTTCTCAGTCTCAAGAAAGTTTATTGCATTCGAACTGAGAATATGTTCAAGGATTCTGCAGCAAACAGAAGTTAGCGATATTGGTCTGTAATTTTGCGGGTTCTTTCTTTTAGCCTTCTTATATTACTGGAGTCACTTGCTCTAGGTAAGGCGCCAATGCTATAGAGTACTCTTTGTAAAATCGAATAGGGATTCGACCTGGAGCTGGTGATTTATTTGCTTTCAAATCTTTCAGTTGTTTCCCTTCGCCAAGGGAGTCCGTCCGATGGTCAAATGACGCTATGTTTGTATGATTCTCCTGTGTGAACGATTTTTGAACGTGAAATTTAAAACTTCAGCTTTCGTTTTCCTATCTTCAACTGATACACCAAATTGGTCAATAAGGGACTGAACAGAAGCCTTAGGCCCGCTTGGCGATTTTACGTAAGACCCGAATTTTCTTAGGTTCTCTGCCAGATCTTTAGCTAAGTGTGGCGGTGGTAATTGTTGTTTGCTTCAGGCGAAGATTTTTTTACAAACGCATGAATCTCTACTAACAATCTCTTGTCGTCATTTGTGCGTTCCCTTTTGAACCGAGAGTGCAACAGCCTCTGCTACATCAGCATCGTCCGAATATCGTTTTTAAACCACGATGGTTTTTTTCCATCCTTTATCCACTTACTAGGCACATAACTCTCCAAACCACGATTTACAGTCTGCTTAAACTTTACCCATAATTCCTCTACATTCATCTTTTTGGAACTAAGTGATGCCAGTTCAGGGTCTAAGTGAAATGCTAATAACTGCTTATCTGCTGTATCTAGCAGAAACACTGTCCTAGCCTTCTTGACTGATTTATTAACTTTCGTAATCATAGCTGCTATTAATGGTGGATGCTACATACGTGAATTGTGAGTAGCATTGTCGGTGTTACAGATTTGTACTAGTCCGTGAATATTCTGTCATTTGCGGAATCCAGCTAATCTAGACCTGCTTAAAAAGCTCTACTTTCACCTCTGTGCCCTGTGGCGCAATGGATACACCCAACACTCTGCATGCAGCAGATAGAATGACATCAGCAAGATGTCCACCTGGTTTCGTCCTGGTATGAAGTACGTTAATTCAAGAAAAAACTGGATTTTACTAAATAACATTAACAACACAGTACTTATTTGCTTTTAGGAAGTAGATGTTAAATTCTGCGTTCATTGTTTGCGTACAACTGGTTATGCGACGAACTGATGCTGTAGAGGAAGATCCAACGCGAATTAACAAAGTAACTGATTACAACATTTCACCAATGATGTGCATCATTATTCTGACCTATGACGACGAAGTCTGACGCTTCCGTTGCTAATGAGTGCCCAGGAACCAGTGTCGTTTTTTGGGTAGTATCATCTCCACAGTGCCTCGAATTACGAGTGTTTGTAACAGAGTAACAGAAACTGGACCTCCCTTCACGCTAATTTTATAACACTCGCAACTCTGAAAAGTAGTTAATGTACTCAGATGATCCGGTGGGAACAGATCCTCTTTACTCGCATGTCTTGAATATTTTGTTATTTAAAATAAACAGGGTAGATACAATTCAAATGCAGGGCTGTCATTCGTTGATTTCACTTCCTGGCGGATATTCAGCATTTTAGGCACCAAGGCAGCCCGGAATATTGCCGACGGCACCACGCAAGTCCCATCCCAGCTCATCAGAGGAAGTTCCCCATGCCACATCACCATTTTTCCAATGGATATTCTTTTGTGGATAAAACCGTCCAGATTTCTATTAAAATTTTCCTTACCATTACGCTGTTTCAGCTGCTATCATCATCAGGTATCAGAAATGTTAGAAGACTGAAACTTGTTCCGTAATTTCAAAGCATTTTGAAATCTGATTACAGCAGTAGCGGAAACGTCGCAATAAAGAAATAAAATTTTAACAGCGATCTAGACGATTTTATTCACAAAATTATCACAGTGATCGTGAAGTCATACAGGGAATTCATTTCCTTTGTTAATAAGAGACTGTTGTGCCGCTCACCGTTAGAAAGCCTGGCGAACCACTTTCCCTCTGTCTCCGGTCGCACGCCAGTTTCCAGCGGTCACACGGCACCTGACATTAAACCAGCTGTCTCGTTCCTAGAGCTGTGCTCTACCAAAACTATGGTTCAGTAGCTTTGGTACACTACATAAATGACATAGCAAATGACAGGATTACCTGTAATATTGGGAGCGTTGGTAGGGAAAGAAACATAAATGAGTATGTAAGACAGAAACTGAGTTTGCACATAATTACAGCCGGCCGGAGTGGCCGAGCGGTTCTAGGCGCTACAGTCTGGAGCCGCGCGACCGCTACGGTCGCAGGTTCGAATCCTGCCTCGGGCATGGATGTGTGTGATGTCCTTAGATTAGTTAGGTTTAAGTAGTTCTAAGTTCTAGGGGACTGATGACCTTAGAAGTTAAGCCCCCATAGCGCTCAGAGCCATTCTGAACATAATTGCTACTGGACATCATTTAGTGTTAGTCCTGTGTGCATCTTATATCCCTAAAAAGTATAAAATGCATTTTATGAGTAATAAAAATCAGTTAATAGCGTAATTTATGATGTTTTATGTTACCAAAGCATTTGCTTTTGATGGAGGGACAGTTTACAAAAAAATGGTTCAAATGGCTCTGAGCACTATGGGACTTAACATCTACGGTCATCAGTCCCCTAGAGCTTAGAACTACTTAAACCTAACTAACCTAAGGACATCACACAACACCGAGTCATCACGAGGCAGAGAAAATCCCTGATCCCGCCGGGAATCGAACCCGGGAACGCGGGTGCGGTTCTCGCACGACCACGAGCTGCGGACAACAGTTTACACGCACAAACATTATACAGGGTGTTTCCGTAAGGGCTAGAAAAAATGTAACATGACGTAGAGAATGCTCCACTGAACAATTTGAGGTAGGGGGTCTGGGGTCGGGAAAGTCAGCTTAAGGAGATATGGATTTTAACTTGTCTACTGCTATGTCTAGCATTACTGTTTTTCAGCTTATTTACAACTGACATGCGTACTGTGCTGTTTATTTACAGGTACATTCTTTATTTCCTGCAAGTAAACAAGTAGGACGAGCCCGATTACTAGGAAGTCATGATGTAACTTTTGTTTACTTTAGCTGCCCATAAGGTGGCTCTGTTGTATCGTATGTACATCGTCCCATGACAGAACGTACTATCAATCAACGGCGGACCCGTTCATTGCTCAGTGTTATTCAGAGACGTACAGTACAATACGATACGAGGGAACAGTACCGGTACAGTTTCGCAGTACTCACTCTCATGCACCTTGTGTATGAGGAAGACGGTCGCAACGCTCTCGCTGCTCAAAGGCTGCACAGGGAGCGATTTCCTAACAGGCATCATCCGTCACGACGAGTGTTTATTTCTGCGGGAGACTGATTCATTGGAAAGAAGAAACGACGGACCTAGCAACATGAGAATCACTAGCACAACCCCGTCCTATGTTGCCGAGCGGTTCTAGGCGCTTCAGTCCGGAACCACGCTACTGCTACGGTTAGTTAGGTTTAAGTAGTTCTAAGTCTAGGGGACTGATGACCTCAGATGTTAAGTCCCATAGTACTCAGAGCAATTTGAACCATTTTTTGTAAACACTTTTTGCTTTTAATTAACAGACAGGAGGATAAAACTGTGCATAATAAAAATGTTCCGTGTGTTACCCAGCACTTTGTATTTCATCACTGAGTTTCTAGACGGTTCAGTGCTTCCTGTTTTTGCAGGAATCTAGTAAGACACTGATTACACACATACAGAAAGCAATTTTCCTGAGCTAACGCCTGACAGGCATGCAATATACCTAACGTACAGGTAACCTTAACTGAACAAAGCAAGTAGGAACACTGCCGTCAACTAAGCTCAATTGTAATATTTTACATTAGCTTATATAGTATTACAGCTCTACTCCTTATTTTCTCCGTTTTTTGAGAATGGCTGTTCGTTGATCCAGTAAGAAGAAAGGAAGGGAGACTGTAGTTCAATGTCCTGTCGATAGCTCGGTCGTTAGGGACAGCGCACACGTCTGGATTGTTGCAAGGATGGGAAAGAAAATCGGTCGTGCCTCTTTCGGAGGAAGAATCCCAGCATTTATCTGGAGCCATTTAGGGAAACCAAGGAGAATCTAAACCTGGATGGGTGGAGGAGGATTCGAACCGCCGTCCTCTCCTATTCGAGTACAAGGTGCTAACCACTGTGCCACCTCGGTCGGTTTTTGTCCACTAATAGTACAAGAGTGACTAGCAAAACTAAGTTACCGCTATCGCTCAGAATTGAGTTTTGTAAGCTTTCTCTTCCTTGGAATTAAGTTAACAAGGAGAACAGTTATATCTTACATTCTTGTCAACATATTGAACTTGTTACCGTATCAACTGATAGACCCATTGTGGGTCTTATGCATTTAATGCAGAATTGGCACTGAGTGAATCGCCGCCAGACTTACAATCCATTACCGGCACTGGAGCAGTAATCCCAGAGTGGCAGCAGAAAATTATGATAATGCCGGTGGGTGGACAGTGCCCGATAGCCCGGTAGTACACGGCAGCGCCGGCGAATTGCGTGGGAGTAGTAGGCAGCGGCGGGGGCGTAGCTGCAGCGGCGAGTGGCGTTTCCGGCGCGCCGGTAGCCGGGGACGGGCCGTCGATGTCGGCGGCGGTGATGACGGCGGCGGCGCGAGGATTACGGTTATTAAGCGGCCGCCGGGGGACCTTACCGCCAGCAGATTACAGCGCGGGCCGTGTTGCATGCGAGGCGTGGCCCGTAGCGTGGCGTGGCGTGCTGCGCGCCCCGGGGCAGGGTGGCCGGCGGCTACACGAGGCGGCGGATCGACGCCCAGGTAAAGGCCGCCGCGCCCGTCTCAGCGCGCCGTTCGGACACCGGACACCTGCGGCTGGGCCAGGGTTACACGGGTAAACGCAGCACAACACCATGTTTCAGTGTTCCTCTTCAGTGTCATATTCAGAAACAGACGAAGTGTTATGCAGTGAGCCTCTGGCTCTTCTGCTTTCAGGTTAAAGTATAGGAGGAGGTTAGACAGGTCTACATCGATATCAAGGTCTACATCCATCCTCTGCGAAACCAGTTTCTGGTGAGAGGCGGAGGGTACTTTCTATACCACTATCGCCCCCCCCCCCCCCCGCCTCTCTCCACCCGCCTCCTTCCTGTTCCAGTAGCGAATAGCACATGGTAAGAACCACTGTTAGTAACCCTCCGTGTCTCAGATTTTTCCCTCATGATACACTCCTGGAAATGGAAAAAAGAACACATTGACACCGGTGTGTCAGACCCACCATACTTGCTCCGGACACTGCGAGAGGGCTGTAGAAGCAATGATCACACGCACGGCACAGCGGACACACCAGGAACCGCGGTGTTGGCCGTCGAATGGCGCTAGCTGCGCAGCATTTGTGCACCGCCGCCGTCAGTGTCAGCCAGTTTGCCGTGGCATACGGAGCTCCATCGCAGTCTTTAACACTGGTAGCATGCCGCGACAGCGTGGACGTGAACCGTATGTGCAGTTGACGGACTTTGAGCGAGGGCGTATAGTGGGCATGCGGGAGGCCGGGTGGACGTACCGCCGAATTGGTCAACACGTGGGGCGTGAGGTCTCCACAGTACATCGATGTTGTCGCCAGTGGTCGGCGGAAGGTGCACGTGCCCGTCGACCTGAGACCGGACCGCAGCGATGCACGGATGCACACCAAGACCGTAGGATCCTACGCAGTGCCGTAGGGGACCGCACCGCCACTTCCCAGCAAATTAGGGACACTGTTGCTCCTGGGGTATCGGCGAGGACCATTCGCAACCGTCTCCATGAAGCTGGGCTACGGTCCCGCACACCGTTAGGCCGTCTTCCGCTCACGCCCCAACATCGTGCAGCCCGCCTCCGGTGGTCTCGCGACAGGCGTGAATGGAGGGACGAAGGAGACGTGTCGTCTTCAGCGATGAGAGTCGCTTCTGCCTTGGTGCCAATGATGGTCGTATGCGTGTTTGGCGCCGTGCAGGTGAGCGCCACAATCAGGACTGCATACGACCGAGGCACACGGGGCCAACACCCGGCATCATGGTGTGGGGAGCGATCTCCTACACTGGCCGTACACCACTGGTGATCGTCAAGGGGACACTGAATAGTGCACGGTACATCCAAACCGTCATCGAACCCATCGTTCTACCATTCCTAGACCGGCAAGGGAACTTGCTGTTCCAACAGGACAATGCACGTCCGCATGTATCCCGTGCCACCCAACGTGCTCTAGAAGGTGTAAGTCAACTACCCTGGCCAGCAAGATCTCCGGATCTGTCCCCCATTGAGCATGTTTGGGACTGGATGATGCGTCGACTCACGCGGTCTGCACGTCCAGCACGAACGCTGGTCCAACTGAGGCGCCAGGTGGAAATGGCATGGCAAGCCGTTCCACAGGACTACATCCAGCATCTCTACGATCGTCTCCATGGGAGAATAGCAGTCTGCATTGCTGCGAAAGGTGGATATACACTGTACTAGTGCCGACATTGTGCATGCTCTGTTGCCTGTGTCTATGTGCCTGTGGTTCTGTCAGTGTGATAATGTGATGTATCTGACCCCAGGAATGTGTCAATAAAGTTTCCTCTTCCTGGGACAATGAATTCACGGTGTTCTTATTTCAATTTCCAGGAGTGTATTTTCGTCGGACGCAGCAACATATTGCGATGGCTGTACTACGAAGATACACTCTCGGAATTTTAAGAATAAACCACTCCGTGATGCGCAAAGCCTCTCTTATAGCTGCAGCCAGTGCACTTGGATAATCCTCTCCGTGACGATTCTGCGCCTGTTAAAACAATCCATAGCGAAACGCACTGCTCTTCTTTGTATTTCTACACTACGAGGTGCATTCAAGTTCTAAGGCCTCCGATTTTTTTTCTAATTAACTACTCACCCGAAATCGATGAAACTAGCGTTACTTCTCGACGTAATCGCTCTGCAGACGTACACTTTTTTCACAACGCTGACGCCATGATTCCATGGCAGCGGCGAAGGCTTTTTTAGGAGTCTGTTTTGACCACTGGAAAATCGCTGAGGCAATAGCAGCATGGCTGGTGAAAGTGCGGCCACGGAGAGTGTCTTTCATTGTTGGAAAAAGCCAAAAGTCACTAGGAGCCAGGTCAGGTGACTAGCTGGCATGAGGAATCACTTCAAAGTTGTTATCACGAAGAAACTGTTGCGTAACGTTAGCTCGATGTGTGGGTGCGTTGTCTTGGTGAAACAGCGCACGCGCAGCCCATCCCGGACGTTTTTGTTGTAGTGCAGGAAGAAATTTGTTCTTCAAAACACTTTCGTAGGATGCACCTGTTACTGTAGTGCCCTTTGGAACGCAATGGGTAAGGATTACGCCCTCGCTGTCCCATAACATGGACACCATCACTTTTTCAGCACTGGCGGTTACCCGAAATTTTTTTGGTGGCGGTGAATCTGTGTGCTTCCATTGATCTGACTGGCGCTTTGTTTCTGGATTGAAAAATGGCATCCACGTCTCATCCATTGTCACAACCGATGAAAAGAAAGTCCCATTCATGCTGTCGTTGAGCGTCAACATTGCTTGGCAACATGCCACACTGGCAGCCATGTGGTCGTCCGTCAGCATTCGTGGCACCCACCTGGATGACACTTTTCGCATTTTCAGGTCGTCATGCAGGATTGTGTGCACAGAACTGACAGAAATGCCAACTCTGGAGGCGATCTGTTCAACAGTCATTCGGCGATCCCCCAAAACAATTCTCTCCACTTTCTCGATCATGTCGTCAGACCGGCTTGTGCGAGCCCGAGGTTGTTTCGGTTTGTTGTCACACGATGTTCTGCCTTCATTAAACTGTCGCACCCACGAACGCACTTTAGACACATCCATAACTCCATCACCACATGTCTCCTTCAACTGTCGATGAATTTCAATTGGTTTCACACCACGCAAATTCAGAAAACGAATGATTGCACGCTGTTCAAGTAAGGAAAACGTCGCCATTTCAAGTATTTAAAACAGTTCTCATACTCGCCGCTGGCGGTAAAATTCCATCTGCCGTACGGTGCTGCCACCTCTGGGACCTATTGACAATGAACGCGGCCTCATTTTAAAACAATGCGCATGTTTCTATCTCTTTCCAGTCCGGAGAAAATAATCGGTGGCCTTAGATATTGAATGCTCCTCGTACTGGCCATTAAAAGTTCAAATGGTTCAAATGGCTCTGAGCACTATGGGACTTAACATCTGTGGTCATCAGTCCCATAGAAACTAGAACTACTTAAACCTAACTAACCTAAGGACATCACACACATCCATGCCCGAGACAGGATTCGAACCAGCGACCGCAGCAGTCGTGCGGCATTAAAAGTCTTACACCACGAAGAAGACGTGCTACAGACGCGAAATTTAACCCACAGGAAGAAGATGATGTGATATGCAAATGATTAGCTTTTCAGAGGATTCACACAAGCTTGGCGTCGGTGGCGACACCTACAACGTGCTGACATGAGGAGAGTTTCCAACCGATTTCTCATACACAAACAGCAGTTGACCGGCGTTGCCTGGTGAAACGTTGTTGTGTTGCCTCGTGGAAGGAGGAGAAATGCGTACCACCACGTTTCCGACTTTGATAAAGGTCGGATTGAAGCCTATCGCGATTGCGGTTTATCGTATCATGACATTGCTGCTCGCGTTGGTCGAGATCCAATGACTGTTACCAGAATATGGACTCGGTAGGTTCAGCAGGGTAACACGGAACGCCGTGCTGGATCCCAACGGCCTCGTATCACTAGTAGTCGAGATCACAAGCATCTTATCCGCTCGGCTGTAACGGATCGTGCAGCCACGTCTCGATGAGTCAACAGATGGGGACGTTTGCAAGACAACAACCATCTGCACGAATATTTCGATGACGTTTGCAGCAGCATGGACTATCAGCTCGGAGACGATGGCTGCGGTTACCCTTGACGCTGCATTACAGAATGTAGTGCCGGCGATGGTGTACTCAACGAGGAACCTGGGTGCACGAATGTCAAAACGTCATTTTTTCGGATGAATCCAGGTTCTGTTTACAACATCATGATGGTCACATCCATGTTTGGCGACATCGCGATGAACGGACATTGGAAGCGTGTATTCGTCATCGCGGTACTGGCGTATCAACCCGCGTGATGGTATGGAGTGCGATTGGTTACACGTCTCGGCCACCTCTTGTTAGCACTGACGGCACTTTGAACACTGGACGTTACATTTCAGACGCGTTACGACCCGTGGCTCTAACCTTCATTCGATCCCTTCGAAACCCTACATTTCAGCAGGATAATGCATGACCGCATGTTGCAGGTGCGGGCCTTTCTGGATACAGAAAATGTTCGACTGCTGTCATGGCCAGCACATTCTCCAGATCTCTCACCAATTGAAAACGCCTCGTCAATGGTGGGCGTGCAACTGGTTTGTCACAATACGCCAGTTAGTACTCTTGAAGAACTGTGGTATCGTGTTGAAGCTGCATGGGCAGCTGTACCTGTACACGCCATCCAAGCTCTGTTTGACTCCATGCCCAGGCGTATCATGGCCGATATTACGGCCGGAGGTGGTTGTTCTGGGTACTGATTTCTCAGGATCTATGCACCCAAATTGAGTGAAAATGCAATCACATGTCAGTTCTAGTATAATATATTTGTCGAATGAATACCCGTTTATCATCTCCATTTGTTCTTGGTGTAGCAGTTTTAATGGCTAGTAGTGTACTCTGCCCTCTCCCACGGATCCCAGATTGTCGTGCAATATTCAACTATTAGTCGTAAGATGGTTTTGTAAGCTACGTCCTTCACTGACGGACAATAGTTCGTGTTGATACATCCAATGTGTGCCAATGTGGCTGTTGTGTTAGCTACGATTGCTTTTATGTGGTCATTCCAGTCTAGATCTCTTCGTTCTCATACTCCTAGATACTTAACGTATGCTGTTTTATACAGTGAATTTTCTGCAATCTCGTAATCATACAATAATTTGTCTTTTCCATCTGTATATATGCAGTACGTTAGGTTAGTTTGTCTCCCTGCACCAAGTGTTGATCTTCTGCAGGTCTTCCCGCGTTTCACTACAAGTTTCTAACGTTGCGACTTCTCTTTATAGAACAACACCGTCCACAATAAAAGCCTCATGGAATGTCCGACGTTATCCACTAGGTCATTTATGTATACTGTGAAAATCAACGGTTCTATGAGACTCTCTTGTAGTACGTTCGAACTTACTTTTAGTCTCAAGATTTTTCTTCGTTAAAAATGGCCCTCTGTGTTCTGCTTTCTAGGCTCTCTTCAACTCAGGTAACTGATATTACGTTTTCTCCTATTTCATTTATTAGACAGCAGCGCGGAACTGTCTCTAACGCCTTATGCAAATCAAGGAATCCGTTGTCAACCTGGGTGTCGGTATACACTGATGAGCCAAAACAATATGATCACCTGCTTAACAGCTTCTCTGTCTGTCTTTGGAAAGCCGCGCGAGATTAGCCGAGCGGTCTGGGGCGCTGCAGTCATGGACTGTGCGGCTGGTCCCGGCGGAGGTTCGAGTCCTCCCTAGGGCATGGGTGTGTGTGTTTGTCCTTAGAATAATTTAGGTTAAGTAGTGTGTAAGCTTCAAGACTGATGACCTTAGCAGTTAAGTCCCATAAGATTTCACACACATTTGAACGTTTGTCTTTGGAAATATATACACCACTGATTCTTCGTACCAGGAACCCGACAGTTTGGTTCAAATGGTTCTAAGCACTATGGGACTAAACATCTGAGGTCATCAGTCCCCTAGACATAGAACTACTTAAACCTAACTAACCTAAGAACATCACGCACATCAATGCCCGAGGCAGGATTCGTACATGCGAGCGTAGCAGGCTCGCGGTTTCGGACTGTAACGCCTAGAACCGCTCGGCTATCGATTACAGTCTCATGTGCTGCACATGCAAGTGCAGGGGGAATGTCTCCAATAGCATAATACTGCTCTCTCCAGCCTGTGGTGGTGGCGCGCTGTACGCTTCGAGCCACCGTTCACTTCGATGACGGCGTTTTTGGAGATGACCAACAACCTAGTGTAGCAAATCTTGATTCACCCGAAGAGCCGATACGTTTCCGTTGACCGACGTTCGAATCCCGATGGTCCCGTGCCCACTGCAATCGTAACTGACGGTGTGGTTGGGTCAACATGTTAACACGTTGCTGCAAAGCTCCATGTTCAACAATGTACGATGAACTGTGGTGCACCGAAACACTTATGCGTGCATCAGCATTGTGCTCTTTCGGCATAGATGCCACAGATCATTATCCACTCTGCTTTACGGAGCACACAAGCCTCAGAACACCACGTTCTCTGAAGAGTCGTGGACGTCCAACAATTTACCGCCTAGTGGTAGTTTCATTACCCTTCTGCCACTTTACGTAGATGTTCACGACAGTTGGACGTGAATATTCGACCACCTTCACTGTTTTCGAGATAGTCGTACACAGGGTCGGTGTAATAATAATCTGTCCTTTGTTAAAGTCACTTATTTCAACGGATTTCCCCATTTGCAGCCCAAATCTTAGCTAGGGTGGTCCGTCGTCCCTGTCTGCTCCGCTTACATACTTCTGTCACCGCGTCACGTGACCGCAACACCACGGCATCGAACGTCACGGTGGGAGTGGTCGTAATGTTTTGGCTTATCAGTTAGATGTTCCACAATGGGGTTCGTGGAAAATAGGACGAGCTAGGTTTCACACACTCGTTGTTTTCTGAACCATGTTTATTCCTACGGAGGAAATTTTCGGCTGCAGAAATGTCACAATATGCGGGCATAGAACCTATTACAAAATTCTAAGACGAATTGACGTCAGGGGTACAGTACACAGGTCTGTGAGTCTGTTCGATGAGCCTTCTTGAAAACGGGAATGACGTGTGCTTTTTTTCCCATTCATTAGAAACTCTTCGCTCCTACAGGGACGTACGGTATGTTGCTCCTAGAATGGGGACGAGTTCTTTCGCATACTCTATGTATAACCATTTTATACACCGCCAGGTCCAATTGTCTTCCCTCTGTTGAGCGAACTGAATGACTTTTCTATCCTATAGTCTCTAATTTCGACATCTGTCTACAAATATACGCTTCCGAGTCCCTTTCCAAAGTCAAGTAGGACTTTGTAATATCTTTCAGGTAAAAAAGTAACTTACATTCACTAAACTGCAAAATGTATGCCATGTACACATTCATCGAGCGCTACCATATTTATACCACATTATTTCAATGCCTGAGGGATGTCTCGATTAACATTTGATCCTTACATGAGCGTATTTTCCTCCATTTTAGTAGTGAAGGATAATATTCGTGCGGATGAAGAGTGCTGGTGGTATATGGTAGCTATGGGGTGTATCTAATGTGACAGGAGCTTTTAAGGTGAGGATTGCAACACGACACACCCAGAGTACCGGCATGTCCAGTTTATCGCCATCTTTCGGACACTGACAAAGGTCGAACGATTAGCATCAGGGACATATCGTACGGTCGTATCTCCGTAGTGTGATGACGGCAGAACGAGTGGTAACGAGATGGATTCACACAATCGTGTGGCCACAAGCGTAGGCACGAATCCTTCCAAGATAAATCATCGTAGGAATATGATAATGAAGAGACGGATCTGTACTGAAATCCAAGCAGAGCTCACTGGCAGAATGTCGCAATGAACTATCGGGGACAGATTATTGGAAGCTGGGCTGAGCTCTGGAGGTGCAACGCGTAGTTTACCGCAGATAGCATGCCACAGAAAACACTGACTTGCATGGTGCAGAGCAAGAGCCATCTTGGACGATCAGCGTCAATCTTTGCAACTCGGCGATGAGTCTCATTTCAGTTTGTAGTGATCAGCAGATCATTCTTAGTCAGAAATGCCCTCTTTTCCTGTGCTAGTCTGCTTTTTAAGCCCTACTTGCTTCTACCGTCGTGGGTTATTTTGCTTCCAATGTAGAATAGTTCCCTATTTTCACGTACTTCGTGACCACCAATTTTGATATTGAGTTTCTCCCTATTCTCATTTATGCTGTTTCTAATTAATTTGCCTTTTCCCACCTTACTCTCAATCCACATCCTGTCCTCACTTTTAATCCTACTCTTGAACCTTTCTTTTATTTCTGTACTGATTCTTCGACGTACATGTTGAACAGCAGGGGCGAAAATACTTTATCCCTATCTTAGACCCATTTAACCCGAGCACTTCGTTCTTGGTGATCCAGTCTTATTGTTCCCTCTTGACTCCTCCACATATTCTTCACCACCCGTCTTTCATTGTTACTTACTCCTTTTTTTTACGGGATTTCGAACATCTTTTCCATGTCACACGGTCGAACGCTGTTTCTTAGATGAAATACACTACGAGCGTACCTCGATTTTCCTTCATTCTTGCTTCCATTATCAAGCGCAAAGTCAAAACTGCCTCCCTGGCGCCTTTACCTTTCCTAAAGCCAAATTGATCGTCATATGAAAGATCCTCAATTTTCTTTTCCAGTCTTCTGTATATTATTCTTGTACGTAGCTTTGATGCGTGAGATGTTAAGTTGATTGTGCGATAAGTTTCGCAGTTACCTATCCTTGCTAGTTTCGGAATTGCTTGGATGATATTTTTCGTAAAGTCTCGTGGTACGGGGCAATTCTCATACATTTTACACACCAGCCTGAACAATCGTCTGATTGCCGTTTCCCCCAGTGATTTTAGAAATTCGGATGATACGTTATTTATCGCTTCTGCTTTATTTGATATCAAGTCTTCCAGAGATCTTTTTAGTTCTGACTCTAATACTGGACGCTCTACGTCTTCCTTATCGTCTCCACTTCCTTACCTTTTCCTTACTCTATCAACTGATCAGACTAGTCCTCCTCACAGACGCCTTCAATGTACTCTTTCCACCTATTCAATCTCTCCTCTGCGTTAAACAGTAGTATTGCCATTAAATTATTAATTTTACAACCTATTTCACTGAATATCATTTTGGCTCTTCGATATGCTGAGTCAATTCTTCCAACCATCATTTCCTTTAAGATTTCTTCACATTCTTCCTGCAGTCATTTCGCCTTGTCTATCCTGAGCTTGCTATTTAATTGATTGTTGAGAGTTTTATATTACTGCATTTCTGTCTTTCCCTGAACACGTTTGTACGTCTTTCTTTCGTCAACCAATTGAAGTACTTCTTGTGTTATCCAGGGTTTCTTCGGAATTCTCTTTCCTGTAACAATGTCTAACTGTCCAACGTCCGTGACTACCATCATTAGAGATGTTTAATTCGCTTAAACTAAACTGCGTACTGTGGTATTCCTTCTCGCACTATCCACATCCTTAAACTGTATCTCTATTTCTCATTACTTCAGTATCCCACTTCCTTCGACACTGATTCTTCCGCAGGATTCTCTTACACTTCTATCTACTCGTCATCACTAGTAAATTGTGATCTCAGTCTATCTGCTCCTAGGAACGCCGTACAATCAAATATCTGATTTAGAAATCTCTGCCTAACCATGATGTAATCCAGCTGGAATCTCCCGGTGTCTCCTTGTTTTTTCCAAGTATACATTCTTCTCTTGTGTTTCACGAACAGAATATTCACTATTACCATCTGAAATTTATTGCAGAACTCAATTAGTCTTTCTTCTCTCTCATTCCCACTGCCTAGCCCGTGTTCTTCCGTAACCATTTCTTCTATTCTTTCGCCTACAACTGTATTGAAATCCCCCAGGATTATCAAATTTTCATCTCCGTTTACACACAGACTTAGTCGTTCAATATCCTCATCTACTGTCGCTATTTCTTTATCTTGTGCTTGCGACGTCGATATGCGTACTTAGACCAGCGTTGTCGGCGTTGGTTTGCTTTCTAATCTGATGAAAACAAACCTATCACTGAACTATTCACAGTAACTCTCTCTCTGCCCTACTTTCCTTTTCATACCGAATCCTGTTACTGGTGTACCGTTTTCTACTGTTGTTGGTAATGCCCTTTATTCGTGTGACCATAAATCCCTAATTTATTTCTATTTCACTTCAGTGACCCCCACTGTATCTAAACTGGTCATTTGCATTATCCTTTTTTTATTAGATATTCTAGCTTTCCTTTCCCCTAAGTATAAACTTCGAGACTCCATGTTTCGATACGAAGAATGTTAATCCATCGTTGTTTAGGCCTATTCCACATTTTTTCATGATCACCTCCCTTTTGGTAGTCCCCTCCCAGAAATCGGAAAGGATGTGCTAATCCGGAATTTATTCAGATTAGAGGAATCATTATACCACTTTTTCAATTACAGGCCACATGCCCATGAGTCAAATTGTGTGTCGTTAATGCAATGGTTTCCACTGCCTTCTGTATGCTTATGCCGTTGATCATGGATGATTTTTACGCGTTTCTGTGGTAGTTTCGCACCGCAAGGGCAACAGAGTGCCCTGAACATGTGTCCACTCCTCCGTCCCCCTCTATGACGAGGTCCCTAGGAAGGACGACTGTAACTTCTTATGCCGGAGGACTTCGACCGCCATTTCCCGTATGTCCGCCCTGATAGCAGAGTGGTCTTTGGTCAGAGGCTGCGTGCTCTCCGTAAAACGGAGTAAAGAATCAACGATGAACTTGCACGGATGTCTTGTGACGTTTGCCCAGACCAAACACAACAAACTATATCGAACAAAATGAAGAAGGAAAAAAAAAGTGGCGGATTGCCCTCCTATGGGCACGGGTTCGATTCCCGGCTGGGTTGGGGATTTTCTCAGCGCAGGGCTGAGTGTTGTGTTGTCTTCATCATAATTTCATCCTCATCCGGCGCGCAGATCGCCCAATGTGTCGTCGAATGTAATAGGGCCTGCACCAAGGCGGCCGGACCTGCCCCGCAAGGGGCCTTGCGGCCAATGAAGCCAAACGCTCATTTCATTTCCATTGCTCGTATGTGTGTGGTAAGAATGATAAAGGCTCTTGTGTATACTTCACAACCAGGGCAATAAACTATTCGTTCTCGCTGGATAATGCAAGACCACACTCTGGGGTTCACATCATAAACGTTTTGGGCAGTGTATGAATCCTTGACTGGTCTGTCCACGTGGTATATCTCACATAGCTTATGCCTGGGATGCAGTGTGAAGACGTACACTTCCATACCAGCCTCTAGGCAGCACTATACATGCAGTAACACAGCATTTGTTTTAGATATGGCAAGAAATTCCTGAATGTGGCATTCAAAGGCTATTTGCATCCATGCCAGAGCGACAACAAGAGTGTATTCAGGCCCAAGAGGTAGCTGAGCTTGATGATGAACATCGCTCCGGAATGGAATGATGTTGGATGAGTTAATACCCGTTACGCGACGCACATCTTCATAATGTTTTACTTTTTATTTTTTTTAAATAAAGAACTGGTGCTTCATGCTGAAATACTTTACATTCCTGTCACTGTATTTTTCGTGTAGTTCTCTTGTTGGTCAGTCATCATTTTCCAGTGAGTGGCATCCGTCTCTGAAACGTGATCGTGGCAGCTTGCAAAACACGTATCTAATCTTTCCACAACCTCTTCATTGACCGAAACTGTGTTCCAGCCAAAATTCACTTTAGATGTGGGAATACGTAGATGTCAGAGGGTACCACGACTTTTAAATAGAATGAATGTACCAACAATTCGTACTTCTGATCACTCAGTTTTCCCATTTACCAGAAACTTTATAGTGTGACGTAATTTGTCCAGATGACCGAGTTTTTCTATTTTTTTATCTGTATCAGAATGTGGATATACACTCCGCAAACCACAGTGCAGTACGTGCCCTACCAATATAATCTGAACAGCCGCTTCTCACGATTTTTTAAATCGTGTGGTCCTGGAGATTTCTGGAATATTCACCACTTTCGTCATGACGCTGGCAAGATAATCAATGCGGTGATTTTCTTGCATATTGCAGAAAATTCTGACCATAGTATATCGAGCAGATGTAGTAATTTTTTAACGCAAAGCCTGTAGCTTCTATCTATTACATTAATTTCTGGAACTGCCAGAAGCTGGTGTGATAATAGTTATTCACAGGCAACTAGTTTCAGTCAAGTGATCATCTTCAAATCACACGTTACCAGTATATCAAGTTTAAAGAAGATCCTTGGCGTGAAATAGATAATTATTTTTAGTTTCAGAATCTGTCATATACGAGTACACATATAAAATCTACACTTTTTAAATAGCAAAAACCGACAGTCCGTCGTGCTGTTAACCATACTGTCTGGCAGAAGTCGCACCACATGCTATAAGATAATAGACAACGTGCATGCGACAGATACTGCTACTAAAACAGTATTATGTATCTCAGGCCAAGGAACGTTACTTAAACTTAACGTAGTACTAAACCGTGAAGGTGTTCGCTTGACCGAAAATTTTTGTCCGTTAGTAAACGTTATTACTGCAGCTTTTAGTGGTTTGGTGATATCGTCCTTTGCATTTATTGAAGTATTCAGGATATCAAGGACCAATTACAACAGTTCTGGAGCACCTTACCTAATGTGTTAAAAAAAAAAAAATTCAAATGTATGTGAAATCTTATGGGACTTAACTGCTAAGGTCATCAGTCCCTAAGCTTACACACTACTTAACCTAAAACAAACACCCATGCCCGAGGGAGGACTCGGACCTCCGCCAGGACCAGCCGCACAGATCATGACTGCAGCGCCCGAGACCGCTCGGCTAATTCCGCACGGCTACCTAATGTGAGGATAAGACAGTTTTATGACACCCTTTCCATTTAAAAGATGGTACACACACACCGAAGCCAGGCACTGGTAAGTGGGCTCATAGAGCCAAGTTATTCGTGAATTTGACTCGATGTTGGAATCCCTGAAATAACATTAAATACCCTCTCAAGCCGTAAAGTTTCATTTCACTTCGTCCCTCTTCCTCTGCCATTCCCCACCCCATCCTTTCTGACCACTTCACTTTTTTTCTCGGGCTTTGCAACATTTAATTTTTAAACTTATAGTGAACACATAAGAAACTTTAGTGACTCAGATACTACCGAAAGTCAGATCTGGCACCTGGCAATGAAAGCTGGGCGTGATAACGGTACGCCACTGGCTCTGATGCTTGAAGATATTTCTGCAAACAATAGTCTCACTGCGCAGTCGCTGGCCCCCCCTGACACCAGACCACGATCCGCCACTCGAGATTGCAAAATGTGCAAAAATGCCGACGTCCTTTCACTCCCCCCCCCCCCCCCCCCCCCTTCCGACAGTTTCGCGCCGAGCGCCTGCTTTCTTTTCTCTCCTCGGGAAATTTCAGAGAACGGCGAAGGTTAGGGAAGCGGCCGAGAGAAAACTTCACGACGCCCGCTGAGCGAGGCGACCGCGCACGAAATTCCGTGACCGTGGCGAGGGGGGAGGAGGAGGCGTGGAGGTGGGGCTTTTGTGTTACCCTGGAATGCTCCGCGGCGTAATTCGGTGCTTCGACGTCGAGACTCGGAGAACGATAGCCAGGTTGGCGGCGGCGACGGGATCGGTGAAGGGGAGAGAGAGAGAGAGAGAGAGAGAGAGAGAGAGAGAGAATGAGAGAGACTGGGGGGAGGGGGGGAGGAAGAAGACAGAGCAGCACGCCTCAGAAAATTCGTGGGAAATTGTTTTCGTACGGCGGAGGGAAGGGGCAACCTTGTCATTTGAGAGGCGGTGGCCGGCGCCCGTCTGAGCACTGCGGTCTGTCCCAGCGGCCAGTCTGGTCACGGGTGGCAGAGAGGTAGCGCGTCGTCTAATTGATCGAGCCGACCCAGTACGAGCGAGGACCGCCCCCGGGCCCGGCACGGCGGTATCTCGGCAGCGGCGCGCGCTTGTCGTGGGAGTGCGGTGAACGCCGTCATTACGGCAAACCGCCACTTACGGCCGCGCATTCCCACGAGTCGTCCAGCCCACCGAAGAACCCTCACACCCACGCAACCCCGGATTCTGAGCAAACGAGTTCCATCTCGAGCCGAGTAGGTCGCGCTAAGGAAATCTGGAGAGCGCGTACACTGAAATTCGGGCACGAAATGCAGGGAGCGAAAGATTATTTACAATATATATGAAGACAGTAACTGTTCCAGAAAGAACAGATACTGTAGATGACCGTGCAGCTTTTCCTTGGAACAAATGATGACTAACTGAAACCCTCAGCTGCCGACAGGTGTTGTTGATATACCTCGATGTGGACAGCTGAAAATGCGTACCCCGACCGGGACCCGAACCCGGGATCTCCTGCTTACATGGCAGACGCTCTATCCATCTGAGCCACCGAGGACACAGATGAATAGCGTGACTGCAGGGACTTATCCCTTGCAGGCTCCCCGTGAGACTCACATATCAACAACACCTGTCGGCAGTTGAGGGTTTCAGTTAGTCATCATTTGTTCCAGGGAAAAGCTGCACGGTCATCTACAGTATCCGTTCTTTCTAGAACAGTTACTGTCTTCATATATATAGTTAAAAGGCTACCCAGACATTGACCTTCGTCTGTGCGAATGCGCACAGGTTGCCCAAGCTCTTACGGGAATCGCCAAAGCGTGCGCGAGTAATGAGTGAATGGGCAAATGTATATAAGGTACATTACATAGATAGAATTGTGGACAGTTGCGAATGTGAGTCTCACGGGGAGCGTGCAAGGGATAAGTCCCTGCAGTCGCGCTATTCATCTGTGTCTTCGGTGGCTCAGATGGATAGAGCGTCTGCCATGTAAGCAGGAGATCCCGGGTTCGTGTCCCGGTCGGGGCACGCATTTTCAGCTGTCCACATCGAGGTATATCAACAACACCTGTCGGCAGTTGAGGGTTTCAGTTAGTCACCATTTGATTATTTACAAGTTTACAGAAAACGAACTGCTATTATACACTGAGCCGACAAAGAAACTGATATAGGCATACGTATTCAAATACAGACATGCGTAAAACAACAAGTGTCTAGAGCCGTTGTTAGGCCTGTTACTGCTGCCACAATGGCAGGTTATCAAGATTTAAGTGAGCTTGAACGTGGTGTTACAGTGGGCGCACGAGCGATGGGACACAGCATCTCCGAGGTAGCGATGAAGTCGGGATTTTCCCGTACGACCATTTCGCGTGACTATAAGGAATCCGGTAAAACATCAAATCTCCGACGTCGCGAAGGCCGGGAAAAGATCCTGCAGGAACGGGACGAACGACGACTGAAGAAAATCGTTCAACGCGACAGGAGTGCAACGCTTCCTCAATTTTCTGCAGATTTCAATCCTGGGACATCAACAAGTAGCCGCGCGGGATTAGCCGAGTGGTCTGGGACGCTGCAGTCATGAACCGTGCAGCTGGTCCCGGCGGAGGTTCGAGTCCTCTCTCGGGCATGGGTGTGTGTGAGTGTGTGTGTGTTGGTCCTTAGGATAATTTAGGTTAAGTAGTGTGTAAGCTTAGGGAATGATGACCTTCGCTGTTAAGTTCCATAAGATTTCACACACATTTGAACATTATTTTTAACATCAACAAGTGTCAGCATGAGAACCATTCAACGAAACATCATCGATATAGGCTTTCGGAGCCGAAGGACCACTCGTTTACTCTTGATGACTGCAAGACACAACGCTTTACGCCTCACCTGGGTCCGGCAACACTGACATTGGACTGTTGATGACTGGAAACATGTTGCCTGGTCGAACGCGTCTCGTTTCAGATTGCAGAAGGACGTGTACGGGTATGGAGACAACCTCATGAATCCATGGACCGTGCATGGCAGCAGCGGACTGTTCCAGCTCGTGGAAGCTTTGTAATGGTGTGGGGCGTGTGTAGTTGGAGTTATAAGGCATCTGTGATACGTCTAGATACGACTCTGACAGGTGACACGTACGTAAGCATCCTGTATGATCACCTGCATCCATTCATGTCCGTTGTGCATTCCGACTGAGTTCGGAAATCCCAGTAGGACAATGCAACACCCCAAATGTGCAGAATTCCTACAGAGTGACTCCAGTAACACTCTTCTGAGTTTAAACACTCCCGCTGACCACAAAACTCCCCAGACACGAAAATTATTGAACATATCTGGGATGTCTAGCAAAGTGCTGCTCAGAAGAAATCTCCACCCCTCTTACGCTTACAGATTTATTGACAGCGCTGCAGGATTCGTGGTGTAAGTTCCCTCCATCACTACTTCAGACATTAGTCGAGTCCACGCCACGTCGTGTTGCGCCACTTCTGCGTGCTCGCGGGGGCCCTACATGATATTAGGCAGGCGTACCAGTTTCTTTGGCTCTTCAGTGTAAGAGTGAAGGATGAAGCAGAAGTTGAGAACGGAGTGAGATAAGGTTGTAGACTATCCCCGATGTCAGTCGATTTGTACAATGATCAAGCAGTGGATGAAAGAAGGAAAATTTTGAAGAGGGAATTATGACTCAGGGAGGTTTTCCGACATCACTATAACTTTGTAGGAGACGGCAAAGGCCTCAGAAGAGATAGTGTCTTGAAAAAAATGTAATTTGTCTTTAATGTTCTAATTCTTATGAAGAATGTTTTTTTTTCTGTAGCTACCACTGTTTCCTCTGTTCCATAGATATAACGAAACATTGGACTTATGTTCACTGTAAGACCACTTATAAGATGCTTGTCACAATGAATGTAATGCAAAACATGTAGAATGTCTGCTTAGATGTATTAGTGAGCCCGATAGCCGTATCTTGACAAGGCAAATACAGCTATAAACTCAAATACGATAGGCAAAACTATGTTTATAGCACTTGTAAATTCAAAGAAAGCTTTTCACAATGTAGAGTGGAACACATTTTATTGAGATTCTGGAGGCAGCATGGGGTAAAATACAGGGAGTGGTAGGGTATCCACAGCTTCTTCAGAAACCAGAGAAGGGAGTGAGAGAGGGTTGTCATCTATCCTGGTGGTGCACAGTCTGTGCATTCAGCATGCGGTAAAGGAAACCAATGAGAAATTTGGGAAGGGAGTTAAAGTTCAGCGAAAATGAATAAACAATTTAGATTTGTTTACGACATCGTAATTTTGTCGGAGACAGCCAAGGAGTTAAAAGAACTGTAGAATGGAATGAATAGTAACTTCAAATTGGATTTTAAGATGAATGTTAACAAAAATAAAGCAAGGGTAATGGAATGCTGTGGAAATAAATTTGGTGATACTAAGCAAATTAGATTACGAAATGAGACACTAAAAGTAGTGAAGGACTTTAGCAGTTTGGGCAGCTAAAGCACAGACGATGGTCAGAGTAGGCAAGAGAGAAAATACAGACCGGCAGCAGCAAGAATAGATTATTTGAGAAAAGATGAATTTTTTACATTGAATATAGATTTAAATGTTAGGAAGTCTTTGCTGAAAGCATCTGACTGGGGTCTACCCTTGTGTGAAAGTGACGCGCGGACTGTAAGTAGTTCACACAAGACGAAAATAGAAGCTTCTGAAAAATGGAGCTACAGACGAATGCTGGGAATAAGATGGATAGATTGAATAACTAACGAAGACTTACTGATTGGAACTGGAGGACAAAGAAATTTATGTCACTTCTTGTCTAAAGGAAAGAATCGATTGATGAGGCACATCTCGAGGCATCAAGGATCGTGAATTTGGTAATGGAAGGATGTTAGAAGGAAGATTAGGGTTTAACATCCCTATGATATCGAGGTCGTTAGAGAAAGGGAAGGAAATGTGGTCGCTAGAAAGTGTGTACGGAGACCAGAGCTTGAATACAGTAAGCAGATTGAGGTGAATGTATTTTGAAGTAACTATTCGGAGATGAAGAGGCTTACACAAAATATAGTAACATGGAAGATGCATATAACCAATCTCCGAACCGAAGACAACAAGGACAATACCAGCAAAAGGATGATAAACAGAAGCGATATATATTTTTATAACTTGTTTGATGAATCTTCATCATCAGTCCCTCTTCGTGACCGTCAAACATCACCCTGGAACGAAAATTTTTTACGTCTTTTCGACCACGCTTGCTTATTTCGTAATTACATCGACTCGCGACTAGTCCTGCCAGCTTCACGTCTACCAGTACCTACTTCATACATTCATAACTCTGATGACAGGGCTGCATCGTTTAGGTGGTAAGACCATTGCCCGTGAAAGCCACTGTTCCGACTTCGAGTCCCGGTTCAGCATATATCTGTAACCTGCCTGGAAGTTTCAAAAGGGAGTATACTTCGCTGCAGAGTGAAGGATTTATTCTCGAAACAAATTTGTGTAAGCAAATACAAGGCACCTATTAGCGCATAACACAACTTAACAAACGTCACGACAATAAAAGACTTGTATAAATGTTTTAGATTATTTAGGAAAAAAGTAAAGGGTGACACAGTTGCACTAATTTGTTCTGAAGTGGTACTGTGGTAGTGGTGAAGGCTCTGTGGACGTATATGGGAGGACCATGATTCAGTTCTTTCCTATTACGATTCAGATTTATATTTTACACCTCGCTAGTTCGTCCTGATGGAGCAGTGATATGGAGAAAATAGATTAAAAATGGATTCATTAAATACTACGTACTTGAAGCATAAGGACGGTCTTCATGTAAGCAGGAATGTTGCTGTTAAAAGTCGTGTTTATAAGAAAGACTCTTTCACTGTCAATTTGCATGGTACATCAACAAAGAGGCATATTGTTGGCGGTACCTATATTGGCATCCTTCTTCTGCTTCTTCAGCTACATCTGTAGTCTTCAAGTCACCGTTTGGTGTGTGGCGGAGAGTAGATCGTGCACCAAAGTAATTTGTCCGTCTTCATATTGCTTTTGTGGATGATATAACAAGAAAAACTGTCGTCACCCCTGCGCATGACTCTGAATTTATCTATTTTTACCACCGTGATTATTACGCTAGATGCATTAAGATAAGAGGATTACGAAATAAAACTGGATTTTGTCTAGGCGAAGTATTACATGAGTTATCGAAGGAAGGAAGGAGGAAGATTAGTGTTCAACGTTCTACCAACACTGACGTCATTACAGAAGGAGCACAAGCTCACAATTTTTAAAGGCTGGGGAAGGGAAGAGGCCATGTCCTTCCAAAGGAACCATCCAGGCATCTACTTGCAGCGAATTATGGAAAACGCGGAACATCTATATTGCCGGACGCAAATTTGACAGTCGTTCTCGAGAATTCGATATTGCACCACCTCCCGGTAGAATTATCGATGTACCCTAATCAAAGTTGCAATTAATTACGAGAAATTAAAACATCATCTTTTACGTAAAACTAATTTTTAAAATCAAAGTATTTTTACCTCGAACTTGGCTTGAAATACCTCAATTTCACAAAAAGCTTTTCTTAATATATGTCAAAATTAAGATAAACTCTGCTCCTGTCACAGGCTCTACAGCGTCAATTCATGAAGGCGATCCCGCCACAAAATCTGTTACGTCGCTGCAAGTAAGAGGAAGTTTTGATTCCAAATGCATCTTTGGTAGGAGGGATAATTTCTGAAAGAATAACCGAGTACGAAAACTTGAGCCACACGAAGAGAGCTGGTAATAATTAAAAGTAAAATGCGTCTCGTTGTGAAGCAATCTATTAGATGTAGATCGAGAGACAATCGAACCCGAATTTATGAAAACGTCGGCGAGTTCTATAAAATTCTATTACAAATGTATAAAATTGAAGATAGTATTACGTCTGGTACACGGTAGGTTGTTATTATACAAATTATCTCACAAGTTTAAAACAGACAACATAAGGTTAAGAGCATCTACTCAATATGAAATTGAAAATACATCACATGTTAGTGACATGTAATTTCTAAGAATATGACAACTTACGTGTGGAAGAACATTAGCAATGAAATAGAAAGCAATAAATTTGACCACTGAAGATAGTTTGAAATTAAACGAAACGCGTCTGGTGTAAACAAGATAGTACTGTCCAAAAGACCCTATATAACCTATCAGAGGAAAAATGCTCCAATCGGAGCACGAAAAGGCCAATATGCTTCTGTTTAAAAGACTGACTGACAAATGCGGTACCGGTTGCCTCATTCTACCCTTCTCAGCATCTTTAAAACTTTTATCAAAAATTTTGGCTTGCAAACATATTCGCGCTCTTTTTAATACGCAACTCACATTTCACTACCACAAGCTCCCGTAACTGTAACATGGCTCACACTCACTGGCTCATCGCAGTCTCTTCTCACTGCCAATACTGCCGGTGCTGCCACTGCCAATACATCTCTCTTCGTCGTTGTCATTTTCATAGACTTTCTCTCTCATTCTCACTGTGTCTCATCCACTTCCGCTTTCTGGCTCTCTTTATTCTTCTCCCACTGGCACTCTCTCCTTCACCACTTACTCTTTC
The DNA here is from genome assembly GCF_021461395.2 of Schistocerca americana. Classification (NCBI taxonomy): domain Eukaryota; kingdom Metazoa; phylum Arthropoda; class Insecta; order Orthoptera; family Acrididae; genus Schistocerca; species Schistocerca americana. The sequence continues at coordinate 362,541,928 of NC_060126.1, forward strand.
CCAGTAATGTTCTGTCCCTGTCGATTATGTCCCACTGCCACTGTGTCCCTTTCTTTTCCTCACACTGCCTTTGTTTCCTTCACTACTCCCATACTACAACTGTCTACTGTCTTCCACATCTCTTTCCCACTACACTGTCTCCTTCTCTCTCAGCACAAAAAGCGCGATATGTCCACACGGAAAATGCCTGAGAAAAATTTTAAAGGTGCTGAGGAAGGGAAAATGAGGCAGTTGGTACCCTACATTTTCGGCTGGTTCTCATGTTTTCACTGCTGCAGAAAGTATGTCACTGATATGAATATGAAAAGAACTTTGTGGGTGAGTAAAATTTTGTAGTTCACTCTTGTGAAATTAAAATAACGCAAAAAGAATTTTTACCTCAGAACCGAATTCACGTGCACAAAAACTTTGCATGTACTTTAGTGCTACAACAGGAGGTTCCCAGAGCCCTTCTGATGATTGCGGAGACACTTTACAGCATATTTCTCCGTACTACGTCATTTTATAAACAATGTTTTCTCCTCACAGCAGATATTACGTGTGTATCTTACGCGTACACGTAGCGTAACTCTAAACCTATGTATCTACGAAACGGATAGAGATGTCATGAAAATTTTCTAAGTTGTTCGAGATCGGGATCTTAGGAATATAGCGTACAAATTTCAGCCATTTTCTGTGCGTCTTTCTGTTGGTATCCGCGATTAGATTTCGGTACACAAAAACCATGTTTTCCAGGTTTTCTCAGGAACCACCCATGAATTAATTGGTGCCTAAATCAGATCCTTACGACGCGCTATAGACTACATACCATGCAAAAAGTACCATTCGATTTGCTCCATTTGCCTAAGGTGGAGGGAAGAGTGTAATATTCAAACGTCCATCCTGTGCTGTAGGATACTTACAGTAAGACGATCCTTCTGGTGGGTATACAAAAAGTCCCAAATCGAAGAGCTATCCAAAACACTTGACCGTAACTTTCTATCAGCAATAGAACCCAATGTATAAGCCCGGAAAAATCCAACTTTCATACATGACGCTTTTTAACATACCAGGTTGGATATTCTAACGTCACTTCATACAGCTGACCTAATACCTTTTTAGGCATAACCAGATTCTAATACTCGTCTTCTACCCTACGGTATTTAAATTTGGACAAAGTGAAGAAGGTGTAGGTGAATTAGTTTGTACTTAGCTTTTTCATGTTGTTGAAGTTTTCGGCGACGTCTTCCAGGCTGCTTATTGTGCAGGTTTATTAAAGTGGGTTCCGGTAAGAGGTTTGACGTTTCTCTTTCAATAAAATGTCTTGGCCGTGATGTCATTTCCCACCAGGTCGATTACATCCAAATTTTGATAACACTTCCGCATACTGGTTTCAACATTTACATATATTAAATGTGGTGTCACCGCCAGACACCACACTTGCTATGTGGTAGCCTTTAAATCGGCCGCGGTCCGTTAGTATACGTCGGACCCGCGTGTCGCCACTGTCAGTGATTGCAGACCGAGCGCCGCCACACGGCAGGTCTAGAGAGACTTCCTAGCACTCGCCCAGTTGTACAACCGACTTTGCTAGCGACGCTACACTGACAAATTACGGTCTCATTTGCCGAGACGATAGTTAGCATAGCCTTCAGCTACGTCATTTGCTACGAACTAGCAAGGCGCCATAGCATTTGATATTTATCTTGTGAAGCATGTACAGTCAAGAGAGATGTTCTCCAATTATGGATTAAAGTTAAGTATTCTACCAGTTACCTCCTGTTTTGCTAGTCTTATTTCTCTGACCTGTTCCACACCTCACGCCAGCCTGCGTGAGCTTAAACGCGTACCTTTCTGCTTCCTCCAAATCCCGTGAATTGGCTCCTGCCAATTCACAACATTAATGACGACAACAGTTTTTAGAACGACCCTCAAAACACGCCAACTTCCTACCGTCCCTCACAACCAAGAACGTCGTCTGCCTCGAGACGTTAAAAACCTCGTAAAACTTCCAGATCAGACTTCAGTTGTTATTCTGTATTTTGTTTGTAACCTTTCGACACAAGTTAATACTGTTACAAAAACTAGAAAGTTTGAAACTTGCAGGTTGGGAATAATGCTTACAATAACTACTGGTAATTATTTACGAGAATATGGTTCAAATAGCTCTGAGCACTATGGGACTTAACTTTTAAGGTCATCAGTCCCCTAGAAGTTAGAACTACTTAAACCTAACTAACCTAGGGAAATCATATACATTCATGCCCGAGGCAGGATTCGAACCTGCGACCGTAGCAGCAGCGCGGTTCCGGACTGAAGCGCCCAGAACTGATCGGCCACAGCGGCCGGTGGTGTTTTGCAGTTTTGTGTTTGTTTACAAATAGGTTACATCTGTTTTAAGTTCCATATCAGGATTTACAAGCAATAAAAGTAAATTAGGTGTAAACGGTTTTGTGAATCAGTGATGCTTTTTAATTCAAAATTACGACACAATTTTCATATTTCAGATTTAGCTAGTTAATATTTGGAACAGAACTGACAAAAACTAGAAAGCATATCATTGTCTCTGTCTCCTAATTTTTCGGATGAGTAATTTAACAATATTGCACAGTTGGTAATTTTCGTATTTTGGTTCACCATCGAAATTAACATGGCTATTTGTATGATGCCAGTGCTCAGAGATTTGTTTATATGTAATATGCATTTTGTCTGTTCCAAAAATTTAGGTTTCTTGATAATTGTGTAGTTGCAAATTTTGTTGTAACTCTACATTGAAGATAAGATTCTACAAACTTTAAAATCCATCCTATATTTCTTGTCTATAAAACTTTTAGTGTGACTGAAACTGTTACCTGTCGAAATATTGCGTGAACAGTATGAATAGACTGTTTGCAGGCAAACAAAAATTACGCGAAGCGAAATGTAGTGTGAGGAGGGCTACGCGAGAGGCGTTCAATGAATTCGAAAGTAAAGTTCTATGTACTGACTTTACAGAAAATCCTAAGAAATTTTGGTCCTTTGTCAAAGCGGTAGGTGGATCAAAACAAAATGTCCAGACACTCTGTGACCAAAATGGTACTGAAACAGAGGATGGCAGACAAAAAGCTGAAATACTAAATGTCTTTTTCGAAAGCTGTTCCACAGAGGAAGACTGCACTTTAGTTCCTTCTCTAGATTGTCGCACAGATGACAAAATGGTAGATATCGAAACAGACGAGAAACAATTAAAATCGCTCAAAAGGGGAAAGGCCGCTGGAACTGATGGGATACCAGTTCGATTTTACACAGAGTACGCGAAGGAACTTGCCCCCCTTCTTGCAGCGATGTACCGTAGGTCTCTAGAAGAGCGTAGCGTTCCAAAGAATTGGAAAACGGCACAGGTCATCCCCGTTTTCAAGAAGGGACGTCGAACAGATGTGCAGAACTATAGACCTATATCTCTAACGTCGATCAGTTGTAGAATTTTGGAACACGTATTATGTTCGAGTATAATGACTTTTCTGGAGACTAGAAATTTACTCTGTAGGAATCAGCATGGGTTCCGAAAAAGAGGAGCGTGTGAAACCCAGCTCTCCTAGGTAACAGAACGCAGCATATCATTCTCAATGGAGAGAAGTCTTCCGAAGTAAGAGTGATTTCAGGTGTGCCGCAGGGGAGTGTCGTAGTACTATTGCTATTCACAATACACGTAAATGACCTTGTGGATAACATCGGAAGTTCACTGAGGCTTTTTGCGGTTGATGCTGTAGTGTATCGCGAGGTTGTAACAATGGAAAATTGTACTGAAATGCAGGAGTATCTGCAGCGAATTGACGCATGGTGCAGGGAATGGCAACTGAATCTCAATGTAGACAAGTGTAATGTGCTGCGAATACATAGAAAGATAGGTCCCTTATCATTTAGCTACGAAATAGCAGGTCAGCAACTGGAAGCAGTTAATTCCACAAATTATCTGGGAGTACGCATTAGGAGTGATTTAAAATGGAATGATCATATACAGTTGATCGTCGGTAAAGCAGATGCCAGACTGAGATTCATTGGAAGAATCCTAAGGAAATGAAATTCGAAAGCAAAGGAAGTAGGTTACAGTACACTTGTTCGCCCACTGCTTGAATATTGCTCTGCAGTGTGGGATCCGTATCAGATAGGGTTGATAGAAGAGATAGAGAAGATCCAACGGAGAGCAGCGCGCTTCGTTACAGGATCATTTAGTAATCGCGAAAGCGTTACGGAGATGATAGATAAACTCCAGTGGAAGACTCTGCAGGAGAGACGCTCAGTAGCGCGGTACAGGCTTTTGTTGAAGTTTCGAGAACATACCTTCACCTGGAAGTCAAGCAGTACATTGCTCCGTCCTACGTATATCTCGCGAAAAGACCATGAGGAAATCTTTCTATCCACGAACAATACGAGACTGGAATAGAAGGGAGAACCGATAGGGGTACTCAAAGTACCCTCCGCCACACACCGTCAGCTGGCTTACGGAGTATGGATGTAGATGTAGATGTGGAACAGATTGTGAAGACGAACTAGAAAGTTTTACTGAATCTACCGATAACACCTCCATAATGTTACAACATGCTGACCCACGCGTACCGTTATTTTACTAACGTAATTGCAACTGCGAAAACAAGGAGGCCTAAAACCAAAAGAATGAGAATATGTATAAAATTAATCTGTGGATGTAGTAGCGATATCGGCATACGAATGTGACGCCATCGGAACCGCCTACCGACCCGGAACGACCCTAGCCTACCACGCGAGGCGGCCGCGAGCACTCGACCTGGGCGCAGACTGTGCCACGTGGCCCAGACAACTCGGTGCACTTTTCCCGGGCAGTGCCGCCCTGGCGTCGCGGCGCGGCTGCAGAGGGTCCGCTGCCGCCGCCGTGCCGTTCCAACTTCCGCACGATTCGCATTTCCCAGACGTCAAATTTGAAGCCGGCGGCCGCCGCGGCACGCCTCGTTTTAATTCTTGTCGGTCTGACCCTCGCCCGCACCTTCATCAGCATTTCCGCTGCTCCCGGTCCCTCGCCGCGTCTTCCGCTCCTCTCTTCGGCTCATCTTCCTATCAGGCGCAGGCGCACCCCCCTCCGTGTTCCCGGTGGCGTCGTTAATTGAATCGTTGCTTTATTTTTTCGTAACCCTCCCTCCGTCCCTGCCGTCTTCGTCCCGGTGGCTTTGTTTCTTTTTTCCGCTCCCCTCCCTGTATCGGCAATACGTGGTGCGCCTCTTCAGAATTACTCGGCTAACAAGTTGATTTCTGGTAGTCCGCGGGGCCGCGCATAAACTCGATTGCCGCTACCGTGCGTGGGACGCGGCGGGTGTCCCGCCGATAATGGCTCTCGTTAGTCACGACTGCCGCTTTCTCCGATTCTTCTCGGCAATTTGCGTCTGAAATTGAGCTGCGTGTCCCGCCCCCGAAGCATACTTCCAAGGGCGGGTCGCGTCCGATTGCTGTTATCGATCATTTACTGCGACCGAAGCACATCGCAGCTCCACGTCTGAGCGGCTAGACAAGCCTTCGAAAATCGTTTGCTCTCGATACCTCAACTTCACAGCGATGAGTCACGGATGATGGCTGGATTTCACAAGCGTCCATAGCTCGTGGTCTAGCTACTAGCACTGCTGCCTCTGGATGACGGGGTGCCGGGTTCGATTCCCGGCCGGATTGGGGATTTTCTACGCTAGTGGACTGGGTGCGTGTATTATCCAAAAACATTTCATCATCATTCATGACAGTTGAGAGATCGGACTGGGTAAAGATTGGGAATTTGTACGGCCGCTGACAACCGCGCGGCTGAGCGCCTCACAAACCAAACATCATCATCATCGAAACTCCACGAGAAATCTGGTGTTGACAACAAACCGCGAAGATGAAGGGGCCGTACTAAATTATGGGATTGCCCACCGAATATGGCCTAGAGCAGTGGTACGCAACATTTCTGAGACATTACTCAAGAATGCAGTCAGATATTAGCCGAAACCGTCCCCCCTTCTAACCAATCGCCATCAACATTGGTGCCTAATTAAATTTTAGAATGAAAAACTACTTCCTTTAAACACTGTCATTGTTAAGATGACGAAATACACACGGTCCAGTCAGATTAATGTGATCATCTTTTAAGTATGCGGTTTAGGTGTTTATGTTGGTAACGCCACGTAGTGCTCTGTTTGAAAAGTGTAGCCAGTCCTCCTGATTCAGGTAGTAGTAACAGAACGCATGCTGCTTCGCAGAATGTGTTTCTCATAATTAAAAGAAAAGATGGGAGTTTTGAAAAAGTTTCGCCATTTTATATACAGAAGGGCTTAGAAGGTATTGCTGGCACGTTAAAGTCTGTAAAGCACTTGCGAAATGGCACCTTGCTGGTTGAAACATCTAGCTTCCAGCAAGTCCAGAACCTTCAGAAGGCACAATTTCTTGGGGAGTTTGCGATAGAGACTGAATTTCACAACACCTTGAACTATAGCAAGGGTGTTGTGACTTGCAGAGATCTCGTTGACATTCCCCAAGACGAACTGAAGTCTGAATTGTCCCGGGAAGGAATTGTTGACGTGCAACACGTTATGAAACGGGTGGATGGTGCTCTCATGAAATCTGACTCATTTATCCTTACGTTTAACAGCACCAAATTGCCAGAGCATGTGAAGGCAGGTTTCCTACGTCTCAGTGTACGGCCTTATTACCCCAACCCCATGCGGTGTTTTAAATGCCAACACTTTGGACACACTACTCTCGGCTGTAAAGGGGAAGCCACTTGCGGGAAATGTGGTAAAGCCGCCCATGAGGGAGTTGGTTGCTCCTCTCCTCCCAAGTGTGTCAACTGCTCTGGGGATCACCCTGTGTGGAGTAGGGAATGCAGAGTTTTCCTTGAGGAACGGAAGATCCAGGAACTTAAAACCACTAAACGCATCCCGTATGGTGAGGCAAAGAAAATCTACAAGTCCATGCAGCCACCCACGTTCGCTACCTCCTTTTCTTCCGTTCTGAGACAGCCAGTCTTGAAAACCGATGCCGCTACACAAACGGAGGTTGCTGCTATCAGCACTAGCACCTGCGTTTGTCAATGTACATGTGCTGCTGCCGTTCCTGTGAAGCCTGCTGCTCCCCCCCCCCCCCCCACCCTCTGACCAGGCCGTGGTAGCTGACATCATGGAACTTCCTGTCCCTTCCCAGGTCCAGTTTTGTGCACTGCCCAGCGCTGCTACACCCCCTACTGCTTCTGAGGTTTTGGCTCCAATGCCACCTCAGGCCAGAAAATCTAAACCAAAGTCATAGGTAAAGACTAGCCCACTGAAGGAGACTGAAGTTATACAGTCTGCTGATGTTGATGTCATTCTCTCTGACGTCTCTCTCGACTCCTCTTCAGAGGCGATGGAGGTTGATATCAGATTGGGGCAATCATCTCGCCCCAAAACTGAGCCTCCACCTGTTGTGGGCTCTCCTCCCCGACAGAAAGTGAGAATGAAGGTACTCCCACCCTGATAGATGGCTCCCATTATACAGTGGAACATGAATGGATTTTGGGCACATGTGGAGGAACTTCACCTCCTAGCATGGCAACGTCCCCTGTGCTTGTGTTTACAGGAAACGCATTTCAAACCTTCTCATACTCCTGTACTAAGGGGCTATACGTTATATCGCGAAGATGACCTGACTGGAGAAAGGGCCAAAGGTGGAGTCGCCGTGTTTGTCAATAATGACCACCACTCCTCTGCTCTCCCCCTGGATACTGACCTGCAAGCAGTTGCAGTTGAAATTCATTCACGTCGGAGGCTTACCATTTGCTCCCTTTATTTACCCCCTCTGGATGCAGTGAACTTAGAGGCTCTCACAGATCTTATCGACCCACTTCCCCGCCCATTTCTCCTCCTGGGAGACTTCAATGCCCATCATGTCCTGTGGGGCTCCCCTTTGCACTCGAGGTCGGATTTTGGAGAGCCTCCTAACATCTCAAGTGTAGTGCATCCTCAACACAGGTACTCCGACTCATTTCTCTACTGCTACTGGGTAATTCTCAGCCATTGACCTATCTTTCTGCTCTCCAACCCTCACCGACTCTGTTCACTGGGCGGTCATTGACGACCTTCATTCCAGCGATCACTTCCCCATCCACATTCACCTCCCGGATGGTGTATTGCTGGAGCAGAGGCCGCCATCGTGGATGATTGGCAGAGCAAACTGGCCACTGTTCACTCGGTTGGCTGTCTTTGAACGCCACAACAGCGTACAGGAATGGGTGGATCACATCACACGTGTGATACATCATGCTGCTGACCTGTCCATACCACGGTCTCCTGGTCCTCTTAAGTGGCGCCTTGTGCCTTGGTGGACAGAAGAGTGCCGTTCAGCCATCCGGGACAGGCGTGCGGCTCTTCGACGATTTAAATGCCGCCCAACAGCGGCCAGTCTTACCGCCTTTCGAATCGCGAGAGCCAGGGCACGCCGTGTCATTAAAGAGAGCAAGAAAAGGTCATGGCAGGAGTTCCTGGACTCCATCAACCGTTCCACTTGTTCCACAAAAGTATGGGAAGCCATACGGAGGATAGCTGCAGTCCTGAACCAGGGATACTTCCAAACGACACCCAGAGCCATTGCTCAGACGCCCGGCAGAGCATTTTGCTCCAAATACTGCTACTGCAACCCAGGATCCAGCGTTTCGTCGCTACCGTGCGACTGTCGAAAGAGCGAACTTGGACTTTCGGTCGAACAGTTCTGAGGCCTACAACTCCCCTTTCTCCATGTGGGAACTTGAATCGGCACTTAATGAGACTTCTGACACTGCACCAGGTTACGACCGCATCCGGTACTCCATGCTGCGACATCTGCCAGCGGCGTCAAAGGAAATCCTCCTTGAATGTTTTAATCGCATATGGCAGACAGGAGTGTTCCCTACCTCGTGGAGGGAGGCAATCCTCATCCCTCTCCTCAAACCAGGAAAGGACCGCACATGTCCCAGTAGTCATCGTAGTATCGCCTTGACAAGCTGTGTCGGAAAGACCCTGGAACGCATGGTTAACTGTCGTCTGGTCTGGCTGTTAGAGACCAGACAGCTCCTTAGCCGCTTTCAGTGTGGATTCCGAAAATTTCGGTCCACGGTCGACAACCTGACCCTCCTGGAGGCGGCTATTCAGCAGGCTTTCCTCTGTCAGCATCACTGTATCGGTATCTTCTTTGATATCAGTAAGACATATGATACTACTTGGAGACACTGTATTCTTGCACAACTGCATCAGTGGGGCTTTCGTGGCCGCCTCCCCATTTTCATTCGGTCTTTCCTGTCTCACAGGTTTTTTCGGACCCGCGTTGGTAACACACTGTCTGATCGCTTTGAGCAAGAGAACGGTGTCCCCCAGGGCAGTGTTTTAAGCGTTACCCTCTTTGCCATAGCCATCAAAAGTATAACGTCTACAGTGAGGAGTCCAGTACAGTGCTCCCTGTTTGTGGACGACTTTGCTGTTTTCTGTTCCTCCTCCAGTGTTGCAACCGTGAGCCGTCAGTTGCAGCTAACAGTGCGGCGGTTAAAGGAGTGGGCTGCAAAGACGGGTTTTCGGTTTTCTGCCGGTAAGTGTGTTTGTGTTCATTTTAATCGTTCTCCTCGTCTTTTTACTTTGCCTGCCTTGCATATGGGGGATACTGTCCTACATTTTAGAGACACAGTGCGTTCTCTGAGGCTAATTTTTGACTCCAGGTTGTCATGGCTGCCACACCTACATGACTAGAAAGCCAGAACTCTGAAGGCACTGAACATCCTCAAGTGCCTCAGCCACAGGTTTTGGGGAGCGGACAGGGCGCGTCTCCTTCAGTTTTATCGCGCTTTTGTGCGTTTACGGCTGGACTATGGGTGCACAGTATATGGGTCAGCAAGGCCGTCTTATTTGCAGATCCTTGACGCTGTTCACCATGCTGGGATTCGACTGGCCACGGGTGCTTATCGGACCAGTCCCGTACCCAGCCTCTGCGCTGAGGCTGGCGAACCGCCACTTACCATCCGGCGGCAGCTCCTGCTGGTGCGCCAGGCATGTAAGTTTCTTGCAGCTCCCAGCTCGCCTGCTCACCATCTTGTTGCCCATACACCTCTGGACCGCCTTTTTTCCCGCCGTCCCCGGGCTACGTTGCCGTTTGGGATCCGTGTGCAACGTGTGCTAGAGTCCCTCGGTGTGGAGTCTGTACAACCCCAAATCCTGGGTTTTAACCGCCTGCCACCCTGGTTACTGAAGAGGCCCGGAGTGATTTTAGATTTATTGCAGTACAAGAGAGATTGCACCCCTGCCACCGTTTTTAATGCAGCATTTTCTGCCATTTTATCTGAGCACCACGACTATGTAGCTGTTTTTACGGATGGATCGAAACAAGGGGATTCCGTTGGTTGCTCAGATGCTTTTCCGGATCGTGTCCTCAAGATCCGACTGCCTCAGACTGTTACTGTCTTTGATGCAGAATTGTCTGCGATCTTGCGGGTACTGGAGCAGATGAGGCTTCCTTCCTCTCCTAAATTTCTTGTCTGTTCCGATTCACTCAGTGCCCTTCACTCATTGCAACGTTTGTATCCGGCAGACAAAATAGTCCAGAGCGTTCAGGATGCCCTCCTCCGACTACAGCGACTGGCGAAGGTTGTAGCTTTCTGCTGGGTTCCGGGGCATGTCGGCATTGCTGGGAATGAAAGGGCAGATCTCGCAGCCAAGGAGGCGTGTCTCGCCCCACAAGTATCTCAGTGTGCTATCCCCTTGCACGCACTCACCTCGCTGTTGAGCTCACTAGTCATGCGTCGGTGGGAGGATGAGTGGCTGGAAGTGACTGACAATAAGCTCCGTATAGTCAAGCCCACAACGCGTGTGTGGTGTACTTCCTTTCAGCCCCATCGACGGGACGAGATTCTCCTCACGCGGCTTCGAATAGGCCACAGCCCTATGACGCATGGCTTCCTGCTCCGGCGAGAGGACCCTCCAATGTGTGGTGCTTGCGGCGTCCAGGTCACTGTGCGCCACGTTTTATTGGATTGCGTTTTATTTTCTGACCAGCGGGCCGCGGCTGACATGCCGGCGGACCTGCCATCTCTTTTAGGTAACACTCGGACCAATGTGGTTAAAGTTTTAAAGTTCTGTGCCATGTCAAATGTTTTTACAAAGATTTTAGGGAGAGGATTTTAACTTGTTCACTGTGTGACAAGCTCGCCCAAATTTTATGCAATTGGCCAGCCAATGAAAATTTCCTGTGGCATTCTTGTTGCTATGTTTTCCCTTTCCTTAGGTTTTAGTTTCTTGTGAAGCATTTTCCTTCTTTTCCTGATTTCTTTGAGTGAGTGCTTCAGTTTTATTAGGTCTGTCCATATTCGTTCCTTTTAATGTGTGTCAGGGCGCTGATGACCTCGATGTTGAGCGCCCATAAGCCCCAACACACCTTGAAGCTGCTTTCAGATTTTCATTCTCATGCAGTGAGTTACAAAGATATTTGGGACTGCGGCTAGTATTTTAGCAACTTGGCGAAATACCTACTTCCAGCATTTTCAGGTCATTAATATGATTTTACTTGTGTTCAAACTTAACGTTCGTTTCTGAGTATGTTAGTTTTCGATGCATGTGGAACATAATCACATAATAGGGTTTTCATCAATCCATCAAAATATACACATACTGAATACAGCACACTATCAGTTATTTAAATGATTCCAGGATTTTATAATGTATTTAGAATCTTCCGTGTTCAGTTCCTTCTTAGGTAGTGGCCTTGTGTGCCATGTGCTGCACTTATGGTCAATTAAACTTTTCCTGTATCCATGGTAATGGTTCGTAATAAATATACATTGAACTCAAGCTTTTATGGTTTATTTACATTCCCTTATCAAGTTTAAAGACAAAATGGTTCAAATGGCTCGGAGAACTATGGGACTTAACATCTGAGGTCATCAGTCCCCTAGAACTTAGAACTACTTAAACCTAACTAACCTAAGGACATCACACACATCCATGCCCGAGGCAGGATTCAAACCTGCGACCGTAGCGGTCGCGCGGTTCCAGACTGAAGCGCCTAGAACCGCTCGGCCACTCCCGCCGGCAGTTTAAAGACACTGCTATTTACGTGGCACTATATGCATTTTGAACTTTGCATTTAAGTTCAAGTACGAAAACTCATCCATTTTTTGACTTTAGCAGGACTGATAGTATTAGGTACAACTGTAACAAGTGCACATTTTTTTCAGAACTGCAATCAGCAGAAGCCTATGGCTATTCTTTGCATGCATCCCTGGTTAGAAGGTAAATTATGGTGTGGAGGTTCGGAGACGTGACTGCTCTCGATCTCTATATTTCAGGTTTCTTCCAGAATGTTGTTAAGTTAACCAAGCTCATTGGAAATGCTTTACATGCAAGCTATATCATCTATACGTTCTTCGAATCAGATTATGAAGCAGAGCTCATAAAATTTACTCAAATATTGTTTTACGGCCACAAATCTTTCTGGTGCTCAGAATACGCTATTGAATATGCCCTTAAAATATGGTCACCTTACTTTACAAGTCACTTCATGGGTAAAAACTTCATGTAAAAAGCGGCACTTACTTAGGGTAAAAACTTCATGTACAAAGCGGCACTTACTTATGGCGCATTTCTGAAGTTTACAGCACAAGAAAGTGGTTGGATTACAAGGTATCCAACAAAGGACTCGCTGAATTCAAGAAAGCAATAAACGATAAATTTATTCCGAAATAAGTTTATGCAGAAGTTTCTAAATGGAATTTACAAAAGCTGCTAAGAGATTGCGCTGCAATCGTACAACGTAGTGCCTATAAATAGTACTGCGAAGCCAACAGCGATACATTTAACCGCTTCATTGTGAAAGGAAGTTAGCATCGCGTAGGAGCAGGTGAAAACCATGCATGCCACTAAACCGTGTGTGTTTCTGGTATAGGAATATTACAAGTTAGAACGAAGTGTTAAAACGATGAGGCGCATTTTTCAATCAAGATTTGATGTTCCAAAAGGGCCGTATGAAGAAATAACTCCTAAGGTCTTCACCAGATTCGAAAGGACAACTCCAGCGTCATCCACAAACAGCATTTTACTGACCAAGTGTAACATGCATCGAACACAGCACACTGACATCCGACAACTGTACTACATAGTGCAGGCACTTTTACATGCTCGCATTCAGCATTTTGGCTGTTGCACCGGTTGTTAATGTACCAGCATTTCACTGTTGCGATGGCTTATTTCGCGCTTATATTAACCTGTGATCTATCGATGTTCATCTCTTAAATATGTTACTTAGACAAATGTACTCACGAAATATCATTGCTCTGCATTAATTATTTTTTGATATTGCGTTTTGTCTCCGTCAGTGTATGTTTGGAGCGAGTGTTTGGGATCTACTCTTTTACCCTCTTAAGAACTATGCGGCAGGAGACGGGCTAGTAGCTTCGAAATGCATCGTGTTAGCATAAATTTGACGATCATTTAATTTCAGTCGATGACAATTCCGTTTTTTTCTCTCAAATAGCCGTTTCGTCGATAACTAAGGTAAAACTTACAGTTTTGATTCGGCGTGCGACGCTCATTCGGTCCTCGCGCTTGTCAGTTGCACGACTGGAGTGAGGTACGTGGGAAGCCATTGTCGATGCGTGGAACAGGCCGGTGCTTCCCTGGTTTCCGAGGCAGAGCACGGGGGCCTCATCCGTCAGCGCCGGCGTGAGTCCACGCAACATTCTCCGCGTCTCCCAAATGGCCCGTCAACCTACCCATATCGTGCGACCCAAGTAGTACCGGACCACCTACTCCTGCGGTTCATTCGCACGAAAACCTTACGACAATGCGATCGCACGTAGTTGTGCACAGACCAGGGAATCACCAGATTTGTTTGTCAGGTGCTACGGTTTATCATGATCAATACACTATTATCACTAGATATACAGTAAGGCCATAGATACGAAAAGCACAAAAACAACTTAAAGAGATCAGAAGGATCACTGAAACTGACAAATTGTGTTACACTAGTTGAAAGAAGTCTACTGGGGCACATTTGTATGTGGCACCCGAATACGATTTTATAAACGATGCATGTCTTTGATTGGCTTTATATGGCTGACTGTGTAAGACTGCAAACCCAGAGATACTGCTTCTGGTCTGAGACTATTATAATGCTGCAGTAAGAGAGCGCTTGGCGCACATATGTAGGTAGCTGTCTGTGAGCAAAAGACGATGGAGTAGGCAGTGCTGTGTGAAGCCAGCAAGTGTCAGATTAATGTAGGTATGTCAATATTGTTAAACTTGGAAGCAGAAGTCTTCATACCACCAAGGTAAAGATCTTAAACAATTATGTTTCTGTTTTTGCGAACGCATTAGTATAGATGAGTTGGCCGATAATTTCTAATTGTTGAGTAACCCCAGAATGTACGTGAACTGTTTTGATAAAAAGGCTAGTTAGATATTTACTTCTGTAATGCTTCTAAGATTTGTTGACACAGCTGTGTGTAATTTCATGATTTGCGTTTATGTTGGATAAGTGAAGTTAGATAATACTTGCTGTTTAAATCTCGTTGTTTGTGAATAAATTGTGAGTAATGTAACTTCAACTGCCTGATGTTTTTGAAAAAACAAACATAACTTGCAATATAGTTTTGCTAAAAAAAACTCTGTGTTTGTAATTCACCGTAATCAGTACCGCCTCCCTCTCCAGGTCATATTTTTTATAGAAGATGGGTTTTCGTAAATGTTCTCGTTTATCAGCCAAAAGAATTTCGTGTGCGTTTCAAGTATTATGGCCAGCACAGTACACTACTGAGGCTGTAGCTAACATATTTTTGTTTTTCTTAAGAGACCAGAAAATATCGCGTTTCACCGTTGCTGTTTTAAAGGTAAGATAATTTAATTAATTTGTTATGTGTACAGGGACCAAAGTTATCAGTTCTGAACAGGCCCAGATGATTCAGTGCCTAAGGGGCCGAGTGTATTTTGCAGTCACTGTATTTCTTTAATGGTACTGGGTGTTGCATTGCCCAATCAATTCGTGCAAAGTTTTGCTAACAATAACACAGAGCAAGCACACCACTTGCAGTTATAACAAGCTACACAATAATTCGAGTGTAGTATCCATTTCACGGTTCACACATTCATTCAACACAATCGTAAAGTTAAAAAAAAAATGGCTCTGAGCACTATGGGACTCAACATCTTAGGTCATAAGTCCCCTAGAACTTAGAACTATTTAAACCTCACTAATCTAAGGACATCACACACACCCATGCCCGAGGCAGGATTTGAACCTGCGACCGTAGCAGCCTCGCGGTTCCGGACTGCAGCGCCAGAACCGCAGGGCCACCGCGGCCGGCGTAAAGTTTAAAGATTAAAGTTATTTTTTATAAAAGAACGTTACATAATAAAAAAACCGATTTTCTAAAGAAAATGCATCCGCTTAAAAATTCTGATTACTTTACAAATCAGTTAATGTTTTAAATAATTGACGTTAAGCTTGTATGCTAGAAAATGTTTGTTGGAAGTAGCTAAGTGCTCTCATTATCAAACGCTGGATGTGTATATTGTGGGTAACGCTCCGTTTAAACAAGGGCTAGGTTTCCACGCATATTACAGGTTTATTCAGTGGTAAATGTGTTGCGAAAAGAATCAGTAGTAAAGTAATAATAAATCAAAACGTCATGCCTAGTGTGGTACTTTTACTACGTGAAAATGAAAATGTAGTAAGCAATGAACTTCTTTTCTTTCAACATTTTGTGGGGGAGGGGTGTCAGTGAGAAAAAGTGACTTAAGTATATGAAATTATGTACACAGTTTGTTGCATGTCACTAAGTGCTCTCACCCTCAAGTCCATGGATAAATATAGTCTGGATATTTGTACGTTCTGAATTAGGCTGCCTCAAGATATGCAGGGTGTTAAGGGTACACGTACAGATATTGTGATGATCAATACTTTAATATTTATCCGCCGGCCGCGGTGGCCGTGCGGTTCTAGGCGCTACAGTCCGGAACCGCGGGACTGCTACGGTCGCAGGTTCGAATCCTGCCTCGGGCATGGATGTGTGTGATGTCCTTAGGTTATTAGGTTGAAGCAGTTTTAAGTTCTAGGGGACTGATGACCTAAGATGTTAAGTCCCATAGTGCTCAGAGCCATTTGAACCAACCAATATTTATCCACTTTAGTGAGTTAGTCGTTTTTTTCTGTGTCTAACAGTCGTCGCGCAAACAGGTCACATAATTTTCTATCATATGTTTTCTCCATGGTTGTAACTGTGCCATAAAGCTGACTATGCATATCACCATAGGCTATCCGTTTGCGTCCACGTGTCCACACTTCAATAAGAGACGTGCTGCTCAGGGATAAATACACATGAATGGCTTGCTTGTGTCAAGTGTACTTGAGTGCACTAAACAAGCTTAAAACATACTCTCGTAATAGCTAGTATTATTTGTCTACAAATTAATCAAATACTGATGTAACGTTGTTCAATACACTGTTCTCAGTCACCGACAGAAATACACCTAACATCCTCCATACGCAGTTTCTAGCTGTAATACTTGTCTTGTTGCATTAAACCATTAATGTAAGTTTATGTCTGTTAATGAGTACATATACGTTATGACAGCATTTGGAATCTTTAAATTTGGACAATAGTAATGCAAAATATTTAAAAAATCGATTCGGAAGGCTATCTTCAACTATGAAGCACGAACAATGAAGTGGGTTAGCTTTTAAGTAATATTGTTAATGTGAAGATCGTCAGCTCTTCTCCATTATAAACTCCACAACACGTGTCGGCTAGGGAAGGTGGTTATCACTGAAACAACCGGTTTTCGGTTATATCGTTTTTTTCCACACCACTTTAACATCACTGTTAAAACCGCTGAAAATAACCGGTTTCTGAAATAAAGTATTTTTAATTTTTGATTCCTATTATTTCCTGTAGTAAACGTAGAAATTGAACAAAGATTAAAACATTTTGACTCTCAGTTTCAAGGGACATAGAATCAAAATATTAACTTAAATAGGCAAATAAAAGAAAACCTAGTCCGTCCACTGCTCGCTGCTTTTCTCAAAAGTCGATAGGTACTGCAAAAAATTGGCTGTGTTCGCGTATTGATTCTAATTTTTTGAAACTCAACTCAAAAATGAAGTTGTAATCGAGGTATCATAGCACTGTTTGTTCATTATGAATAGTCAGTGCTAAAGGTTGAAAACTAAGGCTGAGAAATTCTGTTTCTCGTGTTAATTTGACTGTTTCCAAGGACCGCAGGTAGATGAAGACATATTATTTAGACACAGGCAGCAGGTTAGCTACTTTAGATTTTTATCGTATGCCGTGAATGAACTGTTATTAAAGTGCAGTTTATTACTGTTGTTACAATTTCCTTTCTTTTTTGTTGTTTCATAGAAATGGCAGACAAATGTTTAATTTTTTAGAGCAACTGAAGCATTTTACTTCATTGCTATATCACTTCGTAAAAGTATTTCGATACTATGGTTGATGCTGTTTTGCAATACGACGGATGTTCGGTGACAACGCTGAGACACCGAGAAAATCTTGCACACTGCATGTACACGCGAATCTTAAGTCACAAGACACGGCAACAGCGATATTATTGTCTCAGCATTACTATAAATGTTATTTTGCCATTTGGTTGTTGTTCGTTTCTGTCGGCATTGTCATTTTGTCATTACAAAAGAAGTGGTTGCTTTTCCGATTTTTTATAATAATGGAATGTTTAAAACCAGTGTAAATTTTGCAAATAAAAATTACTCTTTTCTTAATTTTTCTTTAAGCGAAAAATTTTAGCACTGCTGCTATGGCCATTGATATGTAGTTTCTCTTACTTGGTTATTAGCAAAAATAAAAATAACACCCGTTATGTCGAACAGCAAACAAATACCGAAAAGTACCGATTATTTATAACTAAAATACTGGTATCGGTTTTAAGCGGTTGGTTTTTCCCATCCCTAACGTCGACACGACTACATGTCTTAGGCAGCCGTCTGAAGACACGGCCCGGCCCGGCTGCTGCGTGTTAATGTTTGAGCTTGTTTAAGGTTGAAACTCTTATCGGAGTCGTTATAGTCTCTGATAATGTCTCGATTACTAGGGCAGTGATTAACACTCTAGATTCGCATTACGGAGGAAGACGGATCAAATTCGCATCCCCCAATCCAGATTTAGGTTTTCGATGATTTTATTAAATTTCTCCAGGCTTCCTTCGAGTATTAGGTGCAAAAATTGAGACACATAAATCGGTCTTGGACCAAGGCGTAATGCCCATAAATAAAGTTTACCAAGAAAGTGGAAGTGCAAATGGAAGTTGCATATACTGGGTGATCAAAAAGTCTGTATAAGTTTGAAAACTGAGTAAACCACGAAATAATGTAGATAGTGAAGTACAAATTGACACACATGCTTGGAATGACATGGGGTTTTGTTAGAACCAAAAAGAAAAAAAAAATACAAACGTTCAACAAATGTCCGACGGATGGCGCTTCATCTGATCAGAATAGCAATAATTAGCATAACAAAGTAAGACAAAGCAAAGACGATGTTCTTTACAGGAAATCGTCACTATGTCCACCATCATTCCTCAACAATAGCTGTAGCCGAGGAATAATGTTGTGAACAGTACTGTAAAGCATGTCCGGAGTTATGGTAAGGCATTGGCGTTGGATGTTGTGTTTCAGCATCCCTAGAAATTTCGGTCGATCACGATACACTTGCGACTTCAGGTAACCCCAAAGCCAAGAATCGCACGGACTGAGGTCTGGGGACCTGGGAGGCCAAGCATGACGAAAGCGGCGGCTGAGCACACGATCGTCACCAAACGGCGTGCGCAAGAGATCTTTCACGCGCCTAGCAATACTTTGTCTTTCTTTGGTTGTAATAAAACACCTTGTCATTCCAAGCATGTGTGTGAATTTTTACCTCTCTATCTACATTATTTCGTGGTTTATTAAGTTTTCAAATTTATACTGACTTTTTGATCACCCGGTACGTTAGGCAAAAGTGGAACCGACACTCATCCTTGAGGTAGTCATTTTTCATTTACTTCAGCATATGGCTAAAACAATATCTGAGCGTTGTCTTCCTGATATTCTTTTCGCAAGCTGGTCAAATGTCGTTGAAGTCCGTTCTGTCTGTACAGAGACTGGAAGAGGCAGGCCCTCGTCGAGGCCACCCAGCCGGCAGCCGGGGGTCTGGCGACTGTGTCGGCAACCGCGCACTGCAGCCTCCAGACTGCACAGTGGATCGCACCCCCTCGCGCCGTGGGCCTGCGAGTAATGATCGCCCGTGAGTTACCGCGATCTCAAGCGGCGGCGCCGCGAGCGCGCCCGGACGCTCCTTCGGTATGCAAATGCGCCCTCGCCCGCTCGTTCCAGCTGGCTCCGGCTCCAGGCTGCAGCTCTCTCCAGCCACTGTCCAATTACCTTTATGGCGGCGCGCCTCCGCTCCCTGCCACCGGCACCCACCCCCTCACGCGCTCCTTTTCCTTCCTCCGTTTGCCGGCTACGGTTTATTCTACTGATTGTGTTTAATTCTGACCAACAGAGAAGCAGACACGCGCAATTTTTTTTTCTTTTCTTTTTTTCCCCCTTCCCGCCCTTCTGCAGCAGGTCGGTGCAGCGTCTGCGGCAGCAGTGCGGCCGCCCTGGGAACGCGTTCTGGCTGAACCCCAGTGTGTACACAAGAGAGGAGCAGCGCCCCGCCGATAGCGGCAAAGAGCTCGCGTTTCGCTGGTCTGCAGTTTTGGAGAGAGTAAGGGGTTCACTCAGCTCAACTGCAGTCCTTAGTAAACGCTGATTTAGCTCATGGACACTGAGGTGACCAAAGTGATGGGTAACGATATGCGCATGTACAGCTGATGCTAGTATCGAGTACACAAGGTATAAAGAGCAGGGCACTGGTGGAGCTGTAACTTGTACTCACATGATTCATGTGAAAAGGTTTCCGAAGTGATCGTGGTCGTCTAGACTTTGAACGCAGAATGTTAGTTGGAGCTAGATGCATAGGAAATCGTTAAGGAATTCGATATTCCACTATCCAGTGTCAAGAGAGTGCCGAGCATACCACATTTCAGGCATTACCTTTCCACATGGATAATGCAGTAGCCGAAGGCCTTCACTTAACGACCAAGAGCTAAAAAAAAAAAAAAAAATGGTTCAAATGGCTTTAAGCACTATGGGACTTAACATCTGAGGTCATAAGTCCCCTTGACTTAGAACTGCTTAAACCTAACTAAACTAAGGACATCACACACATCCATGCCCGAGGCAGGATTCGAACCTGCGACCGTAGCAGCAGCGCGGTTAAGGACTGAAGCGCCTAGAACCACTCGGCCACAGCGGCCGGCCAACCGAGAGCAGCTGCATTTACTTAGAGTTGTCTATGCTAACAGACAGGCAAAGCTGCATGAAATAACCGCAGAAGTCAACGTGGGACGTACGACGAGCGTATCCGTTAGGACAGTGCCCCGAAATATGGCGTTGATGGGCAATGCAGCACGACATTGCCTGCAGCGCATCTCCTGAACCAGTGGCCGTGTCAGTTGGACCCTAGACGACTGGAAAACCGTGGCGTGGTCAGATGAGTTCCAATTTCAGTTGGTAAGAGCTGATTGTAGGGTTCGAGTATATCACAGAACCCACGAAGCCATGGACCCAAGTTACCTAAAAGGCACTGTGCAAACTGGTGCTGGCTTCATAACGGTGTGGGCTGTGTTTATGTCGAACACACTGGGCCCTCTGGTTATCATTGCCTGGGAATAGTTTGGCTACGTGCAGACCATTTGCAGACGTTCATAGACTTCATGTTCCCAAAGAATGATATGTTATTGGACCGCCGTTCTTCGCGAAATCGAGAGGTCGGTTTATGCACAAAATCCTGCACCGACAGCACCTTGGGAATTATGGAGGACTATAGAAGCAGCATGTCTCAATATTTCTTCCAATGACTTGTTGAGCAAATGCTACGTCGAGTTGCTGCACTACGCAGGGCAAAAGGAGATCTGACAATATTAGATGGGTTCACGACTTTTGTCAACTCACTGTGTCCACAGTCGTTTGGAAAGGAAAAGAATTTTCGTGAGGTAGTGATCACTACTATACGGGGTGATTAGAAGTGACTAGGACAATATACTGAGCAAAATTTCGTCAGTATTTACTTAATTTGGATACTAATATTACAACCATTAGGTGTAGTAAGTTTTTGGTTGGTGAGTATCTCCAAGTACATGGTCAGGTGTTGAACTGAGGATATGTGGACGCAAAACGGCCAGTCTACAATGACACGTGTCGTGGCGCGGTTAAGACTGAGTCAAGTGTTTGCTGGAAAACTGTTAGACGCAGACTAAAACAGCCAACACACTGAAGTCAGTACATATTGAGCTACCATCTCACAGTATCTGTATCTATACACGTAGCACTTTGTATTTGTTTACTGACTGAATCTTTCTAGATCACAGACTCAGGAACTCATTCAGCACTTAATGATAAACTAAAATGCTAGAAATAAACAAATACAGCAATATAAAATAATTGAGAAAAGAATCTTGAGGAAAATTTTGGGTCTGGTAAGAAGTAAAAACGGTTTTGAAATTAAGAAAAAATATAGGTGAGCTCAATAGAACTTCACATACTCAAAAATCCATACAAACGAAGCTGTAAACCTACTCGCTTCACACCTTACCTCTTAATAGTCTAACACTTCCGTATGGGTGCAGGTCTATTGTTGGAGGCTGTCGCCGCCAGAAAGCGTTGGTGTAGAAGTGTAGAAAATGGCAGTTACACCACAACAGAAGAGCTGGTGTGACAATCGGTTAGCGAATAGGGAGTATGTAACAGACACTTTCACCAGAGTCACTCTGCATCTTCTCCATTTATGCGTCACACAAACAGTATGAAGAGGCGGTCTGTGTTTGTAAAGGCAAAACTCCGGTCGGTCTCCTGTACCGGAGTAAAGTTTCGTTACGTTCGAGCAGCATTATAGCGAAGCTCACAGAAATCAGCTAATGGTGCAAGTCGTAAGCTTGAGACCTCACAACAGCCTTTTCCAAAATCACGCATAAATGTTTGCGCATGGGATTTTAGTGGTCCAGGTACTCATCCCAGGAGACAATGGTGCACGATGTGTCTTCTGCACAGAGGTATAAGCAACACTGAACAATGACAACGACACGTCGAAGAGGTTATTTTTTATTGACGAAGTAACTTTTCACGCTAATGGTAAAGTGAAAGGCATAATGTTCGTTTTTCAGCTACAAAAAAAATCTCCATTTCTCCATCGAACATGAGCAGCATTCGCCAAAGGTTAATGTGTTTTGCACAGTGTCGCAAGAGAAGATTTATGGCTCCCTCATTTTCATGAAGGAAACCGTCAGAGGCGTTTGCTACCTCGGCAGGTTCTCTTTGTGGCTTCTGCCTTGACTGCAAGGAGGCTGGAACAACTTCGTCTTGCAAAAGGAGGGCCCACTTCCTCATTTCCACTTGGCTGTTTGTAGACACCTAAGCACACATCTGTCTCGACGATGGCTCAGTCGCGTTGGTGATGGTGCAGATGGCCACCGCGGTCACCAGACTTAACCCCTTCTAATCTGTTCTATAGATTTATGTGGAAGAAAAAGTACTTGTGTTGCACCTGCCACAATCTTTGGCATACAGTAGCTATCATAGCGACCTGCAGCTGCTGTAGACTCCATCACCACCGATATGGTACTCAAGGTTTGAAAAGTGTATGCACATCGTCTCGTCTTTTCCTGTATACCGAATCCCTATAGCAAGTAAAAAAAAGTTCTTCCATATACATTCTGCTAGCTTAGCGCTTGCTGCTGCTATCGCGTAAACTGTAGAGTCTGAATAGGCTTTTTTTTTTTTAATCGAATTCGTATGGCTCAGACAACAAACCAAAACAATAAAAATAATCCTGGGCGAACCAAATAACCTACTCTCTATAAAGGATTTAGCGAATCTTTACATGGCTGCCAGTCGTTTATAATTAAAGTGTTCCAGCAGGCTTAATTTAATTTCCTATAAAAGCATTCCGTCTTCAGGCCACAAGTGGCCCACCGGGACCAGCCGACCGCCGTTTCATCCTCAGATGAGGATGCGGATAGGAGGGGCGTGTGGTCAGCACACCGCTCTCCCGGTCGTTGTGATGGTTTTCTTTGACCAGAGCCGCTACTATTCGGTCGAGTAGCTCCTGAATTGACATCACGAGGCTGAGTGCACCCCGAAAAATGGCAACAGCGCATGGCGGCTGGATGGTCACCCATCCAAGTGCCGACCACGCCCGACAGCGCCTAACTTCGGTAATCTCACGGGAACCGGTGTATCCACTGCTGCACGGCCGTTGCCAATTTCATATAGGAAGTTAAAAAAAAAAAAAAAACTGTCAGCAAGTAGTTCCATAGTTATTAGCTCCACTTCTACAGCTGATGCCGAATATCCTCATCTCAAACGGATACATAGAATCGCGTTTAAACGTGGTAACTATTTTGTCATCACTAATGACTAGTTTGCGTATTAGTTACTACGAAAAGAGTGATATAAACATATATCAGACCTACTGAAAAATGTGTATGTTAAAGATCCGTTTCTTTCTTTATGAAATTCTGACAAAGCCAGTTTTCGTCGTGACTGTTAAAAGCTTTCTTTGATTTAGTTCACAAGTTGTAATACCTTCCTGAATATTCGAGCCAATTATGGCCGTAGAAGCATGGCCTTTCCCGAACGAACGTCTAACCGAAAAGCGAGTCTGGTAGCTGGTGTCGGAAGTTTTTGTTAATCTTGATTTTTGAGTTATTACGGTTTTGAGTTCTAATGATTTTCTTAGAAACTTTCATCCCCATCAATATATTTCATCACTACAAAGATTTAGCTTTAAAATGCTGTAGTATTTACTGTATAGGTTTGTACTAGACCTTGTACGCTGTCG
Organism: Schistocerca americana; assembly: GCF_021461395.2. Taxonomy (NCBI): domain Eukaryota; kingdom Metazoa; phylum Arthropoda; class Insecta; order Orthoptera; family Acrididae; genus Schistocerca; species Schistocerca americana. The sequence goes on from NC_060126.1 coordinate 362,565,818, forward strand.
CATTCCTCGTAACTGACAGCTCACCCATCGAAGCAGAATTCAGACGGCCGGGTACCGAACTTATTTTCATGGGCACAAATTATTCCCAGAATGGAAATAACAGTTTACCTCGAACCCACACACCGAAAAATCATTCCTCTGCTATAATACCACTTTCTCCGTACTTCACTATTTTCGCTACACGTGATGGGCCGGCCGAGGTGGCCGAGCGGTTTTAGGCGCTTCAGTCTGGAACTGAGCGACCGCTACGGTCGCAGGTTCGAATCCTGCCTCGGGCATGGATGTTTGTGATGTCAGTAGGTTAGTTAGGTTTAAGTAGTTCTAAGTTCTAGGGGACTGATGACCTCGGAAGTTAAGTCCCATAGTGCTCAGAGTCATTTGAACCATTTACACATGATGGCAGGTAACATTCTCCATACACGCCTTCGATCGGACAGCAACTGGCCATAGCGTGATTCATCACCGCAAATCACTTTTTCGTAGTCGTCCATTGACCAGTGTCGTCGATCTTTACACCACATCAAGCTTTGCTTAGTACTGGCTTAAGAAATTTGTGGCTTATGAGGTGCCGCTCGAACCATTATTCTCCGTTCTTTTTAACTCCCTACGTAGAGACCTTGTGCTGGTTGGACTACTGGGTGCACTACGAAATGAACGAGTGAGTTATTTCGCTGATTTCATACGATTTCTTACAGCCACCCTCCGTAATGATAAACGGTCCCTCTCCATCGGCACATGAGATCTACTGATCTTGATGTAGTTGTGATTATCCCTTCGCGTTTTCACTTCACAGCCACATCACCAACGGTCGACATGGGCAATTTTAGAAGAGTTGGAAGGTCCCTAACGAGTTAGTTACTCAAGTGACGTCCAGTGACTAGTCCTCGTTCAAAGTCACTGAGCTCTCCTCGTCATTCAGTTTTGCTGTATCTACTTCTCTGCTGGCATGAAAACAATACCGGCCCCTTTTCCATGGTTGGGTCAGCCTCTCATGACATGTAGATGTTACATAGGGGTGTCCGGTTAGTTTTGATCAGATAGTATATACATCGGTATCAAGTGTTTCTGTATCCTTCTGTTCTTTGTAGACACTTGGGTACAGAAGTAGGAGCGCCAATTTTCATAAGAAAGCATCGAATGTTAAGAGTTTTAGTACCGAAATATAATCAACATACGTAGTAGACAAGTTCGAGGTGAGTGGATTTGAAGCACAAAGTCCGAAGCGTTAAGTGGCAGATTGCAAATCCAAAGGTCTCATTTTAGATATTCAGTCCATCCTTCGACATTTTTCTGTCACTTATCACTTTCTGTCTTATCTGCTCCCATGAACAATGTCAACTTGTACCGTGGTGTCCAATCTATGTTAAACTGTAGGTCCCCTATAATTCGTAGGCTATGTTTGTTCGAGGGCTGGATGAAGGTAAGACTGCAACAGGACCATGCCTGAAAAAGAACTGCAATGTTCAACTCAATCTTCGAGTTGAGGACAGCTTGTAACTATTTTGCGTTGTTTTGTATCCAGGTCATAAGTCTGCTATTCTTAATTTTCGTGTGTGTGTATATTGTAATATGAACGTTCTATCAAAAGAGCAACGCAAGTGGTACGTTTTCGCAAACGATCTCCGATGAAATGAGTCGTCAAATCCGTCTGATATTATGTAACTGTATTTCTATTAAAATTTGCTAAAAATAATTATGAAACCTAAAACTGTATGCTACAGAAGCTATGATGTGTAACTCTATGCCATGCAGTACAGTGAGCACTAACGATTACAGCTACCTTTACAAAATTCACTTCCTATAAAAAAATACACCGAAGAAAAAAAAAAAAAGAAAGAAAGGTTTTTTATAGCATTTATTCGTCACAACGCCATTCGAAGGTAGTGACAATAATGAAGAATTAAATTCCAGAGAAATATTTTCTTTTCTTGCGATACAAGCTTTTTGTGCTCCAATAGGAGCATTTTCCCGCTAGTTCCCTTCTTTCATCTGCCAAATCAGGTTTTGTCACTCACATGAAAACAACTTCAGGAATCGGTTAAACTTTGATAGTTTACTCATGCGAAATTGAAATAACGTAAAACTTATGTTAGACTTACACCAGATTTTACATGCACAAGATTTTTACATGTGCTTCAGTACTACAACATGGGATCCCCAGAACTCTTTCGTTGATAATGGAGTCACTTTACAGCTTGTTTTTCCATGCTTTGTCAGTTTAAAATCTACGTTTTCCCATCACACCTGATTTTATGTGCGTATTTTAAGTGTACATGTGGGGTAAAATTGAACCCCCGGGAAAAGGTAAAGATATAAAAAAAATTTCAAAGTTGTTCGAGGCCGGGTAATGAGAGATGCATCGGCAAAAATACACACACATGCAGTGCATAGCCGTCTTGGCATCTGTGACTCTGTCTTGGCACCTAAAACTCTCCGTATCTCGAAAACAGATGAAGATATAAATAAAATTTTCAGGGTTGTTTGACAACGGGATTTTAGGAATATAGCGTAAAAATTTTAGCCATTTGCTACGTATAGCGGGATTGGCCACCAAGACTCGGTTTTGGTACGAAAAACTGGTAAAAAATCTTTTTACAAGGTTTCCTGAGGAGCCGTCCATGAATTGATGGTGCTCCATAAGCCCCTTAATACCCACCGTAGACAACATCACAGTGAAAAAGAACAAACCGACTTGCTCCCAAGCCCAAGAGCTGTCCAAATCACTGGACGCTAGATTTCTATTACCAATAGAAAACATGATAGGAGCACCGGAAGAGTTCACTTATAATGAGCGGCGTTTTGGAACACAGTAGGTAGCACATGCTGTCCCTTGCGTACCGACGAGAAGTGTGCCACCACTGAAGGCGCGAACTTGCGACCTCGCAGGCAACGGTAAGTAGTAATTCTTCGAATGTTGGAGGCACGTTTTCCGCATGTACATATCACCGTCTATAAAGTGACAAACCGGAGCTTCGTCCTTCATGAACATCCGTAGTTACAATGTAGAACAGCAAACAAAGTTCTCTCAAAAGAGAGCACACGTGCAGGCAGCTGAATCCGCTCGGTATGCGGCTACGCAGCCTCTGACGATATGCCGGTGAACCGTTTGCTAAGATACGAAGTATAGAGAAGTTTAATGAGCGGCAGGTTTCGATGCTGCCACCTGCACGGCTTATTCAGCTATGAAGCAAACAAAGGCTGTACTGCTTACATAGGTTACTCGTAATACATCTAAATGTTTCCTGCTTCTACACCCACATTTACAATCTACAAGCCACTCGAGATGGATGGTAGACGGTTCTTCCCACGGTATCAAATATAGGACTTCTTCCGGATCCACTCGTGTGTGACGTGCTGTGAAATGTTGCTTCAACTCCTTTGTGCGTGCTGTAATTAGTCTAATCCTACAGAAGCGATGTTCATGTTCCTAAATTCCTAAATACTTTCTGTTGAGACTTCGTAAGTGGGATTTCGTAGATTAGTTGACGTCAGTCTTCTAGTGTCTGTTATGGTTTTCCAGCTTCTCCATGACACTCTTCGAAGAGCGAATCAAACTTATGGCAATTCGCATTATCTTTCTTTATATACGTTTAATAAGCATTGTTACTCTTATTTGGTACGGGTCTCACAAACTGAGCAATTTTCCGGTGTGTTTTGTAAGCGACGTAGCATTCTCGTAGTATTCTGACAAAGAATCGAAGAGGTTGCAACTTGATTTGTTTGCGTCAGAGTCCAAGTGATAGTTCCATTTAATATACCTGCAGACTGAAATTTCTTGCCGTCTGTTGTATGTAGCAGCAGGAGGAAGAAATCCCAATTAAGCTATGTCAGTAGTAGTAAAATACCTGCTGACATTGTAGCTTATAACTTTTGATGCCTGAAAGATAATCTAACGATGATAGAAATAATGTATCTAGTATAACAACTTCATATTATTCATATAAAAAAATCTCATAAAGGTGTTTACCATTACCACCTTTCGGCCTGTTACACAGACGTATCTGCCACTAATAATAATAGTACCTAAAACAGCTTTGTGATGGAACTGAAATTGTTGTACAAAGCCGTGCTCGGTCAGCGTTCCACTGAAAAATCAGAAAGCAACAATAAAAGGTAAGAGGTGAAGTGGGCACACAGGTAAACGGGAAAGCGAGTCGCACTTTTGGTTCATACGTAACAATTATTTACAAATCCATTTCTAGCTGCTGTTAAATCGCAGGTAGGTTAATTTGTGAGACACGTGAAGTCACACTTGGAGCTAAAGTTTTGAGACAAAATGGATACCATCTAAGGCGTGATTCATGAGCGGTCCATATATCACAAAAGAGAACAATGAGCTTGGATGTATGGAGTGGTATTTCATTGTGACACACTGCAGGGAATCCATAGCTCGTACGTTGTTTTCATTCGGAGCGCAATGAACAGTGAATTTATTTATATACCTAAAATTCTCACTTATTCTTGTGTATTCCGTCTCTGTCTCGCCGTGGTAATTTTTAAGTACGTTCTGTGGTAGTGATGCAGACAGAGAGGGGGACGGACAGAGAGAGAGAGAGGAGAGAAGAGGGATGGGGGGGAATGGAGTTCGTTTGTTTTGGAGGTATGGAGGTACCAGATTATTACTGTAGGCGTACTTGATCCCTCGCGTACATGTGTATCTCAAATAAACTGGAAACATGAGGAGTGGCAAAATAATTCCCACATTTTGCGTGTATCATGGACATTGTTGTTAGGTGAACTGCACTCTGTGGCGATTATGTATCTATAATTACATGCGCGCAGGGGGGATGAGCCGTTGTGTAAACACGCGGCAGCAAGAGTAGAATTAGTGAAATACGAGCGGCTGAATTATATGTTTATTGCTTCACTTGTAAACATACGAATAGAAGTACACTGAGCGTACACAGGCGCACACACACACACACACACACACACACACACACACACACACACACACACACACACACACAGGGTTGGGCGGTCAGCGGTAACTTGTTTGGGCATCTTATACACAGGAGGGGCAAATAAAAATGGTCCGGAGATTTTGAAATCGTTTGCGGCTGCATTAACGAAGAAAGAAAAGACCTACAGTTACTTGCAACAGGAGGGAGCAACCGCTCATACAGCCAACGAACCTTGGAGCACATTCACACAGCCGGCCGTTGTGACCGAGCGGTTCTAGGCGCTTCAGTCCGGAACTGCGCTGCTGCTACGGTCGCTGGTTCGAATCCTGCCTCGGGCATGGATGTGTGTGGTGTCCTTAGGTTAGTTAGGTTTAAGTAGTGCTAAGTCTAGGGGACTGATGACCTCAGATGATAAGTCCCATAGTGCTCAGAGCCATTTGAACCATTTGAACCACATTTAGACAAAGTTCACGCCTGACAGAGTTGTTAGCAGGGGTCAGTCTGGTCGGGCCCTAGCTGGCTGTTCACGTCGCCTAATCTGTCAGTGTGCGATTTCTTTGTGTGGGGGGGTGGGGGGTGGGGGCCAAGTGTAAGGTGCATCGCAACAACCTTCACAGGCCTCAAGAACAGCGACAGAACATTTCGGATGAGACTGCAACAATTCCACGACTCCAACTGTAACACGCCCTGGTGTACAAAAGGGTGGGGTTGCTTAAAGTGGATGTCGTTCCTTGACCGTGCGCCCTATCCCACACCACGTACCTGGCAATCCCGCGGCTGTCGCACTGTTCTGCTCCACACGGCTGCTGGCTTGCCTAAAATTATCTATCTAAATGTGCAAGCGGGTTTAGGGGAGCCACTCAACGTTAAGCACAACACTGTTCTACATTGGTATGAACATCTATATTCTGAGGCGATATGGAAATCGCCGGTTGCACTGTTTGCAGTCTAAGTCGTAAATGTTTATCCTAATTGGCAGTCTTGATGATTACCTGTCCACAATATCACTTGGACGAGCGTACGCGTACCGAATACGGCGCGGGTGATTGTTGATGATGCGAAAGCCGAATAATCGGACGAAAGTTCTTACGCTCACCACGCATACACAGATTTCTTTTGGTACGAGTCCTCCTTGACACTAGTAATAAATTTTAACACTGTTCACAAAGTTAAATTTACAGTTCACAGTTCTCAGTTGTACGAGCGTGAGCGTAACCGTGGTGGCGCGGTTGATTGCTGATGACGCGGAACGCGGTGATCGAACGCACGTCGCCGGCCGGAGTGGCCGAGCGGTTCTAGGCGCTACAGTCCGGAAACGCGCGACCGCTACGGTCGCAGGTTCGAATTCTGCCTCGTGCATGGATGTGTGTGATGTCCTTAGGTTAGTTAGGTTTAAGTAGTGCTAAGTTCTAGGGAACTGATGACCTCAGATGTTAAGTCCCATAGTGCTCAGAGCCATTTGAACCATCGAACGCACGTCCTCACGCTCGCTACAAGACTCTGTAACTTAAATGCTCTCTTTTGTGGTAAATAGTATTACTGATTCACATTAGTTCCATTCTGAGAGACCGAATACGTCGCGGATGATTGACACTGTACGGTACGACACGCAACGAGAGGATACACAATATGTTATCGGCGGCACTGCTCATTTTTAATTACTTCTTGACGCAATTTCCTCTGAATCATTTACTTATTTTATCACTTTACTGTTTACTGTAATAGCACTTGTAGCAACACTTCAACTTCCATACTAACAATGCCTCTCACATGCAGAGCTACACACTACGCTACGTAACAGTTTCGTGTCCCGCGCTCGACTCGACAGACCCGGCTGCCCGCAAAGATACTCCGCTATCAAGCCAGCGATATGACAGTACGCTTACACAACTTCGGTCCGCCTTCAGCAACGTGCCGACTAGGATCCAAAAGGGTCAAGAGATGAATGGTGGCCATTTTCAACATTTGCTACAGCCACGCTAGTACTGTATTTCTTTTGCTCCGCTGTGTTTCATTGTACCCTGCGACTCTGTTCTCCGGACCACTTTCATTTGTCCCATCCTGTACATGTTTCTTGCAATGTGACATGTTATTTTCTTTTAGAATCTTTGTGTTAAAATTCCGAATGAAGAAGGAATGTTGACTAGTATTAGAGCAGGTACTGCAACGGTGCAAAATGCGTAGAAAAGATAATAAGGTCACTAACACAGCATTCTTAAATTTTATGTCAAGATCACTTACAAGAAACCTCAACCTTCTGGTACTGGTCATATCATTTTGTTAAGAGAACGGATTAAAAATTTATTACTGATGCCAGATAATTCCAATAAATTGTATGAAATATGTTTGCGATAGCTTCACCTATAGATTCGAGTTGACGACAAGTTCTAAAGAAAACAGATTTAATCTGTTCACTTTAGAAAGTTTGTCAGGGACTGTAGTTATAACACATGCTTGTAAATGCTTGCAGTTCTTACCCGAATAATTTACCAATTTTTTATGACAAATATGTGGAAGTTTTGTAAAAATAATCATTGATCGAATCAGCAAAGTTTTATTACGACGTATTATTGATGCCGCGTCGAAACCAACAATAAATGCGAGAGAATATTTACATTCCACTGGGGACCTGTGCTCCCAACGGCTGGACTCTATCGAATCCCTTGCACGTATAGTCGTATATCAGCAATACCTTAACATGCGTTGCGACCATATGACCACCAAGGTATTACATTAAAGGGCTGTCGAGATCTACAATACACCAGAGTGTACCGAGGGTTCACACAAATAAACATAAAAAATATATGAGAAACTTCAACAGAAAAGGAGGGGGGCTCATTATAATGAAATAAACGATGTTGATAAAACCATTTAATCGCAACTCAGCAATCTTCGATCATGTTCGATTGGCGAGGTGATGCTAGGACCTTTGCGCAGTCACGACTAAACAGCTTGGCTGTATCTGCATGTCTATCAGTAAAATGTTCCAAATTTATAATCGTGGGGGCAGTAGGCCTCGGAGAGTGCAACAAACTATCTTCAGACACTGACCGGCTATTTTCGCAGTGGGCGACGAATCTTTAGGGAGGAAAGTATGACTTCGGGCTTTAATTGAAAGTGTCAGTAAGCAAGGAAACGCCAGTCGTGAAAACCTTCACTGTGTATAATCCCTTTCCTTTTGATCAATTAAATGAGAGAGTTCTGCAAAAAAGGTTATTTTGTTAGTGTGTTGCAACCAGGCCAGAAAACGTGATGAATAGTGGGACTATTTAGTGCAGATCGACCTTGCGGACGGCACGAAAAGTACTTCAAAAGCACAACGGCTACAAAGTAAATTAGTCGCAGCCAGGAAAACATCTCGCGGTGGTATACAGAGTCAGCGAGAGTTGGGGTTGCAATGATTAAATGATTCAAAGAAAGGCGTTTCTCAATGTAAGACAAGAAGTGTCTGGCGCAGATGTTAGATCGGTTACTGCTGCTACAGTGGTGAGTTATCAAGATTTAAGTGAGTTTGAACTTCGTGTAATAGACGGCGCACGAGCGATGGGACACAGCATCTCCAAGGTAGCGACGAAGTGCAAATTTTCCTGTACGACCATATCACGACTTTACCTTGAATAACAGCAGCCCGGTAAAATATCAAATCTCCGACATCGCTGGGGCCCAAAAAAGATCTTGCGACTTGCAAGAATGGGATCAACGACGAGTGAAGAGAATCGTTCAACGTGACAGAAGTGCAACTCATCCACAAATTACTGCAGATGTCAATTGTGGGCTATCTGCAAGTGTCGGCGTGCAAGCCATTCAACGAAACATCCTCGATATGGGGTTTCGGAGGCAAAGACACTCTTATGTACCATTGATGACTGCACGACACAAAACTTTACGCCTCGCCTGGGCCCGTCAACACCGACATTGGACTGTCTATGACATGAAACATGTTGCCTGGTCGGACGAGTCTCGTTCAAATTGTATCGATCGGATGGACGTGCACGGGTATGGAGACAACCTCATGGATCCATGGACACTACATGTCACCAGGGGACTGTTCGTGCTGGTGGATGCTCTGTAGTGGTGTGGGTCGTGTGCATTTGGAGTGCTATGGGACCCTTGATACGCCTAGATACGACTCTGATAGGTGACGCGTACGTAAGCATCCTGTCTGATCACCTGCATCCATTTATGTCCATTGTGCTTTCCGACGGACTTGGGCAATTCCAGCAGGACAATGCGACACCCCACACGTCCAGAATTGCTACAGGGTGGCTCCAGGAACACTCTTCTGAGTTTAAACACTTCCGCTGGCCACCAGACTACCCAGATATGAACATTATTGAACATATCATGCATACTTTGCAACCTGCTGTTCAGAAACAGGTACTCTTACGGATTTATTGACAACCTTGCAGGATTCGTGGTGTCGATTCCTTCTAGCACTACTGCAGACATTAGTCCAGTCCATGCCACGTCGTGTTGCGGCATTTCTGCGAGTTCGCGGGAGCCCTACACGATATTAGGCAGTTGTAACAGTTTCTTTGGGTCTTCAGTGTATATGCAAAGGAGCGGCATTATCCGTGGGAAAGCATGCTGATTGTAGAGGATTTTCTTTAAATCGTTTTAATTGTAAAATGCATGTTGAATTCCTTCTTCTGATAGGTAACAGCGAGTGGAATCATTAACCTGAGCAATTCCGTTCGCCTCAGACTGGCCTCAGGGGGTAAGAGGAGTTACCGGGCACACCAGACAGGAGGTAAACAGAGGCTGCCATAGATTTTGGGAGCCCACCCTCTGTCCCACTCACTGCGGCAGAAGCCGCGATGCGTCTTTGACAGCATTAGCAGTGCCTGCAGAAGAAAGCGGTTGCGTGCTGGATTCAAAGAACTCCCCCAGCCCTCGCGGCTAGTGGCCAATATCTATATGGAGTTTTCTCCAAAGAAACCAGACCACCCACGCAAACGTTGTGACCTATAAAGTCTCACTGCCGTGAAGTAGCCTCGGGGCATCTCAACAGGAAAGTCTTTGGTCTCGTGCTACTGGGCTGCCAGCGACCGCAGTGCAAACATTGAGAAATGAAAGTTACAGAAAGTTTGGGAGGATAGCGTCTGTTTGGTCAGCGCCCGCACCTTTGGGAGCAGCGATCTCCAAAGAGCAATAGTAGCAGCTTCCTGGGATCAGGAGATGTGACGTGCTGGGACTTACAGTCTTCCAAAAAGCGTAGGTAAACGTACCTGGAAAAAGCAAAGAACTGATAGATATTTTCTGATTGGAGAAATAAAATACGTGAGCTCAAACTCACCACATGGAAGTTTTGGCGCGCTCACAAAGCGAAGGAGCAGGAGCGCACGTTTCCTCTTTTCTTGACGCTAGGACCTTGAAAGAGTGAGGACTCGGTGTTAGGAGCTCGAGTGAGGCAGTCAGTGCCTCAGCTGATACAGAGTCGATGTATGGACTTCGATAGGAGCAGTCGATTTGCGAGCAGATGGGCCGTGCCATGTCAGCGGCCGTTCCTGCCATCGATTTCGCAACTCCTAGGCCCACACAATTAATGTAAATTGCACAGGGAAACAGTATAAAAAGACCCACAGGATATGGTGTCCGCTCTGGCATGACTCAATGGCTATCACACAGGACCCGCATTCCGGAGCACGATGGTTGAAACCCGCGTCCGGCCATCCAGAAGTATGTTATCCGTGATTTCCCTAAGTCACTCGAGGCAAAACCCGGGATGGTTCCATTGAAAGGGTACGGTCAATTTCCTTCCCCATCCCTGACACAATCCGAGCTTGTGCTCCGCCTCTAATGATCAAAGTGTCGACGGGACATCAAACTCAATATTCCTTCGGGCACGATTTTACTCTTTCAGGTTCTCTTTCCTTCTACTCGCTAATCTTCCTATGCAGTCATCACCACGAATGTAATTTCCCGAAGAGCAGTCAGTTAAAACGAGTTCTTGTCCGTGGTATGAGAACTTTTTTGGTCTTTTTCTTCCCGAACATCCATGATTATCACACGTTCGTACATGTATATGCACTCATTCTCCCCTGACCGGTACTTGATCCTCAAACTCTGACATGAACAGTGCAGTTCGAACTATGTGCATCTACAACCGTTTTCAAAATTTGAACTTACTGAGCCGTAGCTGGCTCATGCTAAGCGCTGGATTAAACCTTCGTTGGGATTCTGTGTTTAGTCTCCCGCGGTCATCGCGATTATGCTGTTATCCTCTCCTGCCGCGGGTGGCAGCAGCGATGTGTATCGATATTCGCACCTTGGATTATCTTTGACCTGGCAGTTATAGTTACAGGCTGGGCGGTGTGCAACCAGTCGGTCGGTTCGCGTGGAGCAGCGAGGAATTCTCTGCGGGTTGTAGGTTGGCTGGGGTCGCTGGCAGTCTCTATGCAGTGTCGGCGTGTGTGGGGCTGTTCCCATAGCTACGTGCTCCGTGGCTCACCGACCCTGGACACGAGAGTTGAGTTTTGATTTAATCTGCCAGCAAGTCAAGGCTGTTCACATTGTGTCGTTTGGAATTCGTTGTCGACTGTTGGGCTATTCCTGCGAGCAACAACGTGGTTTTCAAGTTGGAAAATTCTAGCCACACTCCGGTGGAGTTTCACTGTATTTTGTTATTTAAATTGAAGTGCACCAGCTGAATCTACTGCCTTGTGGCCGTTAACGTTCCGGTTACCTGCCATGGCCGTTGACGTAAATTTCAGGCAGTGTAGTTTCCTCTTCGTGTTGTTACTGTCCAGGATGGTGTGTAGTTTGACAGCTCCATGTATGATTGGTTGTGGGCGCCAATATCTTCTACGTTGTTCCGTTGAACTCCCTGTGTACCCTGGTCGGGTGAAGTGGAAGTTATCTTGTCGGTGGGTCCGTTGATTGTCGGTCTGTGGGGTTGTTGTCGGATCGTGAATGGTTGGCCCGATTGACTGTATCACCCAAGCGACAGTTACTGTTTGAATTCCAGGCCGACCCTCGAACACCTGAGCGCCTTTGGGTGTACTTCCATTTTTTTGTTCTTGTTGTTTGTACTTGTATGTTTTCTAGCCATTTTTTTAAAATTAAGGCTGTTTTGCCCTTAAGGCGTAAGATTCTTTAGGCCTTCAGCCTAATTTAAGGAACGCTTTCACGTAAGACCTTTGACATTTTAAACGTTTTAATGTTGTTGAATTTTAAGTGTTGGGCTTTCAGCCATTTTTGAGTTTGAGTTGTTTTGATCTTAAGGCCTTCAGCTTAAATTAAAGAACTGTTCACGTAAGGCCTTCGGTATTTAAAAAAAAAAATGTTATCGAGTTTTAAGTCTTAGGCCTTCAGCCGATTTAAATTTAACTTGTTTGCTCTTGAAGTGTCTGATTCTTTGGGCGTCCAGCCTAACTAAAGAGCTGTTTTAAGATAAGACTTTGCCTTTTAAATTTCTGTTTTGGTTGAGGTTTGCCTGGTTAAGATCTGCTTTAGTTAAGGCCTTTGTTTTCTTCAAATAAATTAATGTTGTTTAGCCTTAAATGTTGGGCTTTCAGCCGATTTTGAATTCAAATTGTTTGTTTTGAAAATCTCAGATTCTTGGGGCCGTCAGCCTATATAAAGAACTGTTGTAAGATAAGGCTTGCCTTTTAAATTTCTGATTATGCTTGCGTTTTAAGTTATTGACCTTCAGCCGTTTATAAATTAAAGTGACTTTCAGCAGGTAATTAAGTCCCAAAGATTAAAGCTGTATGTCTAAAAAAATTTTTTTTTTGGCTCTTGTAATGCTCCATCAAATAATAAAGTTGTATGTTCGAGTGTAACTGACAGCCCCTTATTTTGATCCCTTTCCACAATATAAACTACCTGTCCTGTCCTGCGGGCTAAGCTGGGCGTCTCACATTTATTGTATTGAAGATGGCCGTACAGTGACGGAAATCTAGATACGCATGAAACAGCAGTGCGACTAATTGCTATACGCTTTCCTGCTTGAAAACAATACAGTCGCTGGGTACAATTGTTTCCCTACGGAATCAAACCTAAAAGTTGGTTATATGATGGTTGTTTTCCCCCTTTTAAACCAGTCATGTTTCCATTTGGTACAGTTTATTTCGTAAAAACATTATTTGTGGTGTAGTATTCGGTTTCGTAGCTCGGTTTCTAAAGAACGATGGCGGGGACAAACATTTCGTAGGTATAGAAAACGTTTTAGAAACGTAGATGTTTAGCTATCAGATGTTCACAAAGTCTCCAGACTGTGACTAGGTGCTTCGTTAGGTGGGGGGAATGGATGTTCAACCACCTTTCCCGCTCTGGCACAAGTAGGCAAGCTGGCCGGCAAGTGCGTGAGGCGGCGCGTGCGCCGACCCCGGTCCGGGCGCATCCTGGAGATTGCGGTATTTATGGACGGTGTGCCGCGGAGGGCGGCGGCCCGTATTAAATATTGAGTTCCGCGGGGACCCGGCCCGGCTTCTGAGGGAGCGGCGCGGCGCGGCGTGGTGCGAGGCGCAGGTCTCGCGCTATCTGCCGCCGTAATCAAATTAAGCCCGGCGTGCGGCGCCAAGCGCGCTCCAATTAGCGGCCCTCTCATTACCTCGCGGGCTCGTCTCCAGCTACCGAACCTGCCGACAGTCTCCGAATCAGCTTCCGATTTATCACACTGTAAGCTGTTTTCTTTCCTACGTTTATTTATTTATTTCTGTGCCACAAGCGTATCCACTCCGTCTCAACCCGTCCTCCGTTCTTCTCTCTTCACTACTCTCTCTCTCTCTCTCTCTCTCTCTCTCTCTCTCCCTCTCTCGGTGTTAAATTCACGTTTCATATTAGAAAGGGGTACGGTCAGACCTCTGTTCGGCCATCCTGACGTTAGTTCTCCATTGATAACATGTTCCTTGACTTTCAGAAGTTGTTGATTAAGTTTGCAGCTGAAACTTCCTGGCAGATTAAATCTGTGTGCCGGACCAAGACTCGAACTCGGGTCCTTTGCCTTTCGCGGGCAAGTGCTCTACCTTTCTTCCAGGAGTGCTAGTTCTGCAAGTTTCGCAGGAGAGCTTCTGTGAAGTGTGGAAAGTAGGAAACCAGGTACTGGCGGAAGTAGAGCTGTGAGGACGGGGCGTGAGTCGTGCTTGGGTAACTCAGATGGTAGAGCACTTGCCCGCGAAAGGCAAAGGTCCCGAGTTCCAGTCTTGGTCCGCCACACAGATTTAATCTGCCAGGAAGTTTCATATCAGCGCACACTACGCTACAGAGTGAAAATCTCAAACTGGAAGTTGGGAGCTGTCATCTAACGAACAGAGTATCTTTGTCAATGCACTGAAGAGTTTGTAGCAAACAGTACACATCCTGTCATACTTAACGGAATGAAGCCATCGGACGTAGCAGTAACTCCGAGCATATCAAAAGGAACTACTAAGGCAAGATTCTTTTTCACAATGTGTATAAAACCACCCCAATTATTTAACGACAAATTTTTGGTTTTATTTACGTCATCGTATTCTATGAAAGGTGGAGAATATTTTAACTAGGGCTCCCAGAAGGATCAGTGTTGGATCCATTATTCTTCTCACTATACAGTGAGGGGAAAGAAAACGCAACGTCAAAACATAATTAATGTAGAGTAATGAACTTTCGCGAATACATTTGTCTACGTGACCCACTTAACTGATTAACATTGCAAGATCACAAGTTAACGTAAGTACGAGGTAAGTTAAAGCAAATGTGAAATTCTGGTACATTAATAACCGGTGTAACCGCTAGCATGTTGGATGATACCATGAAAACGTGCATACGTTGTGTTGTATAGGTGCCGGATGTGAGTTCGTGAGCACTTGGTCGGGCATTACAGGGGCGGTTACTGCTGGTTGTCGATGACGCTGGACTTGTCGTTCGATGATATCCCATGTGTTTTCAATTGTTCAAATGTGTGTGAAATCTTATGGGACTTAACTGCTAAGGTCATCAGTCCCTAAGCTTACACACTACTTGACCTAAATTATCCTGAGGACAAACACACACACCCGTGCCCGCGGGAGGACTCGAACCTCCGCCGGGACCAGCCACACAGTCAATGACTGCAGCACCTCAGACCGCTCGGCTAATCCCGTGCGGCTGTGTGTTCAATTGCAGACAGATCTGGTTAAGGAGCATGCCAACCCGTCATGTCGACACCCTGTACAGCCTTTGGGTTACAATGGCGGTGTCAGGGCGAGGGTTATGCTGTTGGAAAATACTACCTGCAATGCTGTTCTTGAATCGTAGAACGACAGTTGAATCACCAAACTGACGTACAGATTTGCAGTCATGGTGCGTGGGATATCCCCAGACCATAACAGCACCGGTAGGTCCAGTGTGTCTAACATGCATAGACGTTGGTTGCAGGCCCTCAACTCTCCGTCTCCTAACCCATTGCCATCACTAGCCCCGAAGGAGAACCAGCTTTCACCAGAAAACACAACATACCTGCAACCTGCCCTCCAACGAGTTCTCGCTTTGCACAACTGAAGTCACAACCAACGTTGCTTTGAGGTCAGCGGAAAGCACTTGACATACGTTTGGTTCGGAGCTGTTCTTGAAGTGACTGGTTTGTAACAGTTCGTTGTGTCACTGTAGTGTCAACTGCTGCTCAAACTGCTGCTGCTGTCACAGCACGATGCGCCACAGCCATAAGCCAAACACGATGGCCTTCCCTCTCGACAATGTTACGTGGCCGACCGTACATTCTCATGAGCACCGCTGATAGCAATCAGTTACAGTGGCTACATTCCTGCGAAAAGGAACATCCAGCTTCTCGTAGCCGTATTACACGACATCGTTCCAACTCAGTGGGGTGTTGATAATGGCATCTTTGTCGCCCTTAAATGGATTTTTGACTAATGTCAACTCACCACGTCCAATCTCACAGGTAACTACCGCTCACGATCGTTGAAGCGTTTATCTAAAGCATCTTCATAGTGGCGCTACGAGCGCCACTGTTATGCAGCTGAAGCTAAATTGAACCAACATCAGCTTTTAGATGTAGAAACATGCCTACCAATTCCGTTTAGGTTGTACAACTGCTTCTTGGTGCTGCGTCTTTTTTTTGGTCAATGTATCTCCATCCCACAAATGTATCCACACTGACTCATCCCCCTCCCCCCTTTTTTTCCACTCTTATATTCGGGACGGACAGGGGTTAAACCTTCGTCCGGTCATCTTGATTTAACTTTTTTGTCGACTGATGCGGTGTTCCTTGACTTCTGTAAGTGATTCAGTTCGGTATTGCGCTTTCACCTAATGAACAAAGTACACTATGTGATTAAAAGTAGCCAGACACCTGGCAGACCTGATTGAATTAGAGGTCCCACAAGGATCAGTATTTGGTCCATTACTCTTCTCATTGTATGTCAAAGATGTGTCATCACCTATACGCTGACGACCTCCACTCATGTAAGTGCAAGTCTAAAAAAAACTGTGCACAGCCGTCCAGCATGCAAATGATGATTTACTTGCCCTATCAGAGTAGGCACAGAGCATACGTTTGAAACTTAACCAATTTATGAAAAAGAGAGATCGCAATAACCAACATGTTTTCGAACGCAGGGTGAACCCGAACTCCACTGAAAAACGTCTGGAGGTCGTTCAAAGACATCTTCTGCATATATACGAGAACCGTGATCTCTATGGCTCGTTACAGAGGAGTAATGTAATTATGATTTATTCGGTTCGTTACTCCAGTAATGTATGTTTCTGTGAATTTATCTTCAAAGTAGAGAGAAAGCCTGTAATATGCAGAAATACTTACATGCCAAGGTACTGTAATGTGGTTGCCGTAGCTGCGGAAACAGCTTGACATAGCGCCATCGTGATGTTCTCTCACTGCGTGAAGCGTCCACAAGGAGCACGCCACCCAACCGTTAATCGGTAAACTTACCCATATTCCAATATTCTTGTGAATCACTGCTAACATAAAACAAACAGTGCTAGAAAAACCAACACGAGACAGAACTTAGCAGTTCTGAATGCAAGTTGGCGAAAAATGAAGCGCAAATATTTTCAGTGCAGATGCATGTGAAAAGAAAAATTGGAGAAAGAAATAAAACAAAATCCATGTACCCTGTAATAACCGTTGGAGACCGCGGATCTCCTATACTACAATATGCAGGAAACATCCCCAAAGTACCTATAATATTTTATCGATGGTGTTACTGTTTACGCTGCAGTCCTCCAAGTCGTACGGGATCACTATACTGTTACGCCAAACGACCCTAGCTGTACAAACAGGCAGTTATGTTTATTTTACGAACATAGGAACATTAGAACGCTGCAGAATCACTACCGCGTACTGTACTTCATCATCCACATACATAATTCGATTGAAATACGTAAAGAACGAGAATGAAGTCTTCCCGATGGCACTGTTGTATAAAACATTCTCGGACTGGCACACAGAGCAAAACCTGTATACCGAAATGAATCATCTGAAGTATGTGTTCCGAAAGAATGGCTATGGGTCACGTGATATGAAGTCAGCGTTCGATAAGAAAAGAAAACGTGAAAATGTTGAACATTCACGTGATGGGCCACCGATTGCATTTCTTCCTATCTGCGACCCTAAATGTCGTAAAGTAGAGAGGTCCTAGGAAGACGAGCTATAAGATCTATTTTACTACCTCTTAAGAAGGTAAGGGAAATGATACGCCTTGTTAAGCATATTTCAGCTACAATCCCTGGGATTTACAACATCCATTGTGAGTGCAGAAGCGGTTTTATCGGTAGCTTATCCGCACCGTTTCCAACCCCTGTGCAGAACACAACATACGTTTTAAAAATGTAGAACTAGAGAAATGTGAGGTACTGAGCACAGCTTTACAAACAAACACAAAATTCTGTTTGACAAATCAGAAGTTTTGTCCCTGAAACCTATATAATGAGATTCTGTAATTATAGAAACTGTAGAAACTAGAATGTGTGAGATTTTCAGTCGTGACAGTAGATGTAATCTTAGCGGTGCATGGAATAGAGCGCTTGATGCAGAGAAGAGACAGAGAGATTCGTCACAATATTTACGCTGAGACGGAAGCGGTGGTGCCACCAGCAAAGGGCGTGACGTCTGCGACAGCATTACGTAGTTACCGACCAATCAGAAGCCGCCTGTGGTCTGCATAAGGTCAGTATGGCTACAGCTTTGACAGTCAGTTGCTCTTGATGAAGACGATGCGGATAATCGTCAAAAACTATAGGTTTTACTTTGAACTGATGCGGCAAGAAGTCCAACGTAAACAAAGATTTAAAAGGAATCATAATGCACATGTTTGCAGTTAGACTGGAGTTCTCATTAGTGCTCGAAATAATATTAGCGTTAACGACACTTTAATGAAAAGGCCGTTAGAGGCGTCTTTCAAATTGAAGTTGATACATACAGCGGCTAATTCAGTGACGTATAACAGGTATCAATCATAAGTAAAGGAAGTAAAAATAGCCAAACAGCGTGTCGAGCCAGTGACTGTCGAACTTCTGGAGATTGCGCCCTGGTGATAGGGAAGCGTCGGTGAGCCCAGCGGCTTGTTGCGGCCATAAGGCCCGTCGAGGGGAGGCTGCGGCGTGATGTACTGGCGACCGGCGCTCTAATCCAATCTCACATGTAATAACTCTGAAAAATGAATCGCTACTGCCGCCGAACGGCAGCTGCGGTCGGGGCGCGGTTGCTGGGGGAGAGCATGACCGCGGAAACTGGGGGCGGGGGAGGGGGTGGGCCGCAGCTGGCGCGCCGGTCCATCTGCGGATATGGCGACCCTGCCAGGACGCCTGACGGCTTCCTTTACAGCAGGCGCCGCGCTGGTGCGCTGCTCAGAGGCACTTTCATCTCAGGAATCCAATGACCTCAAAGTCCTTGGTGTAGTTCATGTCTTCAACAAAATAAGTAGAGAAAAATTTTATTGCCCTACATATTACTATTCGTCCTGCTCCATTTCTGGAACAAGGAAGAAATGACTGATAAACTGTATCTTAATCTGTTATTGCCTCAACTGCATCAGCATAGTCACTTCAGGAGAACACACAGGTAACTAAAGAATATCTGTAGACTCCATTCTGAAACCTGGGTGTAGGACATTTCCAATTGGATTTCAGCC
This sequence comes from Schistocerca americana, assembly GCF_021461395.2. NCBI lineage: Eukaryota > Metazoa > Arthropoda > Insecta > Orthoptera > Acrididae > Schistocerca > Schistocerca americana. The sequence continues at coordinate 362,584,791 of NC_060126.1, forward strand.
ACACAGTTCTTCCGTCAATCTTTCGTGAGCTGAACTAGGGTTAGGTAGTTTCCGCTGCTAAAAGTATGATTAGGTAAATACTTTGACTATGTGTCGCCAACTTATAACTTCTACATCCGCATCACTATTCTGTAACTCACAATCAAGAACTTTGCAGGGAGTTCATAGAATCATTCTCTGATTTAATTTACTGCAATGACCGTATCTCGCTATGGAGGTGGAAGTCAATAAAATATTTTTGCACTCGAAGAAAGTTGGTGAGTTAAATTTAGTGAAAAATACGTATCTCACTGCAAGAAGGAACATCTGTATTTTAATGACTGCTCCAGAACTCGCGAATCGTATCCGTTTCACTCCCTCCCATATTTCGCGATAATACAAAACGAACTGTTGTTCTTCTTCGGATTTTTTCGGTGTCCTCCATCAGCCCATTATGTTATGAATCCCATACGACGTACCAGTACTCTCGAACATGGCTGACAAGTGCAGTGTAGACAGTCTCTTTACCTAGTAGATGTGTGGTATCTTCTAAGTAATTTGCCATTAGTTTCATCTTCTCCACAAAATTTTCTATGATATGATTTCAATTTAAGTTGTACGTGTAGTTATTTAGTTGAGTAGATAGCCTTTCCATTTGTGTGGTTTATTGTGTAACAGAATTTTTTTTTTAGTATTCATGGGGGGGGGGGGGGGCGCTCACTTTTTAATTGTGTAGCGAAAACTGCCACTTTTCGCACCACATAGACATCGCAATCATTAGAAGAAAGAAACATATCCAATAGCAGTTATAGTAAACACAATAACCAACACACAGTGGTTAGCACTACGACTCAGTTTACTCAATGGTACAACAGAGTCGCACACACCACCATCGACTATTTCGCTACTCTGGTGTAACGTGGTTGTATCTGCCTTGCAGAGAGTCCAGTCGAATTCTACAGGTGAAACGAATTTTCTAAACAAGAAAGTGAACAAGTGCGGAAGTGATGTGTGTATTTATTTTAAAGTACTGTGCCTCAAAATGATATATCGTACGACACTGTTGAAAACAGTTACTCTGATGCAGTCTTTAAGCTCAACGGTCGAATTTTTGCCTGGACGAAATGTAAAACGTCTGAATATCAGCGAACGATACGCGATGCGGAAAGAGAAAGAGGTTTCTCAGAGCAGCAGTGTTTGAAAGTGAAACACCAATATGAGAACAGAAACGGTAACAAGAAAATATAGAAATTTTAAATTTTGAGCTAGAGGAAGACATTGGAAGGCAGTTGTTTTATAAAGCATAAAATGAAGAAAAACTGGGCAAATGACGAAAGATGTCAGCAAAAAACACTTATGAACAGAATTGATAACTTGGTGGGACATCTACAAATGTGTTCAAGAACAGTTAATTTGACACTAGTAGGGACGTTTATGAATATAAATCGTAGGCAGTAAGAGATTACAATGAGTACAACAAATTATCGTGACTGTTGGAGGAAGAATGTATGCAGTGAGGAAAAGGTTAGCACAAGAGGACAGAGATGGACTACCTGCAAAATAATTTCTTAAGCGGGCGTTGATTTTACGTTTTACATTTAGTCAATTCTGCACTCGTTCAAATAAATGCGACACAGTATCAAGCTACACAAGCAGTCGTTATGCCCACATAGCATGGATCAATGACTGAGATTTTTGTATAGACCTGGGGCGAGGACCGAGAAAGTTGTCCCGGTGTTAACGACACTTGGGTCACATTCAGGAATACTGGATTTAAAATTCCGTTCTGACTATCCAGGTCTAGGTTTTCCTAGGATTTCCTAAATCGATTGGAACGAGTTTTAGGATGATGCCTGTAAAGAGCATGGCTGATCTTCTATTTTCTTATTAAATCCGAGTTTGTACTCAGTCTCTACTTTTCACTTTGTCGACGGGACGTTAAACCTCACATTATATTCTTTTCTCCTCTTTATTTCTACTAACTTCGTTGTCGACATCACGTTAAATACTAATATTGTTATCAAGTTTTGCTGGTATCAAAAGGGATTGATCAGGAGCCGCTTTAGGAAGATGATAACATTCATTACGGAAAATTTATCACATTTCAATGACCAAAAGCGGGATTACATTACACCCATACTGATGCCAGTATGGTTTGCGTATCATGTACTGCAGACAGTTTTTTTTTTCGTTCCAAGAGTCTACACGCGCTACTTTATCGTTTCTTACTTACTCTTTTAGACTATTTCTGACATTCATTTTTTTGACGGTAGGGGAGAGTTTTCTACCCTAGTTCACTATTCAGACTTTCGCCTCTAGACAGACCCGTAATGCAAGTTTAATGTATTTTCATGTTCCATCTTTAAATGAAGGCATTCATGTTTTAACTGCTGTAGTCTCTTTCTGAAGTTACGAAAAATACCCCGGAAATTAAGATTTTGCCAGCTGTAACAGCACGTTCCAAGATACAAGATGGGAACGAACTAGGAACAAATATTCTACTGAAATCGTGTATAATCGTCTCTACGCCACATTGTTATCCTGCTACGCACCAGTAATCAATATGTGAAATAAAATTAAGTAGAAGTATTGTAAAAAAACCGGTTACGGGCTGAATACGTTTTGAAATTTAAGCTAACAGGGAAGATTTAAGTGTTCGACTAGCTCACGTACTTTTCTATGTCCACATCTACATCAATACTCCGCAAGCCACCTAACGCTGTGAGGCGGAGGGTGCTTCTGTTACCACTAATTGAACCCCGCTTCCCTGTTCCACTCGCGAGTGGCGCGAGGGAAGAATGATTGCTGGTAAGGCTTTGTATTGATCTCATTCCTCGAATTCTTTCGTCGTGCTCATTTCGAGAGATGTATGTGAGAGGAAGTAACACGTTGTCCAGCTGTTCCAGGAAAATACTCACTCGAAATTTGAATACTAGTACTCTCTCGAGATTTGAATAGTAGAGATTTGAATAATCCGTGGTGTACAGCTCCTCTCTTGTAGTGTTTGCCACTGGAGTTTGTTAAGCGTCTTGTAAAGCTCTCGCGTCAACTAAAAGATCCCGAGCCGAAACGCGCTGCTCTTCTATGAGTCCTACCTGGTAAGGGTCTCAGATCGATGAACAGTACTCAAGAATCGGCCGTACAACCGCATTGTAAGCCACCTCTCTCGTGAGTGGGTTACATTTAATTGAGACTGTTCCTATGAATCTCAATCTGGCGTCTACTTTTCCCATCATTTGTTTTATGTGGTCATTCCACTTAAGACCGCTCTACATATTTTACTTTAGATCTCGTTTCCAGCAATCATTCATCAATAACGCAGTGGCACACTAGTGGAGTTCTTTTCTCATGTGTGCGCAATATGTCGCACTCATTTACATTCAGGGTCAATCGACATTCCCTGAACTATTCACTATGCCTCTGCAGGGCCATCTGCAAATCATTATAGTTTCTGGAACTGCTACTTTCTTGTAGATAACCGCATCCCCTGCGAACAGCCTTAAAGAGCTTCCAAGGATTTCTGCTATATTATATACACTGAAACTGGTACCGGTATGCGTATTCAAAAACAAAGATATGTAAACAGGCGGTTGCCTGCGTCTGTATAAGACAACATGTGTCTGGCGCAGTTGTTAGATCGGTTACTGCTGCTACAATGGCAGGTTGAACGTGGTGTTAATAGTCGGCGCACGAGCGATGGGACACAGCATCTCCGAGGTAGCGATGAAGTCGGGATTTTCCCGTACGACCATTTCACGAATGTTCCGTGACTATCAGGAATCCGATAAAATATCAAATCTCCGACGTCGCTGAGAAAAGATCCTGCAAGAACGAAACCGACGCCGACTGGAGAGAATTGTTCAACGTGACAGAAGTGCAAGCCTTCTGCAAAAGTCTGCAGATTTCAGTACTGGGCCATCAACAAGTGTCAGCGTGCGAACCATTCAATGAAATATCGTCACCGATATGGGCTTTCGGAGCCGAAGTCCCACTCGTGTACCCTTGATGACGGCACGACGCAAAGCCTGGACCCGTCAGCACCGACATTGGACTGTTGATGACTGGAAACATGTTGCCTGATCGGATGAGTCTCGTTTCAGATCGTTTGGAGTGGATGGACGTATACGGGTATGGAGACAACCTCATGAATCCATGGAGCCTGCATGTCAGCAGGGGACAGTTGAACCTTGTGGAGGCTCTATGATGGTGTGTGTCACGTGCAGTTGGAGTGATATGGAATCCCTGAGACGTCTAGATACGAGTCTGACACGCGACACGTACGTAAGCATCCTGTTTGATCACCTGCGTCCATTCATGTCCATTGTGGATTCCGACGGACTTGGACAATTCCAGCAGGACAATGCGACACCTCACACGTCCAGAATTGCTACAGGGTGGCTCCAGGAACACTCTTCTGAGTTTAAACACTTCCGCTGCCCACCAAACTCCCCAGACACGAACATTATTGAGCATGTCTCGGACGCATTACAACGTGCTGTTCGGAAGAGATCTCCGCTCTCTCGTAATCTTACGGACTGATGGACAGCCTGCAGGATTCATGGTGTCAGTTCCCTCCAGCACTACTTCAGACATTCGAGTACATGCCATGTCTAGCTGCGGCACTTCCGCGTGCTTCCGGGGCCCCTACTCGATATTAGGCAGGTGTACCAGTTTCTTTGGCTCTTAATTGTATAAACAGTAACGGTTCTGTCTCCTAAAGAGGTGGTTTTCGTTCTCCAAAAACGCCATAACTTCTGAGCATAAAACATGCTCCATTATTCTTCAACAGACTGACTTCGATGATATGTGCATCTATCCTACGGCCTGTCCCGTTGCTCCAGCGCGCTACGACAGGCTGCTGTTAGAAGGAGAGTAAATTCTATCGCATAATCTTTGCAGAATTTTACAAGCATCTCATCTAGTCCTGATGCCTTTCCACTGCTAAGTAGAAAGGTATTCCGCGATCCTTTATCTCAGTCCTGCCATGTAGACGTTCGTACGACGATTGAAAGGAGGGGCCCTATTATGATTTCCACGGTGAAAAAATTTCGGAAGACATGTTATCTTCCGCCTCGGTGCCATTATCGTCACTGAGTGACTGAATAGATAATTTCGACCCACTTACTGATTTTGGTATGGCCGAAAACCTCTTAGGGTTTTTAGTCAGATCGGTGGACAAAATTTTACTTTCATTGTTACTGAACGTTTTTCTCATTGTCCTCCTTACGCTTATTTTTGCTTCGTCTGCTGGGTTTTCAATTCTATTGGATTTGTAATGGAGCTCTCTTTGTTTATGTAGCTGTTTTCTAAAATAGCTATTAAACCACGCGTGGGTCTTTTCCTTCCCTTAAGATCCTACTTGGAACATACGAGCACTTCTCTAAGGCATACTGAACTATGCTTTTGAGTTTTCACAATTTGTGCTTTGTTCGTCCTCAGCAGTAAATTTCGTTGTTGGCTGTTCAGGTACTCTGCAATTTCAGTCCTGTCACAGTGCTAAGCAAAAATATTTCCTTCCCCTTCCGACCATTCCTTGTAATACCCGTAGCAACAGTTGCTATCAGAGACCTATGATCACTGGTACCTTCATTCACGTCAACTGATTCTGTAAGTTAATGTTTGTAGCTAGGAGGTCTCAGACGTTTTCTTCTCGAGCTGGTTCTCTGTATATCGACTCGAAGAAATTTTTTTTACAATACATTCAGAATAATTTCACACGAATTCCTATCTCTATCACCAGTTTTGATAACATGACTCTCCCAATTTATATCTGGCAAATTGAAGTCGCCCCCTATTTCAACGTCACGATCAAGAGAGTTACTAAGAATATTCTGAAGATTTTCTCTAAGCTCTCTAGCACTCCAATTGCTGATCCATGCGGAACTCACGTTGTACTCAGAAACCAAGAGGCAGGCGTCATTCGTGCCGCCACGTGCCGCTGTTTGTAGCCTAGCCGGTTGCACCAAGTGCTCTCTATAGCCGCCTGCACATCCTCTTACACGTCTCGGGCGAGACTTCCCTTCGACAGACGATCCGAGTGCACAATGGCATTCTTTCCCGCCCTGCCTGCTATTTTGCTGAGGGCTCCATTATATTACCTGCCTAATGTTGGAGTGCCCAATGACGGGCATACCCACACTCTATACTTGACGAGACTGGTCCGCGATATCGGCCACTAGCCCAACAGGAAAGGCCTCCCTTGCTGGGTCAGAAGTATAATCAACACTGAGTAGCAGTTCACCCCTGCTTCTACGGCCTAAAGAGTAAAGCATACCACCCGGTCTCTCTTTGAAATTGCAACTAAATCAATACCATTAGCTGCTGACAGGTGTTGATATACATCAACGTGGACAGTTAAAAATGTGTGCCCTGACCGGAACTCGAACCCTGGATCTCCTGCTTACATGGAAAGCGGCTCTATTTTTTTTTTTTCTTTTCGTTGTTGATTGTTGTGTTTGGTCGTTGCGGACGTCACATGACACCCGTTCAAGTTCGTTTGTTGATCCTTTCACTCATTTTTTTAACACAGAGGCCAACCAGCTCTCTGACCGAACACGCTGAGCTGCCGTTTCGGCATCCATCTGAGCCATCGAGGGCACAGAGGATAATGCGACTGCAGGGACTTATCGCCGGCACGCTCCCCCGTGAGACCCACATTCTCAACTTATAGTCCACACACTACATTCGTAGCGCTCCTGTCATTATACCCATTACTCGTGGCCATATCGTCCTCTCTTATGCCTTTCGGACGAACCGACCACTGTCCGCCACTCGGTACGGAGTGGAGAAGGACCAGTCAGATGTTCTGTATCGGAAGACCCAGAAACAACAAGTTCACTAGGTGATTATAACGGCACCCGTGATGTAGCAGGTCTCGTCACAAGAGCCCCCACGCCGCTGCGGCTTTGAGCGGTTGTCAGAAGCCTGTCAACCGTGGCCAACATACAGGGTGTTTCAAAAATGACCGGTATATTTGAAACGGCAATAAAAACTAAACGAGCAGCGATAGAAATACACCGTTTGTTGCAATATGCTTGGGACAACAGTACATTTTCAGGCAGACAAACTTTCGAAATTACAGTAGTTACAATTTTCAACAACAGATGGCGCTGCGGTCTGGGAAACTCTATAGTACGATATTTTTCACATATCCACCATGCGTAGCAATAATACGGCGTAGTCTCTGAATAAAATTACCCGAAACTTTTGACAACGTGTCTGGCGGAATGGCTTCACATGCAGATGAGATGTACTGCTTCAGCTGTTCAGTTGCTTCTGGATTCTGGCGGTACACCTGGTCTTTCACGTGTCCCAAAAAAAATGGTTCAAATGGCTCTGAGCACTATGGGACGCAACTGCTGAGGTCATTAGTCCCCTAGAACTTAGAACTAGTTAAACCTAACTAACCTAAGGACATCACAAACATCCATGCCCGAGGCAGGATTCGAACCTGCGACCGTAGCGGTCTTGCGGTTTCAGACTGTAGCGCCTTTAACCGCACGGCCACTTCGGCCGGCTCACGTGTCCCCACAGAAAGAAGTCACAGGGGTTCATGTCTGGCGAATAGGGAGGCCAATCCACGCCGCCTCCTGTATGTTTCGGATAGCCCAAAGCAATCACACGATCATCGAAATATTCATTCAGGAAATTAAAGACGTCGGCCGTGCGATGTGGCCGGGCACCATCTTGCATAAACCACGAGGTGTTCGCAGTGTCGTCTAAGGCAGTTTGTACCGCCACAAATTCACGAAGAATGTCCAGATAGCGTGATGCAGTAATCGTTTCGGATCTGAAAAATGGGCCAATGATTCCTTTGGAAGAAATGGCGGCCCAGACCAGTACTTTTTGAGGATGCAGGGACGATGGGACTGCAACATGGGGCTTTTCGGTTCCCCATATGCGCCAGTTCTGTTTATTGACGAAGCCGTCCAGGTAAAAATGAGCTTCGTCAGTAAACCAAATGCTGCCCACATGCATATCGCCGTCATCAATCCTGTGCACTATATCGTTAGCGAATGTCTCTCGTGCAGCAATGGTAGCGGCGCTGAGGGGTTGCCGCGTTTGAATTTTGTATGGATAGAGGTGTAAACTCCGGCGCATGAGACGATACGTGAACGTTGGCGTCATTTGGACCGCAGCTGCAACACGGCGAACGGAAACCCGAGGCCGCTGTTGGATCACCTGCTGCACTAGCTGCACGTTGCCCTCTGTGGTTGCCGTACGCAACGCCTTTCCAGCACGTTCATCCGTCACGTCCCCAGTCCGTTGAAATTTTTCAAACAGATCCTTTATTGTATCGCTTTTCGGTCCTTTGGTTACATTAAACCTCCGTTGAAAACTTCGTCTTGTTGCAACAACACTGTGTTCTAGGCGGTGGAATTCCAACACCAGAAAAATCCTCTGTTCTAAGGAATAAACCATGTTGTCTACAGCACACTTGCACGTTGTGAACAGCACACGCTTACAGCAGAAAGACGACGTACAGAATGGCGCACTCACAGACTGCGTTGTCTTCTATATCTTTCACATCACTTGCAGCGCCATCTGTTGTTGAAAATTGTAACTACTGTAATTTCGAAAGTTTGTCCGCCTGAAAATGTACTGTTGTCCGAAGCATATTGCAACAAACGGTGTATTTCTATCGCTGTTCGTTTAGTTTTTATTGCCGTTTCAAATATACCGGTCATTTTTGAAACACCCTGTATCTTCCAGTTGTTTATATGGACAACATCCAATTCTGCTTGTGTCCACTCTCAACAAGCACAGTCCCTACCCATATCGTCTTGTACAAGAAAACTAAATAAGCTCACAAAAATACATACAAACGAGACAATGTATACAAACTGTGTACTACACTATAAACTCAGTCAACTAAAACGATCGAAAAACTCGTTAACTCTTGCACCAAGAATAAATAGTACTACTACAAACAGCGAAATAATGAGCTATTGTTCACTACTACTCACAAGTAAGTTAGGGTACCACTTAGCTAAACGATGTATACCAAGTGTGTGCAACCGATAAGCTAATCGAGAGCGGAACAGTAGAGAAGTAGCTTGAAGGTGATTCGATGAATCCTTTGCCAGGTGTTTAATTGTGAATTGGAGAGTAGTCATGCAGATTTTGAACCTAAATTTCCAGTTTCAAGGGAGTTGAAATTGATATGGCATTAAGAAACTCAGTCCATTTGCGAGTATCACTTGTTCCATGGCAAAAGACCTTCTGTTTCATGGTAGAACATGGTGCATGACCAACGAAGTCTGATTTAACTGCCAACATATGATGTAGATAGTTCGAAAGACGTCTAGTATTTTAATTTTTATAAAATTCTGTTCCTGGAAAATTAATAATATACGCAAAGTGACTTTAATATACTACTCAGCACTTAGTTGTATAGCACGCGAAATATTTACAAATACTGCAGACAACGGCGTCTCAAGTCAAACAACAACAAAGTGTAGAACATAGCCGCAACTGCTTAAGGCTGTAACAGTGCCCATTCCTTTATGTGAGTCTACAATTAGTCAGTGAAATACCGATCAAAAAACACGATGTGTTCCTTCGTACGCTATCCTCTACCTACAACTCTCTCCTCAGTCTTCCTCAAGAGCCGAACCAGAGGAGGTAGTGATGGTGATCGCAGAGGTCTGGATCGAAGATGCGATGCAACGTTATCCCAAAAGCGCTCCACTGGGTTCAGATCAGGTCTCTGGGGCGGTTACCCCATTTCAGGAATGTTACTCTGCACAAACTATTGCTTCACAGATGTTGTTTCAAGACAGGGAGCATCGTAATGCTGATACAACCATTACCTCCGAACTGTTCGCCAAATGTACACAATACACAGTGCTGTAAAATGTGTTCATATCATATCTTCTTAAGCGCAGTAATTTGAAAACTGTAGGAAATTAAGATGAGTCTGAATAAGTTTAAAGAACCATAAGATGTTGAGAGTTCCGGAGGAAGCATTAGGCGACAAATGACTAGAACAGGGGAAAGGAATACCGTAGAAAAGGAATGGGTACCTTTAAGAGATAAAATAGCGAGGTCAACAGAGGATCAAGTAGGTAAAAAGACAAGGCCTGGTAGAAATAGTTGGATAAGAAAAGAGATACTGAGTTTAACTGATGAAAGGAGAGAATTTAAAAATGCAGCAAATGAAGCAGACGAAATGGAGTACAAACGTTTAAAAATTTAGATTCACAAGAAGTACAAATTGGTTAGCAGGAATAGCCCGAGGACACATTAAGAATTTACAGGTATATTCACTAGGGGAAAGATATGTACAGCCTAAAGGAAAATTAAAGAGGTCTTTTGGGGAGACAAGAAACAGCTGTATGAATATCAAGATCTCACTTGGAAAACCAGTCTTAAGCAAAGCAAGGCAAGCTGAAATGTGGAAGGAGAATGTAGAGAGTCGATACAAACAAGATGAACTTCAAGGCCATATCGCAGAAAGAGAAATGGACGTAGGTGAAGATGACATTGGAGATATGATACTGCGAGAAGAATTTGACAGAACTCTGAAGATTGTAAGTCGAAACAAGGCCTTGCGGGTAGATGACATTCCATGAAAATTACTGATAGGTTTGGTGGGGGCCAACCACGACAAAACTATTCCATCTGGTCCGCAAGACATGTAAGACAGGCGAAATATCCTTAGACTTGAATAAAGTAATTCTAATTCCAAATGAAGCCGTTGCTGACAGGTGTGAAAGTTAATAAACTGTCAGTTTCGTAAGTCATGGTTGCAAAATACGAACACGAATTATTTGTAGAATAGTGGAGAAACTCCCACAAGCTGACCTCGGGAAAGATCAGTTTGGATTCTTGAGAAATGTAGGAACACATGAGGCAATACTGACACTGCGACTTATCTTAGAAGTTATGTTATGGAAAGACAAATTTACATTCATTGCATTTTTAGACTTAGAGAAAGCTTTTGACAATGTAGACTGGAGTACTCTCTTTGAAATTCTCAAGGTAGCAGGAGTAAAATACAGGGAGCAAAGGGCTATTTACAGCTTGTACAGAAACCAGAAGACAGTTATAAGAGTCAACGGGCATCGAAGGGAAGCGATGGTTGAGAAAGGAGTGAGTGAGTCAGGATTGTAGCCTATCCTCGATGTTATTCGATCTGTACTTTGGTAAAACAGTAAAAGGAAGCAAAGAAAAATTTGGAATGGAAAATAAAGTTCAGAGAGATGAAATAAAAGCTTTGAGGTTTGCCGATGACACTGTAATTCTGTCATAGACAGCAAAGGACTTGAAGGAGCAGCTGAACGGAATGGACAGTGTCTTGAAAGGAGAATATAAGATGAACATCAACAAATGCAAAATTAGGATAATAGAATGTAATCATTTAAATCAGGTGATGCTAAGGGTATTAGATTAGGAAACGAGACACTTGAAGTGGTTGGTTAGTTTTACTATTTGGGCAGCAAAATAACTGACGATGGCCGAAGTAACGAGAACATAAAATGTAGACTGGCAGTAGTAGGAAAAGCATTTCTAAAGAAGAGACATTTGTTAACATCGAATATAGATTTAACCGTTACGAAGTCTTTTCTGAAGGTATTTGTATGGAATGTAGCCACGTAAGGAAGTGAAACGTGGACGATAAACAGTTTAGACAAAAAGAGAGTAGAAGATTTCCAAATGTGGTGTTACAGAAGAGTGTTGATGACCTCGTAACTAATGAAGAAGTACTGAGAGAATTGGGGAAACAAGAAATTTGTGGCACAACTTGACCAAAAGAAGGGATTAGTTGATAGGACACATTCTAAGACATCAAGGGATCACTAGTCTTTACGTGAGGGAAGTGCGGGGGTAAAAATCGTAGAGGGAGACCAAGATATGAATACAGTAAGCAGATTGAGAAGGATGTAGGGTGCAGTAGTTATTCGTATATGAAAAGGCTCGCACAGGATACAGTATCATGGAGAACTGCATCAAACTTTTTTTCGGACTGAGGACTACAACAACAACAATAAGGGACCACACACCAAGCACGTAAATCAACCTCACTCCATAGCACAACCTCCTCCGCAGTCGCACTTGTCGAGGCATTCGCCGTTCACCAAACCCTAACACTTCCATCGGACTTTCACAGGTTGTTGTCTGATTCATCACTCCAAATCACTCCATTACAGTCATACACAATGCAGTGGCGTCGCTCTTTACTCATCCTCAGGCATCGCTTAGCAGTGACTAAAGAAATGCATGGCTTATGAAGAGCTGCTAGACTATTACATGCCATTCCTTTTAACTCCCTACGTACAGTCATTGTGCCAGCTGGAAAGCTGGTAGTACTTTTTGAAATTATGAGCCATACCTTCCGCTCATCTGATGCGACTTTTTGCTATGCTCAATATCGATGGCCCCCGTACTTCAGTATATGAAGTATGCCTGGTCTTGATTCATCTGCGGTTATTGCACCGCGTTTCTATTTCACAGTCACATCACTAACAGTCGATATTGGCAGCTTTAGAATGGTTGAAATGTCACTGATGGATTTGCTACTCAGGTGACATCCGAGGAATAGCCTACGTTCGAATCACTGAGGTCGTATCCGAACCATTCTGCTGTTGCTGCTTCTGTACTGACAGGACAATACGCCCCACCTCCCCTTATTTAGGCTGACCCTGCTTTCGAGACCTCGACTGATCAGTTTGACATTACAAAGGGGTGTCCAAATACTTTTGTTTATAAAATGTACTTACAAAGTACCGGAAATTAGTATTAAACTGTTCGCGACTGATACGAAAGTGTGACCCGTGAAATGAGGTAAGGCTGTCGTGATCGTGTATAAACACAAACAATGCAAATTGGAATGTTAATGTCCAACGCAGGATCAAAATGCAAATAGTAGGTGGGCGAGATTTAACTGAGCTCATGAGTCGTACTATTAGTAGACTTTGGTCGTTGCTACTCTCCTAGAACCGGGGCCCACGGGAAATAAGGTGGCAGTAACGAACAGTGTGACGTCACACTAGTTGCCTTGCCCATCGCTCGGCTGCTGCTGCGACCTGAGGGGAAATCAGTATGTCAATGAAAAGGGTACTAGCTAAAGTCCTCAACTTTGTTATGTCATCGAGTTATTGAGTATATTTTGACTGACAGCGAGGAAGTATTAAACTGGTCTGAAATAGTATTCCGCTTCCCTCTGCAGACGGGCACTCGGACTCGTAAGACCTGTAGTGTCACGTGCCCGTGAGAAATACAGTCCACGTAACGAACTTGTGACGTCACGCTTCCCGGCCTTGTCTGCCACACTTTGTGAAAGCTTTGTGAAAGCTCGCCTGCTTGCAGGGCCCACGGGAAATCAATATGTAATTGAAAAAGCACCCACTAAACGTCTTAACTTTGTCGTGTGCTGTCGGTAGCTTGCATTCATTTAAACGGGCAGTCAAGAATTATTACACTCGTTTGAAATATTGAAAGGGTACAGTACTGCCCGACATTGAAAATAGGTACAACATACTTCATTATTCTTGTCTGAACAACATATTTTTTCTAATAATAACTCAATGTCAATTAATACAGCGAAGCCGGATTCCAGTGTGGGAAAGAATGACAATTTGTTTATTTAATTGATCACATGTGCACTCCCTCAAAATAAATCCCTACATCCAGTTTGGTGAGATCTGTGAAATGAATGAATGTATAGTCGTCTGCTAACCGCAGATAGTGAATGTGAATATATGATCATCTTTGAGACGATCCTTTGGCCACCTTTGGTGGGACCAAAGAGATGAAATTTACCTGAGCTTTGAGCGCCTGAAATGTGGCTGACCAATACGGTAGCAAGATGCTCCCCCACTTCGACAGAGGTGCGAGAGGACCTGAAGAACGGCCATGTTTCAGGACTCTGCCGCTGGATCTTGTGTTGTTAAGACCTGTTTTAGGTGTACTCCGTAAAGACAAAAGAGTGGAGACATGGTATGCATGTGGAATATTTAAGAGTAGTTTGAAATAATAATTTCTCTATTTCAGGAAGTTTTGTGGGGAGAATTAAATGTCAGGCAGGTAATATTAATGGGATCGTAGTGCCTCTCAATATTTACTCCCTCCGCGATGGAGACGGATGCTGGCACTGGTAAGATCAGCAGTGTGGCGTTCTGTGACGTACGTCGTGTTTCTTGCCTGTCTCTTTTGCCACGGAAGGACGGTATATTTCATTGGTTCCGCCAAGAACCTAGCTGCTAGCGCTTGAGACGGCGCCTCAGGTGGCGCTTGACTGAGTCTAAGTGTACTGCCCGCTCTCCGCTATCAGTTACGTCCGTGACAGTGATTATTGTATATGCCACTCTCGAAGCACCACGAAGGCAAGATTAGACTAATTACAGCACACACGCACGCATTTAAACAGACATTCTTCCCCGAACCTAGTACATGAAGCGAATGAGAAAAAAACGCTAGCATATTGTACGGTCTGAATTATCTTCTGCAGCCGGCCGCGGTGGTCTTGCGGTTCTAGGCGCTGCAGTCCGGAACCGCGGGACTGCTACGGTCGCAGGTTCGAATCCTGCCTCGGGTATGGATGTGTGTGATGTCCTTAGGTTAGTTAGGTTTAAGTAGTTCTAAGTTCTAGGGGACTGATGACCTAAGATGTTAAGTCCCATAGTGCTCAGCGCCATTTGAACCAATTATCTTCTGCCATGCACTTCAGAGCTGTTTGCGGAATGTGGCTGTAGACGTGCACTGTAGAGCCAAAGAAACTGATACACCTGCCTAAAAACGTGTATGGCTCCCGCGAGCGCACAGAAGTGCCGCAACACGACGTGGTATGGACTCGACTGATTTCTGATGTAGTGCTGGAGGGAACTGACACCATAAATCCTGCACGGCTGTCGGTAATTCCATAAGAGTATGAAAGGGTGGAGATCTCTTCTGAACAGCACGTTGCAAGTCGTCCCAGATGCGCTGAATAAAGTTCATGTGTGGGGAGTTTGTTGGCCATCGGGAGTGCTTAAGCTCAGGAGAGTGTTTTTGAAGCTACTCTGTAGCAATTCTGGACATGTGGGGTGTCGCATTGGCCTGCTGGAATTTCCCAAGTCTGTCGGAATACACAATGGACATCAGTGAATGCAGGTCATCAGACAGGATAGTTACGCACGTGCCACTTGTCAGAATCGCATCTAGACGTATCAAGGATCACATATCACTCCAACTGCGCACGACCCGCACCAGTATAGAGCCTCCACAAGGTTGAACAGTTCCGTGCTGAAATGCACGGTCCATGAATTCATGCAGTTGTTTTCAAACCCGTACACATCCATCCGCTCGATACAATTTGAAACGAGACTCATTCGACCAGGCAACATGTTTCCAGTCATCAACAGCCCAATGTCGTGTTCACGGGTCCAGTCAAGGCGTAAAGCTTTGTGTCGCACAGTCATCAAGGGTACACGAGTGTGCCTTTGGATCCAAAGGCCCATACCGGTGATGTTTCGTTGAATGGTTCGCACGCTGACACTCGCTGATGATCAAGCATTGAAATCTGCAGCAATTTGCGGAAGGGTTGCGCTTTTGTCACGTTGAACGATTCTCTCCAGTCGTCGTTGGTCCCGTTCTTGCAGGATCTTTTTCCAGTTGCAGTGATGTCAGACATTTGATGTTTTACCGGTTTCCTTATATTCACGGTACACTCGTAAAATGGACCTACGAGAAAATCCCCACTTCATCGCCACCTCGGACGTGCTGTGTCACATCGCTGGTGCGCCGACTATGACAACCCGTTCAAACTCACTTAAATGTTGATAACCTACCATTATAGCAGCAGTAACACCAGACAATTGTTGTCTTATATAGGCGTCGCCAACCGCAGTGCCGTATTCTGCCTGTTTACATATCTCTGTATTTGAATACGCATGCCTATAGCAGTTTCTTTGGCGCCTCAGTGAAGAACCACTTCGACAGAAAAGTTGTATGCTAACTAAGTTTTGCTTTCTGTCTTTGACAGGAATGTATCTCACCTGTTCACTTGCAGTTTACAGATGTTTAGTGCGGTGAGGACTTAGCAATGGTTTGGAGGACGAAACGAACCTCAGGTGGGCACCGTTAGAGACGTGAATGGCTCCTAGCGGCTACGAGGCGACTTCCCAGGTACAGCGGGGCGCCGGCGTCACGCTTATTTATAGGCAGACGTGTGTGTGTGTGTGTGTGTGTGTGTGTGTGTGTGTGCGTGTGCGTGTGCGGCGACGTCCGCGGGCCCCGATAACTGGCCCGGCGCGGCCGGCCGCCCCCTCACGTAGGAACAATCACTTGCCGACTATTAGCCGGCCCGCGCTCTGGCGAGCCGAGGCTGACCGCAGCGCACAGCGCCGCGCCTGCGCGGCTAGAGAGAGGCCTGGGTCCGCCGGCGGGTTTTAAATTTCACGAATGTTATTGTGAGTTGTTAATTACCGTGCGAGCCCCGCGGCCGGCCGGTCAGGGGTCACGCCGACCCGGCGCCGGGCCTGGGGTCAGCCACGCCACCCACAACACACCACACCACACCACACCACACTACTTTGCGGTTCCTCAGAGGCGACGAGACACACGCGAACCCGGCGCTTACGTGTAACGTACCGGACAGTTGTCAGTGGTACTTATAAAGGTATCTGCGTATAACAGAAACGCTTTCTGCATCTACACTACTGGCCATTAAAATTACTATACCAAGAAGAAATCCAGATGATAAACGGGTATTCGTTGGACAAATATATTATACTACAACTGAAATGTGAGTACACGCAATTTGGGTGCATAGATCCAGAGAAATCAGTACCCATAACAACCGCCTCTGGCCGTGATAACGGCTTTGATACGCCTGGGCGTTGAGTCAAACAGGCGTGGCGTGTACAGTTACAGCTACCCATGCAGCTTCAGCACGATACCACAGTTCATCAAGAGTGGTGACTGGCGTATTGTGACGAGCCAGTTGCTAGGCCACCATTGACCAGATGTTTCAATTGGTGAGAGATCTGAAGAATGTGCTGGCTAGAGCAGCTGTCGAACATTTTCTGTATCCAGAAAGGCCCGTACAGGACCTGCAACATGCGGTCGTGCATTATCCTGCTCAAATGTAGGGTTTCGCAGGGATCGAATGAAGGGTACAGCCACGGGTCGTAACACATCTGAAATGTAACGTCCACTGTTCAAAGCGCCGTCAATGCGAACAAGTGGTGACCGAGACGTGTAACCAATGGCACCCATACCATCACGCCTGGTGATATGCCAGTATGCTTCCAATGTGCGTTCACCGGGATGTCGCCAAACACGGATGCGACCATCATGATGGTGTAAACAGAACCTGGATTCATCCGAATAAATGACGTTTTGCCATTCGTGCACCCAGGTTCGTCGTTGAGTACACCATCGCAGGCACTACAGTCTGCAATGCAGCGTCAGGGGTAACCGCAGCCATGGTCTCCGAGCTGACAGTCCATGCTGCTGCAAACGTCGTCGAACTGTTCGTGCAGATGGTTGTTGTCTCGCAAACGTCCTCATCTGTTGACTCAGGGATAGAGACGTGGCTGTACGATCGATACAGCCACGCGGATAAGATTCCTGTCATCTCGACTGCTAGTCATACGAGGCCGTTGGGATCCAGCACGGCGTTCCGTATTACCCTCCTGAACCCACCGATTCCATATTCTGCTAACAGTCATTGGATCTCGACCAACGCGAGCAGCAATGTCACGATACGATGAACTGCAATCGCGATAGGCTACAATCCGACCTTTATCAAAGTCGGAAACGTGATGGTACGCATTTCTCCTCCTTACAGGAGGCATCACAACAACGTTTCACCAGGAATTGCTGGTCAACTACTGTTTGTGTATGAGAAATCGGTTGGAAACTTTCCTCATGTCAGCATGTTGTAGGTGCCGCCACCGGCGCCAACCTTGGGTGAATGTTCTGAAAAGCTAATCATTTGCATATCACAGCGTCTTCTTCCTGTCGGTTAAATTTCGCGTCTGTAGCACGTCATATTCGTGGTGTAGCAATTTTAATGGCCAGTAGTGTACAAAGTACGCACAAGTGTTTTGTACTCAGGTCGATTTAGCCGCATCCACAATTCTGAAGTATTGTGCATTATTTTAATCCTTTCAGTCCATCGTAGCTGTGTCCGCCCGCGGTAGCTGAGTGGTCAGCGCGACAGGATGTCAATCCCAAGGGCCCGCTTTCGATTCCCGCCTGGGTCGGAGATTTTTCTCCGCTCAGGGACTGGGTGTTGTGTTGTCCTAATCATCATCATTTCATCCCCATCGACGCGCAAGTCGTCGAAGTAGCATCAAATCGACTAGCACCCTGCGAACGGTCTACCCGACGGCAGGCCCTAGTTACACGACATTTACATTTATCGTAGCTCTAACGGTACACTTGCACTCAGGATGTACCGGGTGATCAAAAAGTCAGTATAAATTTGAAAACTTGCGCGCGTCGTTTGGTGATGATCGTGTGCTCAGCCGCCACTTTCGTCATGCTTGGCCTCCCAGGTCGCCAGACCTCAGTCGGTGCGATTATTGGCTTTGGGGTTACCTGAAATCGCAAGTGTATCGTGATTGACCGACATCTCTAGGGATGCTGAAAGACAGCATCCGACGCCAGTGCCTCACCATAACTCCGGACATGCTGTACAGTGCTGTTCACAACATTATTTCTCGACTACAGCTGTTGTTGAGGAATGATGGTGGACATATTGAGCATTTCCTGTAAAGAACATCATCTTTGCCTTGTCTTATTTTGCTATGCTAATTATTGCTATTCCGATCAGATGAAGCGCCATCTGTCGGACATTTTTTCAACGTTTGCATTTTTGTGATTCTAATAAAACCCCATGTCATTCCAAGCATATGTGTCAATTTGTACCTCTCTATCTACATTATTCCGTGATTTATTCAGTTTTCAAATTTATACTGACTTTTTGATCACCCGGTATCTGTGCCTGCTGACGTGGAACTCGTAATTTATGTTCCCCTAACACTGAAAGCATAGGCCGCTCACCAACATATCTATGGGATGTCCCAGGAGAAATAGTTAATGTTCAAGAATACGACAGAAACTCTCATTTGAAGCGTGGACATCAGCTCTATTCCAAATGGTTTACGAGACCGTAATGTAATGTTCTTTTGGTTAGGACTTCGCCGCCTGAAATAAATTACACCAGCACGAAAAAAAGAAATGATGTAGATTAATGAACTTTCTCGAATACATTTGTGTAGGTAAAGTATTTAAGTGATAAGCATTGCAAGATCACAGCTTAATGTAAGGCTGAGATAAACAATTTCAAATATGAAATGCTGATACATTATTAACCGGTGTAGCCGCCAGAATGTTGAATGCAAGCGCGCAAACATGCTTGGACAGTTGCCGGATTCGAACCTGCGACCGTAGCATCAGCGCGGTTCAGTACTGATGCGCCTAAAACCACTCGGTCACAGCGGCCTACGCCTGTATTGACCTTCCAAGTGCAACAGGCAATGAACTCCATTCCACACACACAGCTTGGTTCCATGCTCTCAGCTTGCCCCCTTCTAAGCAACACACGGTCATCACTGGCACCGAAGCAGAGCCAGCTGTCATCATAAAACACAGCAGACTTCCGCCCTACCCCTACACTAAGCTCCCGCTTGAAGCAACTTAAGTGGTAAATGTCGGTAGTTTCGGGTCAGTGGAATGGGCGCTACAGGGAGTCTAGTTCGGAGCTGTCCTCGAACAAATGTATGCACTGAACTTACCCAAAACTGTAAATATGGTTTATAGATCAATATCGAAAGGTGTTTACTGCATGCTGCGTCCATGGATAATAACAGCAGAATGTGTCCTCATTTGTTTACTGCATTCTATAGGTTGTTCGTAATTGCAAAAAGCTTGTAGTACAACAGATGTGTTTCGCAGTAGCGAAGATGAGACAGTGTTAATAACTGTTAAGGTACTCATTTTAGAGCCCATATTTATTGGACATTTTTGTCCTTTTTTTATCCATAATATAATATCTCAAAACGCGTTTTTTTCAGTGCCTTGTACACTCCTGGAAATTGAAATAAGAACACCGTGAATCCATTGTCCCAGGAAGGGGAAACTTTATTGACACATTCCTGGGGTCAGATACATCACATGATCACACTGACAGAACCACAGGCACATAGACACAGGCAACAGAGCATGCACAATGTCGGCACTAGTACAGTGTATATCCACCTTTCGCAGCAATGCAGGCTGCTATTCTCCCATGGAGACGATCGTAGAGATGCTGGATGTAGTCCTGTGGAACGGATTGCCATGCCATTTCCACCTGGCGCCTCAGTTGGACCAGCGTTCGTGCTGGACGTGCAGACCGCGTGAGACGACGCTTCATCCAGTCCCAAACATGCTCAATGGGGGACAGATCCGGAGATCTTGCTGGCCAGGGTAGTTGACTTACACCTTCTAGAGCACGTTGGGTGGCACGGGATACATGCGGACGTGCATTGTCCTGTTGGAACAGCAAGTTCCCTTGCCGGTCTAGGAATGGTAGAACGATGGGTTCGATGACGATTTCGATGTACCGTGCACTATTCAGTGTCCCCTCGACGATCACCAGTGGTGTACGGCCAGTGTAGGAGATCGCTCCCCACACCATGATGCCGGGTGTTGGCCCTGTGTGCCTCGGTCGTATGCAGTCCTGATTGTGGCGCTCACCTGCACGGCGCCAAACACGCATACGACCATCATTGGCACCAAGGCAGAAGCGACTCTCATCGCTGAAGACGACACGTCTCCATTCGTCCCTCCATTCACGCCTGTCGCGACACCACTGAAGGCGGGCTGCACGATGTTGGGGCGTGAGCGGAAGACGGCCTAACGGTGTGCGGGACCGTAGCCCAGCTTCATGGAGACGGCTGCGAATGGTCCTCGCCGATACCCCAGGAGCAACAGTGTCCCTAATTTGCTGGGAAGTGGCGGTGCGGTCCCCTACGGCACTGCGTAGGATCCTACGGTCTTGGCGTGCATCCGTGCGTCGCTGCGGTCCGGTCCCAGGTCGACGGGCACGTGCACCTTCCGCCGACCACTGGCGACAACATCGATGTACTGTGGAGACCTCACGCCCCACGTGTTGAGCAATTGGCGGTACGTCCACCCGGCCTCCCGCATGCCCACTATACGCCCTCGCTCAAAGTCCGTCAACTGCACATACGGTTCACGTCCACGCTGTCGCGGCATGCTACCAGTGTTAAAGACTGCGATGGAGCTCCGTATGCCACGGCAAACTGGCTGACACTGACGGCGGCGATGCACAAATGCTGCGCAGCTAGCGCCATTCGACGGCCAACACCGCGGTTCCTGGTGTGTCCGCTGTGCCGTGCGTGTGATCATTGCTTGTACAGCTCTCTCGCAGTGTCCGGAGCAAGTATGGTGGGTCTGACACACCGGTGTCAATGTGTTCTTTTTTCCATTTCCAGGAGTGTATATTTTTCTGTTATTTGAGAGTGTGAGCACTTATCGACTTGCAGCAAACGTTACATATAATTCCTAACCTGCATGAAACTCTTCCTCAATGGATAATTCTGAAAATGGTAATAGAAAGAAAGTTTGTCGTTTGCTACAAAAATCAAATGGTTCTGAGCACTATGGGACTTAACTACTGTGGTCATCAGTCGCCTAGAACTTCGAACTACTTAAACTTAACTAACCTAAGGACAGCACACACATCCATGCCCGAGGCAGGATTCGATCCTGCGACCGTAGCGGTCGCGCGGTTCCAGACTGTAGCGCCTAGAACCGCTCGGCCACTCTGGCCGGCGACAAGCTTTGGGTTTTCAGGGTCTGTGCGAGGAGATTCTTTTAATTAACACATTAAGCCGTTTGTGGGTTACCGGTTTTAATATAACATACCATACTACACTCTTGATATTGCCCTTACGCTGCGTTTACGTGGACGACATTTTACGGAAATATGTGACCGCCACATAGCTGCCGTCGGAACTGCTGCAATGTAGCTGCCTTACACAGCAACGTGGCAATGTTGCGGTATGGCACGACAATATTGCTGATGAAGCAGGCTGTTTCAGGTAGTTGCTGAGTTATGACCTATGTGTTGACTCGTTTGTCCATCAGGAGTAGGGAATACTTCGTGTGGCCGACCATGTCTACCTCTGCCCTAGTCTGTGAATGTTTTCCTCTCCCTTGCGCCCTTGCTCTCTTGCTTCTGACCTACAGTGCCGCAGTCCAATCACGTAACCTCAGCCGTGAAGCAATATTTCGCTTCAGTTTGAAAATTGGTTCGAGAGCATAGAGACACCACATTCGCTTGTTGTCTGCAGGAATGCAGAAGTGGACAAAAGAAAAGGAAACCATGAAGTTAAAAAATGTGGTACTTCAACGGCCAGTGCAATGTAACGTAGAAAGTAATATATAGAAGACCTCAAACTAAAACTGTTATTCTCTCTGCTACCGTCGCATTAGATCTGCATCGGTGGGCAGTATTGTATTCTACATAGGTTCTCAATATTTAACAAGCTTTATCAAGCATATTTCTATGGTCACAGATAGCAACTTACCAACTGTCTCTTTTTGATTGCGGTCTTTGTTTACATTATTTTCCACATCTCATAACTTTGTCGCAGATTTACAGTGTTTACGAAATTAATAGTTCTCTAACTATACTGAAACACAAAAAAACATTGACACATTATATATATATATATATATATATATATATATATATATATATATAGTTATTTAAAAATCATGTTACAGAAATGATTGAGACCTTCTACCAAGCACTGAAAATATCTCGTACAAATACGCATATTGTTGAGAAGTAGGCTCTACTTGCAGGACTGTGGATACATCAGGCTTCTATATGAAACCCAAAATCGAAGGATAATCGATTAGATAATCGATTACATGGTAGTACTCTACATAGTCTTTTATATGAATATCAGTCTTACCAATTCTCGGACAAATTACTTTCACAATATATTCATAATTGTGTTTCGACGTTGGAGTGTACTTTCGGAAAAGCTATTTTTCTAGAATGGTTCACGAGTTAAAGTTTCGGAAGCAGTTCGCTTACTTAAAAAGTGTGCCACGAATACCAAATTTCAGGCATTACCTCTCACCACGGACAATGCTGTGGGCGGCAGGCTTCACTTACGGACCGAGAGCAGCGGTGTTTGCTTAGAGTGAGATAACCGCAGAAATCGATGTCGGAAGTGCGACGAACGTATACGTTAGGCCATTGCGCAAAATTTTGGCGTCAATGAGCTACAGCAGCAGACGACCGATGCGAGGGCATTTGCTAATAGCACGACGTCGCCTGCAGCGCCTGTCCTGGGCACGTGACCATATCGGTTGGACCCTAGACGACGGGAAATACGTGCCCTGGTCAGATGAGTCCCGAAATCAGTTTGTAAGAGCTGATAGTAGGGTTCGACTGTGGTGCAGTTCTTTACAAAGCCGTGGATCCCAGTTGGCAACACTGTACATGCTGGTGCTAACTCCATAACGGTGTGCATTGTGTTTACATTGAATGGCCTGTCTCTTCTGGTCCAACAGAATCGATCGTTGACTGCAAATGATTATTTTCGGCTCTTTGGAGACCATTTGCAGCCACTGATGGACTTCATATTCTCAAATAATAATGGAATTTTTTGGATGACAGTGTGCCATGTCACCGGGGCGCAATTGCTGACGAAGGGCTTGAAGAACATCCTGGACAATTTGAGCGAATTATTTGACCACACAGATCGACCGCCATAAACCTCATCGAACATGTATGGGACATAATAGTGAGGTCAGTTCGTATACAAAATTCTCAACCGGCAACACTTTCACAAATGTGGACGGGTATAGAGGCAGCATGGCTCAATATTTCTGCAAGTGACTTTCAACAACTTGTTGAGTCGTTTCCACGTCGAGCTGCTGCACTGCTCAGGGTAAAAGGAGATCTGACTGGATGTTAGGATGTATCCCATGACTTTTGTGTAATATGTTAATATATATTTAATCGTTGTTTAACACATATTTTAATGAATTCCTTGAGTCCTTCTACAAAAGACTTAGAAGCGTCTGGTACCAACAGACCTATTTGTGAGAAATGCGCTTTACAAGTAGGTCTATAGCCGCATCAGATGTCTGTGTCAAGCAAAAAACTGAAGGATAATAGCCAATCTAGTCGTAAATGTTATACAGTCGTTCATATTAGTACAGGTCCTACCAATCCTTAGCTCAGTTTCTTTTACAATATACCCAGACTTGCGTGCCGACATTGAGAAGTAATTCTGAAAAAATTATTTACCCAGTATCAGTTCACTTATTAAAGTTTCGGAAGCAGTTCGCTTACATAAAAAAGAATACACAACGAAGCCAGGTTTCACGTCTTCTTGCATAGATTCTGCACTGTGCAATGAAAAATCATGAGAGCTGCACTCACTTTCATCCGTTTTCTTTCGTCCATTTCGTGGTAAAACTGTGGTCTGCAAACTTTACCGGAAAATAGTGGCAGGGAATTTTGTCCAACACGTGGCTGCAATTCGGGTGGCCGACAGTGTTGTTGAACATTGTCGGATCATATAGTTGCCAAGATGCAGTTTCTATAACACATGTAGACAGACGTAGCATCAGATTATAGTTTTCTGTCACAGTTACCGAAACTAATTTTGTGAATTTTTCTGCAGGACATTCAGGGACCATTAGGAAGTGAAATTAAATCTTTATCAATTATCGACAGAATTTGTATACTGTTAAATATTTGTAACGTACTCAATTTATCAAATATGCAGGGGATAGGCAAAATAATGTGAACGCCTGTACTTACTTGCGAACGTTTATTAATAAGGCGTTGGATCCCCATTTGCTCGTGATACAGCTGCGATTCTTCTTGGAATACTGGCATATAATGATTGTGTAGTTTCCAGTGGAATGTTATGCCACTCTTCTGACTCCTGTAGTGACAAGAGAGGCGAAAATCTGCACCTGGTTGGGTGCTCCAATATCGTCCACAAGGTTTCCATAATGTTCAAGTTCGAGGACTGTACTGGCCAGTGAAGACTCTGTAGTTCAATTGCATGCCCCTGATACCACTATTGTACTGTCCTGGCTGTATGAGTGGGTGCATTATCCTCCTGATATATATGGCATCACTGTTGGGAACTACATTTGAATAGTGAGGTGCACCTTATCACCTAAAATGTTCACATAATCGTTCGCTGTATCACGGTCGGTGAGAGTAATGATGGGACCAACAGAGTATCATGATATGGTTGCTCGCACCTTCACACTTCCACTTCCATGCTTAACCATTCTAATTAAGCAATCAGGATTTTAATCTTTTTTTGGCTTTCTCCAGACGTCAACCCGGCCCGATGTTGAAAATAATGAAAACCATTGGCTTGTAGGACCATGTGATGTGTTTCCACTGTTCAGCCGTTGAGGATTTATGTTCCTGGTACCATGTTTCACGTTGTTTTGTGTTGGTTGTCGTCACTAATGGTTTCTGTGTAGCAGCTCGTCAATAAATCTTCGCTTTATGGAGTTCTTGGCGGACAGTGTCGATTGATACGGGGTCTCGAAGATGCAGTACGGGAAGCCAGGATCCGTTGACCTTAAGGCTTTCCTCTTTCTTGTTCAAACTGTTCGCGTGTTTTTGTATTTCCACAGCTTCTCTGAACAAGCGCGTGTGATAATGCTTCTCTACAGCCAGAACTTCCGTGTCGGCGAATTTTATTACGTGGTCGGTCTCATTCAGTGCGTGCTCTGCCACGGCCGATTTCTCCACCTGCCCCAAACTGAAACGTCGCTTATACTCTTTGATCCTGGTGTTGATGGATCGTCCAGTCATTCCGACATAAACTTTTCCGCATGTGCATGGTATACCGTATATTCCCGACATTGCAAGTGGGTCCCTTTTCTCCTTCGTCGATCTAAGACACTCTTTGATCTTCCTTGTCGGTTTGAAAATCGTCTTTACGCCATGTTTGCGCAATATACGGACGATTCTGTCCGTCACTCTGGGAATGTATGGCAGAAAGGCCGTACCCGACATTTCTTTTTCTGGTTCCTTACTTCGCCGAGTGTTTGGCTCTGTTACACTTCTCATATAATTTGTGGAGTACCCATTGCTCCTCAGGACAGTTTCCAGGTGTTGCATTTCTCGTTTGAGGTGTTGCGGCTCACATATTCGTCCTGCTCTCGTTACGAGCGTACTAATCATGCCTCTTTTCTGGCTTGGGTGGTGGTTTGACAGTTTGTGCAGGTATCGGTCCGTGTGTGTCGGTTTTCGATACACGCTGTGTCCCAGGGTTTCGCCGTCCCTTGTGACCAGCACATCTAGAAATGGCAGTTTCTTGTCCTTTTCTACTTCCATGGTAAATGTTATGTTGGCATGGAGGCTGTTCAAGTGTCTTAGGAAGTTACCGAGCTGTTCTTCACCATGGCTCCACACCACGAAAGTATCATCGACGTACCTGTACCATACCTTAGGTTTACAAGTCGCCGAGTCCAGTGCGTGTGCTTCGAATTGTTCCATGAAGAAGTTGGCCACCACTGGACTGAGAGGACTACCCATGGCGACGCCTTCCAGCTGTTCGTAGAAATCTCCATTCCACGTGAAATAGCTTGTGGTGAGACATGCATGGAAGAGCTTTCTGATGTCCTGCGGGAAAATGGAACCGATGTGCTCCAGAGCGTCACTGAGTGGCACTTTCGTAAATAACGAAACAACATCAAAGATGACCAAGATGTCGTTCGGTGCAAGTTTCAGTTTCTTCAGCTTCTCAAGTAAATGTCCTGAATCCTTAATGTATGTGTCGGTCTTCCCCACGTGTGGCTGGAGCGGAGAGGCCAAGTGTTTTGCCAGTTTATATGTCGGTGATTCAGGAGCGCTAACGATCGGTCTCAGTGGAATGTTGTTCTTATGGATCTTGGGTAATCCATACAGCCGAGGTGGTAGGGCTTCTGTGTTGCGCAGGTTTCTCTGTATGTCCGCCGGCAGAGAAGACGCCTTGATTAGTCGATTCGTATTCCGTGTGATACGCTGCGTCGGATCTGCGCTTAGTTTTCGGTACGTCGTCGGATCTAATAGGTCTCGGATCTTTTGCTCATAATCTTTGGTCTTCATTACGACGGTCGCATTCCCCTTATCGGCAGGCAGTACCAATATACTCTTGTCGGCGTTGAGATTCTTAATGGCTTGTACCTCTTCTTTCTTCAGGTTGCAAGCTGGTGGTTTTGCTCGGCGCAGTATCCTGGCTGTTTCCGTGCATATTTCCTCTGCCCTTTCACAAGGAAGGGTCCGAATGGCTGCTTCGGTGTTGGCAATGATACCCTCCATAGGTATAGTTCTCGGGATGATAGCGAAATTACCTCCTTTTTGAAGAACAGACACTTCCTCTTCGGTCAATTGTCGTTCAGTAAGGTTGACCACTGTGTGTGACATGTCGGGAATCGCCCATGTCGGGAATCGACATGTCGGGAATGTCACACACAGTGGTCAACCTAAGGACATTTCATTGAGAAGCTGAAGAAACTGAAACTTGCACCAAACGACATCTTGGTCATCTTTGATGTTGTTTCGTTATTTACGAAAGTGCCACTCAGTGACGCTCTGGAGCACATCGGTTCCATTTTCCCGCAGGACATCAGAAAGCTCTTCCATGCATGTCTCACCACAAGCTATTTCACGTGGAATGGAGATTTCTACGAACAGCTGGAAGGCGTCGCCATGGGTAGTCCTCTCAGTCCAGTGGTGGCCAACTTCTTCATGGAACAATTCAAAGCACACGCACTGGACTCGGCGACTTGCAAACCTAAGGTGTGGTACAGGTACGTCGATGATACTTTCGTGGTGTGGAGCCATGGTGAAGAACAGCTCGGTAACTTCCTAAGACACTTGAACAGCCTCCATGCCAACATAACATTTACCATGGAAGTAGAAAAGGACAAGAAACTGCCATTTCTAGATGTGCTGGTCACAAGGGACGGCGAAACCCTGGGACACAGCGTGTATCGAAAACCGACACACACGGACCGATACCTGCACAAACTGTCAAACCACCACCCAAGCCAGAAAAGAGGCATGATTAGTACGCTCGTAACGAGAGCAGGACGAACATGTGAGCCGCAACACCTCAAACGAGAAATGCAACACCTGGAAACTGTCCTGAGGAGCAATGGGTACTCCACAAATTATATGAGAAGTGTAACAGAGCCAAACACTCGGCGAAGTAAGGAACCAGAAAAAGAAATGTCGGGTACGGCCTTTCTGCCATACATTCCCAGAGTGACGGACAGTATCGGCCGTATATTGCGCAAACATGGCGTAAAGACGATTTTCAAACCGACAAGGAGGATCAAAGAGTGTCTTAGATCGGCGAAGGAGAAAAGAGACCCACTTGCAATGTCGGTAATATACGGTATACCATGCACATGCGGAAAAGTTTATGTCGGAATGACTGGACGATCCATCAACATCAGGATCAAAGAGCATAAGCGACATTGCAGGTTGGGGCTGGTGGAGAAATCGGCCGTGGCAGAGCACGCACTGAATGAGACCGACCACGTAATAAAATTCGCCGACACGGAAGTTCTGGCTGTAGAGAAGCATTATCACACGCGCTTGTTCAGAGAGGCTGTGGAAATACAAAAACACGCGAGCAGTTTGAACAAGAAAGAGGAAAGCCTTAAGGTCAACGGATCCTGGCTTCCCGTACTGCAGCGAACGACCGTCGCAGGTAGCAAGAGGAGAACCGCACCGGAAATGACCGCGGAGAAGCCCTCGGACGTTGGCGCGCCAGGTACATATAGTCTGCGCCCGCGAGCTGGGCTCCAGTTCTCCACCGGCAATGGAGGGTGAAGCTTTGACAATGCCAGCCACTAGTGCTGGCGAAACGTGAGAAAAGTCATTAGATGAACGTCGGCTGAAGAACCCGAGACAGAAGCCAATAGGCAGTTTGTCAACAAGTGGCCACGAAAGCCTTAACAATTTTTTCTTGAAGATGGCTATTGAGCTCTGCAGTCACTTTAGCAACCGTTGTTTTGTGTTGTTTTGACACAATTCGTGTTAGCGTACGACGATCTTGGTCATTTAGTTTTGATTTACGCCCACCATTACGTATACACGATGATGTCTTTCCATGTTTTGTGTAGGCTGTCATGACTGTTGAAACAGTGGCTCTTGAAACATTCAAGAAGTTGGTTGTTTTGGTTACTGATGCTCCAGCTAATCGGCCCACACAATCTGCCCTCTTTGGAACTCTGTTAGGTCTTTCATTGCACGTCCACCTCGGCCTCCGAATGCAAATACGAAGTGTGCACTACCCGTAAACAACCTGAACTGAAGCCTGGTCCGTACTGAACACGTACCTTACCTGCGTTGTCGACAGTCAGACACAACCATCCCATTACTACCACTGTTCACATTACTTTGCCTATCTTCTGTATGTTAACTCGCCATAATACTGCATCATGCTATTTTGCTACACTTGTCAGTGTAACAAGCGTTCCAATGTGTACCTGTACAGGAACTTAAGAGGAATGTTAAGAGATTCACTAATTTTATAAACACAAACATATGTACTGAGCGAGATGGCGCGGAGGTTAGCACACTGATTCCCATTCGAGAAGACGACGGTTGTAACCTCCCCAAAGAACATTTAGTCAATAAATAAATATTATTTGGTTAATGATTCTAATTTTAGTGTAACCTCAGAACAAAATTGGTTCCCATTTATAACCTCCCTACAGAAATTCATTCACATTTAACCTCCACACAAAATTTGTTTCCGATTTAATGTACCCACAAAATTCTTTTCTCATTTAATGTAAGCTCGAAACAGAAAAATTCCTAATCCTCGAAATGAAAAATAAATTCAGTAACCTGGTAAATTTTGGACGACAGCAGTGCTGCGTCATGGCCCTGTAAGATAATTCTGCCGGCCGGAGTGGCCGAGCGGTTAAAGGCGCTACAGTCTGGAACCGCACGACAGCTACGGTCGCAGGTTCGAACCCTGCCTCGGGCATGGATGTGTGTGATGTCCTTAGGTTAGTTAGGTTTAAGTAGTTCTAAGTTCTAGGGGACTTATGACCACAGCAGTTGAGTCACATAGTGCTCAGAGCCATTTGAACCATTTCTTTAGATCATTCTGAATAAAAAAGAGAAAATTCTTACCTCAATAAAAACGGCAACTATCTGCTCTTACAGTAGCTTTTTCCGGCACAGCTCTGTGCAATGCTGGCATATAGATTTGTCATTTATGAAAGGAAGCAACTGATTTTTCTTTTGCAACAATCGGAATGATCATGAATTCGAGAAATTAGTAAATTCTTTAAATTGAAATGAATGCTTGTTAGAAATTACTTTATACGACAAAGATTATTATTAGGACATTTTTAAAAGATTTACATGGGAGTTCACATAACATTACTAGATATGCGCGAGGCTGCTTTTACCTTATACTATAACGCTCAGGCTCCGCCATCGCTGCATCACGACCGGCCCAGCCAACACGATACACAGACTGCTCGCTAGCAACAACTTACTGCTACACAGTTCCTACTGCATACAACACTGCTCTTTGGTCTCAGATTCTCTTATAGCTTACATATCGCAAGCAGTGCATACCTCTTACACGGTTCAAATTTCCGACCGGTTATCCAATTTGTGTTTTCCGATAGTTCTCTAAACTGCTTCAGGAAAATGCCGAGATGGTTCCTTTGAAAAGGGCACGGCTGTATCTCCATCCGTATCTTCTCCTAATCATAGCTTGTACTCCGTCTCTAATGATCTCGTCCTGGGCGGGATGTTAAACATTCATCTTTTTTCCTTTACAAAACAGAAGTCTCAACGTGAAGCGAAGGATTGAAACGCTGGAGTGTCCTAGAATAGCCCCCAGGTCGTTTTGTGACGGCTAACGTTAATTATATAAATGACAGTTATTATTGCTTGCGAAACAGGAATGACTCATACATGAGACAGCTGCTAGGAGGACAGAAACAGCATGTGCATGCAATCATGCGGAAGAGCAGGGAGGCGCCTCAAGTCACTATCTTAAGCCGTTGAAAAATTAACAACTTCTCTATCTTCTCCAGGACATTGTCCGTTCTAGCCAATATAGTCAAACTCTAACCTGAATAGGTCATAAAGGTGGCCTAAAACTGTAATAACTATTATTATCGATCATAAATAATCTATACTGACGAAAGCCGAAATTTAGACATTATCACTTATCTTTTAATTACAAATTCCTTACTATTATGGACATTTGCAGATGCGACAGGAGTAAGCGCTGTTCTCTGGAAAGTAATTACTGCTGCGGATATCCTCGGATATGCGCAACCATGCAGACATGTGTATCAGTCTGCCCTATGGAATCACCTCATTACGGCGACCGCATACATGTTACGTTCAGGAAGTGTTCTTATCTTATGTGCTTCTTTGTAGCTTCTTCTAAGCTTCTTTGAAGCACACCGCCGAAGCAGCTAAGTAAGAAGACAGATTGACGTAACCATCCGCTGACGTAATAAACATTTGGCTGATTTAAGCTCATAGGCTTCCACAGCCGGTGTCATTTTGGATAAAACAATTTGGGTGGGTACTGGAACCATCCTAAAGAGGGCCGCATCACATAGTTCGAAACGTCGGCAGTTTAGTTATTTTACTAGTTTACAACAGGAGGCCCAATACCCAAAATTATTTTATCCAATGTGGTTGAGTTTTACTACACTATAGTACGCTGTTGTACAGAGCAACACATTTCTGTGGGTGCATTTTACTTTGATAACTGCTTCCGAGTGCCTGAAGACAAAACAACAAAAGGCTCATAAATAGATTGGAAATAAGGCAAGCAAAGGTGTCAATATTCTAATAGACATGTCTGCGTGGTTGCGCATATCCGAGGACATCCGCAGCAGTAATTACTTCCCAGAGAACAGCGTCATGGAAGCAGCAAAATCAGCAGTTCGTTAGTCCTCTCTTACCTCTTGAGTTTCTTGATTTTTAGCCCTTCGTTGATCGGTAACATGCTCGTTGTGTCGTTTCTCGCGCTGGTCTTCTAGGGTTAGACCTGCCATGGCGACGTCCTAGTGTCCTGCGGTATGCCACTGATTTGTTCGAAGCACTCCAGTTGGATAACAAGTAAACTGCTTTCGCTTATTTCTTTTGCTAGAGAATTTCTGCCGATGACTGTAGCTATGTTGCCGGCGGCTTCGCAGAGGGCGTAAAGACTCCTCCCTCCTCACAGATCGCACAATAAGATAAGCTGCTGACGGAACGGGAATATCAGTCGAACAACGTAATAACACTAAAACGTGAACACGAATAAATTTTGCCCATGTATTGAGGCAAGACCGCGCACTTTTTACAAACTGAACTCGCTATTGGAGTGTACTCGCGAACGGCGTACATTCGACCACTTCTCTTCTTAACCCGAATGTCTCAAAACGATTATAGCTGCGAACTTAGACAGCGAAATCTACGAAACGACTGTTGCTAGGCAACTGTGTTATGAATATACCATTGCATTAGAGTATACAACAGTTAAAACTCATTTCTTGCTACTATCTGCAGGCTTGCCCTGTGCGTCTCATATATCTTTTGCTCTCGTACAAGCAAATCACGTTCAGGCAATTACAAAAACCATACTGTGGAATAAATCGATTACACGGAATATTGGAAATTAACCTTTTTCAAGCGATATCCGTTAAGTGATGTGGACTATCCACAGGAACTAAAGATGTTAATATTTGGAAGACGATGTACCAGTGGAAAACGTTCCGGTACGACAAATTTGTGTTTGAATGTTACGTAATATCGTCAGCCAGTTCCCGTTACATTATGAATCTGTCGGAGCGTAAATGGTGATAATTCATAGCAACAGCAGCTGTCAAGAGATATTACAATGAAATCTGCATTTTGTTACGCAGTGCACTCTGTAAACAGGTTTCTTGACGGATTACATGTCTTAGCCCAGTTGAAATTCAAACGAGGATCTTTTGTCTCATTCAGCGTACGTTCTACAAACTATCTGTCATTTACACAGAAGCTATTGTGGAATTCTCCCTCCCCCTCTCCCCCCCTCCTCCTCCACCATAAACGGCAGTGGCCTTGGTTTGAGTTCAGTGCTAGAGTAAGTTAAAACGATGAAACTCCAGCAATACTTTACGAAAACGAACCAGTGACATGTTTTTAAAGGGTAGCTGAAAATAACGTTACCATAATGAACTTGCAGAAAGTAATTTCACAAACGTGGGACTTTTGTTGATGGTGTCGTTGGTTTGCGAAGCAAACGGTGCAACGCTTGGGAAACAGTGCGATGTCCAGTAAATCTGACTTACTCGGTACGGGATGTCTTGAGCGGAGTGCAGCGTTGCAACTTATGGACATAGTCGCGGGATAACCAGTTCTGAATTCGGCTCGTTCGAAGTACATCATCTGTTATATACACTCATGTAAACATGAAAAGTAGGAAGGGAGAGGAAAGGGAAAAGCCGGGTGGAAAATCGTGAAGGGTAGCCAGCCGGCTGTAAAGGGCAGTGTGGTAATGCAGTGGCGAAAGTTGAAAATTTCTGCATGATCGGAACTAGAACCCGGATTTACCGCTTCTCATGAGCGGCTGCCTCAACCGTTTCGGCCATCCGGTTGGGGGTTTGCGTCTCAGTCCAGCACGAATTTTCGACTGTCGCCATTGCATTAACACGATACCCTGTGTTGCTAGCCGTCAGTATTTCCCACCAATCCTTTCTTTTCCTTCCCTGTCCTACATTTCATGTTTACATGTGTGTACCAGTCGCGTCCTGCAGAACACACACACACACACACACACATATATATATATATATATATATATATATATATATATATATATATATATATATATATGAGAGAGAGAGAGAGAGAGAGAGAGAGAGAGAGAGTGGAAGCATATAAGTATATGCGCGGAGCCAAGGCGGATGGGGAATCATCCTAGCGAGGCTATGGGTCGAAAATGGGAAGCGCACGGACATAAACGACTTTGACAAAGTACAGATTGTTACAACCCGGCGCCTGGAAATAGAAATCACGGAATCGACGCAGCTGGTTGGCTGCTCGCTTGGTACTGTTACGAAAAAGCCTGAAGGACCGTAAAACCTCAAGTAGACGACAAAGTGTTGGACGTCTATGCCTCATCACAGAATGTTGAGGTCGGAAGTGTAGCACCCCATATCGCTAAAATAGGGATTATCTGCGCTTAAGAACCATTAGCAACTCTCTATGATATATGTTGTTGAAATAAATGAATCATTGTTTTACGTCTCCCTCTCCGCCGCGAAGCAGATACACTTCTACACTCCTGGAAATTGAAATAGGAACACCGTGAATTCATTGTCCCAGGAAGGGGAAACTTTATTGACACATTCCTGGGGTCAAATACATCACATGATCACACTGACAGAACCACAGGCACATAGACACAGGCAACAGAGCATGCACAATGTCGGCACTAGTACAGTGTATATCCACCTTTCGCAGCAATGCAGGCTGCTATTCTCCCATGGAGACGATCGTAGAGATGCTGGATGTAGTCCTGTGGAACGGATTGCCATGCCATTTCCACCTGGCGCCTCAGTTGGACCAGCGTTCGTGCTGGACGTGCAGACCGCGTGAGACGACGCTTCATCCAGTCCCAAACATGCTCAATGGAGGACAGATCCTGAGATCTTGCTGGCCAGGGTAGTTGACTTACACCTTCTAGAGCACGTTGGGTGGCACGGGATACATGCGGACGTGCATTGTCCTGTTGGAACAGCAAGTTCCCTTGCCGGTCTAGGAATGGTAGAACGATGGGTTCGATGACGGTTTGGATGTACCGTGCACTATTCAGTGTCCCCTCGACGATCACCAGTGGTGTACGGCCAGTGTAGGAGATCGCTCCCCACAACATGATGCCGGGTGTTGGCCCTGTGTGCCTCGGTCGTATGCAGTCCTGATTGTGGCGCTCACCTGCACGGCACCAAACACGCATACGACCATCATTGGCACCAAGTCAGAAGCGACTCTCATCGCTGAACACGACACGTCTCCATTCGTCCCTCCATTCACGCCTGTCGCGACACCACTGGAGGCGGGCTGCACGATGTTGGGGCATGAGCGGAAGACGGCCTAACGGTGTTCGGGACCGTAGCCCAGCTTCATGGAGACGGTTGCGAATGGTCCTCGCCGATACCCCAGGAGCAACAGTGTCCCTAATTTGCTGGGAAGTGGCGGTGCGGTCCCCTACGGCACAGCGTAGGATCCTACGGTCTTGGCGTGCATCCGTGCGTCGCTGCGGTCCGGTCCCAGGTCGACGGGCACGTGCACCTTCCGCCGACCACTGGCGACAACATCGATGTACTGTGGAGACCTCACGCCCCACGTGTTGAGCAATTCGGCGGTACGTCCACCCGGCCTCCCGCATGCCCACTATACGCCCTCGCTCAAAGTCCGTCAACTGCACATACGGTTCACGTCCACGCTGTCGCGGCATGCTACCAGTGTTAAAGACTGCGATGGAGCTCCGTATGCCACGGCAAACTGGCTGACACTGACGGCGGCGGTGCACAAATGCTGCGCAGCTAGCGCCATTCGACGGCCAACACTGCGGTTCCTGGTGTGTCCGCTGTGCCGTGCGTGTGATCATTGCTTGTACAGCCCTCTCGCAGTGTCCGGAGCAAGTATGGTGGGTCTGACACACCGGTGTCAATGTGTTCTTTTTTCCATTTCCTAGACGCTTGTTCGATTATAGGTGCGGAAACCATTTTGTAATGTGTCAAATTTACGTAAATATCGTAAATATATTTAAATTAATTACATCAGTTGTTCTAATAATTTAAGTAACCTTAAGAACCACTATATTAATCATCCACGTTTCTCATTACAGCTTTCGATTGTCTATGGGACTGTCGCCATATACCGATAACAAAGAGATGCATTTGGCCATCAGAATTTGCCAGTGCTGTTAGTGCAAATTGCACAGCCAAAATATTTAACAACCTCGATTTCTCGAACGTTTAGTTCAGTGATTTCTAAGTCTCGCGCCTTCAAATTAATTATGTCATTATTTCAGTTTCACGATATACCTTTGTTAAACAGGCAATGGACCAACTAGTAAAATGTTCTGAGTAAGATTATAGGTCCTCCAGCCAGTCCCACGTATTTACGCCGTTGCATAAGTAAGATGTTTCTTTATATCTGGTCCTCACATTTGAGCCAAATTTCATTACAATTACTTATTCCGACATCTAGTATTCAACCGCTGAACCTCTCACGGGACCGTCTGGTAAAAATCATTGTCCTCTTTTCATGTGATCCTTTTTTAGGTATAGAACAGATAAAAACTGACGTAATACGAGAGGGAGAAAGATATAGAAATAGGGGCTGTCCGCTCCGTAAAGCAGGATAGGCGGCGATTCGTGATAGGTCTGACGGCAGAATGCAGTGCTGGTACAGACACAAGAGTTTCGGGGCATAACGGTCAGAGCAGACCCTTGAACATGGGGCTCCGCATTAGATGATCCCTAAGTGTTCTCATTTTGACCCAACGGCATATGAATTACAATTGCAGTGAGCATGCGATCATCGAGATTGAGCAGTGGATCAGTGAATACCACTCAGCTGGTCGAATGAATCACGTTTCTTGTTACCCAGGACGATGGTCGTGTCAGCATACGTCGTCATCCAGGTGAACGGCTGCTGGAAACATGCACCGTACCACGGCCACAGGTCATGACATGACTTTTCACTTCGGGTACCACAGTTACGAATTTAATAAAATAATGTTCCATTTTCCACCCTGGCTTTTACATAAATACCACAATCAGCTGATTTTAACTGTTTGTCACTTTCAAGAGCTTAATCCTAATTCGTAAATTTAAATGGCCACCCTTTATTGCCATTTCAAGTGCGTACTCCTGTAAATATAGAAATTCAGAAGCGTGAAAGGAAGCAGAAGAGACAGAATTGTATCGTGTCCAGGACGTTATTCAACCTGTACACTCAGCAAGCAGCTAAGGAAACCAAAGAAAAGGGGTAGTAGGAATTAAAGTTCGGAGACAAGAAATAAAAACTTTGAGCTTTGCCGACGACACTGTAATTCTGACAGAGACAGCAAAGGACAATTCTGACAGAGACAGCAAGGGACTGCGAAGAGCAGTTGAATGCAGTGGACAGTATCTTGAAAGGAGGATATAAGATGAACATCAACAAACGAGAAACGAGGATAACGAAATGTAGTCAATTAAATCAGGCGATGCTGAAGGAATTAGATTAGGAAACGAGACTCGAAAAGTAATATGTGAGTCTTGCTGCTTGGGCAGAAAAATGACTGATGGTGGCTGGAGTAGAGACAGTATAAAACGTTGAGTGCAATGGCAAGGAAAACCTTTCTGAAGAGCAGAAATTTGTTAACATCAAATATACTTGTAAGTGTTATTACGTATTTTCTGAAAGTATTTGTCTGGCGTGTAGCCATGTATGGAAGTACAACACGGACGATAAACAGTTTAGACAAGAACAGAATAAAGGCTTTTGAAATGTGGTGCTGCAGAAGAATGCTGACGATTCGGTGGGTAGATCATTTAACTAATGAGGAGGGACTGCATAGAATTGTAGATAAAAGTGAATAGAAGAAGGGATCGGTTGGCAGTAGACATTCTGAGACATCAAGGGACCAACGATTTAGTTCAAATGGTTCTGAGCACTATGGGACTTAACATCTGAGGTCATCAGTCCCCTAGAACTACTTAAACCTAACTAACCTAAGGACGTCACACACATCCATGCCCGAGGCAGGATTCGAACCTGCGACCGTAGCGGTCGCGTGGTTCCAGACTGACGCGCCTAGAACCGCTCGGCCACACCGGCCGGCAACGATTTAGTATTGGAGGGAAGTATGAGGGGTAAAAATTGTAGAGGAAGAGCGAGGGATGAGTACAGTAAGCAGACTCGGAAGGATGTAGGTTGCAGTAGTTATTTGGCGATGTAGAAGGTTGCAGAAGATAGAGTCGCATGGAGAAATGCATGAACTAACTCTGCAGACGGAAGACTATAACAGTTAAAACAACTCCCATACTCGTAAATTTACGCTGTCGGCCTTTGTGAGTGCACGCAAATGTACATCTGTTATTTTAATATGTAAATGCTGTAGTAGTAACACGAGTGAGAACAAATTCCAAATCTATCAACAATTTAAAATGACATTACTTTCGCAGAGGCACACGCAAATAAAGGTAAAAATTCTTAATATGTCACACAGAACGTTGCCGCTTCCTGTTGATTTGACATTGTATACATCCCAAATATTTACCACCACCGCTCAGGCTGCAAGCCAACCTCTCGTAATGCCAAAACCAGTTCGATGGTTGTGTCCATATATATCATCTTACAGGCGAACTGCAGCCCGAAACATGCACTGGGGCACTGACGCAGGCCAGATGGGGGACTCCTACGGTATGATTGATCTTCACGTGGATTACTATGTGACCTGCCGTAGAAAATGAAGGCACCATGAGTGCTATGGGCTACACGACCTTTGTTATGGACCACATGCATTCTTTCATATTTTATGTATTGATCGTGGCGATACCATCTTCCATCGGGACAACAGACCATGACACAAGGCAGAATCGTGTTACACAGCGCTGCGAACAGTGTGCTAGCGCGCTCACATAGGTGTCATAGCCACCAAGTTCGCCCGATCCGAGCCCAGTGGATACATATCCAGGACGCTATCGGGCACCAGTTCCGAGCCCCCAAACCACCGCTTCTTAATTTTCAGAAATTATGTGATCTGTGCCACATACTTCATAAACATAGCAGGGACTTGTCGAATCTATACCGCACAGAAGCGTCGCTGCATTGCGTTCCAAAGCTGGAGCAGCGTGCTACTGATCTAGTGGTCATATCGCTTTAGCTATCCAGTCTGTATACATATACATGACAGAGAGAGAGAGAGAGAGAGAGAGAGAGAGAGAGAGAGAATTTTAGTGAACACAGTTGCTCAGCGTCATTTACAATTACAGTTAAGTTGCCAGTTAAGTACCCACTTTCACTTTTCAGTGTTATTACTTCTGCATTTCAGTTATTTCGCAAAACGGTTTATTGCTGGAGAAACGCAAACATGATTCTGTACCCAGTATCGACTACGAATACTGGTGTTGTAGGAAGTTTAATATGTGAAGTTCGAAGGACACATGCTCTGGGTGCTTGCAGTAGTACTAGGTAGTTGAAGTTCTACCCCATCACAGACCATGCTGCGTCTGTGTGTCAAATGCATTCTGCACTAATTTATTCGGCAGCGTAGACTAGGCGAACTCAGTATGGAACTCGGCCTGTAGCTCAGTTCGTGCTTGGTAAGATGGTTCCATGTAACTGGGTTTGTCCATAACCAGCGGAAATCTGAAATATTAATCCGTTAACCAGTCATGAGGTAGCTGCATTTCAGAGTTCAGTCTTCATTACTTCCCTTTGCGAACTAGTCTTGGCTTGCGCGACTGGGTTTGAATCCCACGATCCGTTACCGACCCTGTGATCTTTGTGAGACTATTAACTTCGAGGCTTGGTACGGAATCTGTTTGTAGTCAGTCCTGAGAGTTTTTAGACATCTCAGAGACTCGTCCCTCCAGTGTAGTTGCCAAAATTGTTTGTGATTTGTATGGAATTTCTGTTTGTATACTGGCCACATATTTGAGGTTCGACAGTCAAGTGTTGCGTGCGCATTAATAGGACGTATACTATTACGTTGCACTGATTTTATAAAGTCGAGTACATGAAACAGTACCTAATCACTATCTCTCATTACAGTTCCCCTCGTCACTTACTTGTTGTTGAATTACTTTGACGTGACTTTCTTTCCGCACCTATTATGCGATTGCGTGCTGCAAAATGCAACCTTTTTCCTCAATAGCTGATATATTTGATGATTTTTGTCATTTATTTTACATAAAGTCTAGCATCCACTACACTGAATATAACCCTATGTATCCCGTTTCTGGACTCATTTTTCAGGACGAAGGGTAAGTTATGACGCTCATGCATCTTGGACAGACGTTGCACTTGTTTCCACAGCAGTGGATACGGCTGTTGCAGGAAGAATGTTCAATATTCAGGGATGTGACAGGAACGATAATTTGTAGCAAAATTATTCGTATCGGCACATGCCTTATCCCGTTCGGTTTCCGAGACAGAACACATTTAATGTACCTTTGTTTTTAGGCTAGTTGCGCTCACGTATGTCTCTTCCCCATCCAGATTCTTTGACATTTTATTGTACCCCAATATAACTCGTTGTTCTCCGAAGGGTGCACGCATGCGTTGAGGCTGACGGTTGGTTATTCAGCATTTAGTGTGAACCGGACAACAGCTCCACCGTGGTGTGAACGATTATGCTTAGTGGTCAGTGTGTTATAAATACGTATTGTTATTACCTTCGATAACGATAGAAGCTGAAGAGCTGAATTACGGTTTCTACCATGGCCAGGTCTCTTGCTGTATAGGCAGATGTGCTCATTATTACACTACTGTGACTAGCACAGCTGCAGAGTACCGTAGCCCTATTACCTCTCTAAAACAAAATTCAATTCACGCCTTAAGCTCATTTCCCTCTTCTTAATTCGTCAGTGGCACAAATTTTAATTCATTTTTTCAGCTTCTATCACTATCGAAGTGCACAGGTTTTAAGGAAAATGTATTTCCATCAGATCAATAGATCAATTATCCGTGAGGTACATGCAGGATTTCCCCATTACGTATACAACTGGGGTGCTATTCCAGTACCGCAGAGCGTCAGCAGTACTGACGATTTAAAAAAGGTTGAATAGGCTGAAGGTGTTCGAAAATGGTTCAAATGGCCCTGAACAAACCTAACTAACCTAAAGACATCACACACATCCATGCCTGAGGCAGATTCGAATCTGCGACCGTAGCGGTCTCGCGGTTCCAGACTGTAGCGCCTAGAACCGCTCGACCACACCGGCCGGCGCTGAAGGTGTGAATTGAAGTTTTGCGTTGGGGGGGGGGGGTATTGGATTAGGGTAGTCGCTGCAGGTGTCTCAGCCATACTGCTATAGTGGTGTAATGTTTGACACATTTGGCTTGTAAGCAAAAGAACTGGGGTCAAGGCCTGGCTGTGCTATAAACGTTGATTCATTTCTTCAGCTTCTATCAGCATTGAAGATAAAGTTGAGATTCATATGTATCAACGAAAATAGATGCATGTTGTTACGTTTACAACTGTTAAACCTGTGTAAACTTGACAAAGTGTTGAATAATGCAAAAAAAAAAAAAAAAATAACGGTGTTCATTAAATGTTTTCCGTCTAGGAAACCATTCCGAAAACGGTACATGTCTTCATGAAGTTTTTTGCTTCAAATGATCGTTTCTGTCATATCCCTGAGTACTGACCATTCGTGGTGAGACATCCCCTACATGACTGTCGCGTCATATTGACTATTATCATTGCAGACTGGGGCTAACATCCTCATTGCACGGCACAGGACTTAAGCCACATTGGAAACTTTCACTGTTTATTACTTATTAGAGATGATTTAGCATATTCAACGAAATTCGCTTCTTCGTTGCTATGCCTATTATTAACTATCACGCCCTTTAAATGAGTATTAATTGCTCAGGCAATTTTCTGTAACCATATGCCAGTCAGAGAGCGTAAAAAATTTCAACACATGGTTCAGAAATCCATAGCTTTCCGTATGACGGCAGGTTAGGATTTACTTACACTAGCCGGCCGCCGTGACCGAGCGGTTCTTGAAGCTTCAGTCGGGAACCGTGCTGCTGCTACGGTCGCAGGTTCGAATCCTGCCTCGGCCATGGATGTGTGTGATGTCCTTAGGTTAGTTAGGTTTACGTAGTTCTAAGTCTAGGGGACTGATGACCTCAGATGTTAAGCCCCATAGTGCTTAGAGCCATTTGAACCATTTTTTTTACTTACACTAGTAATATAACTTCAAACAGAGCAGGACACTCACAAGGTGTAGAAAGTGCACTTTGTACTGAGGGACTACATTATTTAATCTTAATTAAACGCTATACAGGATATAAACGGTATAAGCTGCCAAAATTATGTAGACAGTACATCTCGATATGCTTTACAAAAAGTCTAATGAAATGTCGTTGTATCACGTTCTTTATTTTTGTATTTCTAAAAGACGGATATTTGTAGGTTTGGTAATAGACTCATTTCGGCTTACATTGCCACTTGACGGCAAACGACCTTGCTTTTGTGTTACTGCCATCGACACAGCGGTCAGAGAAAGGTAACGAACGAACCAGAACAATGTAAATATTGGACGTGGCTCGGCGGCTAGGTACGACTGAAACAACCAATGTAAACAGTCACTTGGTTGTTGAGAACGGCTAATCACTTTTAAGTAAACAATGAATTCAGTACAACCAGATGTTTCCTCTTTTACGGCACTATCATATCAAAGCTCGTGCTAGTAAAAAAAGGTAGAATCAATTAAAATGTGTTTCCCTTAGTACAAAATCCACCAGTTACCACATAATTTGTTGTGCGTTAATTACAATCAACTGTTTCCTCTTTTTACAACAATACCATAACGAAAATTAAATTCAGATTATTTTGCTTTTCTACAACAGTACCGTAATGCAAATGAAACCCATATTACATTATTTCCTGTTCAAAATTCCCAAAATTCGTTTCGACACATGCTTGATTACGGCGAACTCCGTTTCGTGGCAGTCGTACACACACACGTACGTTTGCCTTCATGGTACTGGCAGCATTGAAAATCCTCTGCGTAAGTTCGTCTACATTATCTATTTGCTGACCATAAAGAATTTCCTTCATATGCCCAAAAAAGTAAAGCCCCAGTGAGTTTAAAACAGAATTTCGTGCTGGTCATCGACGTGTACAAAAACGTCCTATCCATAGTACTGAAATTCCACGCGTGCATGTTATGGAAATTGGTAATTTCGTCGCGAGTGAAACACACTTCGTATGTGACGAATATTTAGTTTACAAAATTACACTGCGCACTTTCTAACAAAAACCACTGAGAATTCTCGTCGTGGAGGGAAATCTTACTCTTCAATGCTTGTACGCTTTGAATGAAGTAAGGCTGCATACCATCCTCTTTCAAAGTGCGATGAACGACAGTATGCGGTACACCCACTTTGTGGGCGATGCTTCTAGTACTCTGAGTTGGATTTTCGTGGATGTGGTCCAGAATTAGTTCATCAGCTGCTACTGTAAGTTTTCGCAGTCTGGGCCTCTGTCTCCCGCGCTGGGTAGTAAAGAGCCAGTATCTCTCAATCTATGCAAATTAATTACGGACTCGTATGCTGTATTCTGTCGTGTTTACTTAATAATGAAACGGAAGAATATCGGAACAGACAATACGTTTAGCTTACAGAATTAAAGATAAAGATAACTACTGTATTTTGTTACGAATGAATCACTAAATAATCGTGTGAAAGTAGGGCCTTATGACGATACAAACCTTTCGTGAAAAGCGACAAACGTCGATCGTGCGAGAAGTCTTCGTTGTGGTAAGCGTTCTCGACAAATTCGCACAGCTGCCCTCGCAACATCTTTTCCCTCGCTATAAGTTAAATAAATATCACGTAGTTCTGTGATAATAAAGCTCCCTTCCATTCTAACGTTTAACGGCTTATTACAATGGCTCTTCCATGCAGGCCATTGCAGCCGGCATCTACATGTACATCTACGTGATTACTCTGCTATTCACAATAAAGTGCCTGGCAGAGGGTTCAATGAACAACCTTCAAGCTGTTTCTCTACCGTTCCACCCTCGAACGGCGCGCGGGAAAAAACGAGCACCTAAATTTTTCTGTGCGAGCCCTAATTTCTCTTATTTTATGGCGATGATCATTTCTCCCCATATAGGTGGGT
Organism: Schistocerca americana; assembly: GCF_021461395.2. Classification (NCBI taxonomy): domain Eukaryota; kingdom Metazoa; phylum Arthropoda; class Insecta; order Orthoptera; family Acrididae; genus Schistocerca; species Schistocerca americana. The sequence goes on from NC_060126.1 coordinate 362,628,641, forward strand.
GCCAACAAAATGTTTTCACATTCGGAGGAGAAAACAGGTGATTGAAATTTCATGAGAAGATCCCGTCTCAACGTAAAACGCTTTGTCCTTTGTTCTAATGATTGACACTCCAATTGACGTATCATGTCTGTGGCACTATCTCCCCTACTTCGCGATAATACAAAACGAGCTGCCCTTCTTTGTACTTTTTCGATGTCGTCCGTCAGTCCCATCTGATGCGGATCCCAAACCGCGCAGCAATATTCCAGAATAGGGCGGACAAGCGTAGTGTAAGCAGTCTCTTAAGTAGACATGTTGCAACTTCTAAGTGTTCTGCCAATGAATCGCAGTCTTTGGTTGGCTCTACCCACAACATTATCCATGTGAACGCTCCAATTTATGGTATTTCTAATTGTAACTCTATGTATTTAGTTGCATTTACAGCCTTCAGGCCGGCCGCTGTGGTCGAGTGTTTCTAGGCGCCTCAATCCGGAACGGCACTGCTGCTACGGTCGCAGGTTCGAATCCTGCCTTGGGCATGGATGTGTGTGATGTCCTTACGTCAGTTAGGTTTAAGTAGTTCTAAGTCTAGGGGACTGATGAACTCAGATGTTAAGTCCCATAGTGCTTAGAGCTATTTAAACCATTGTACAGCCTTCAGATTTCTCTGACTTATCGCGTAATCGAAATTTAGCGGATTTCTTTTAGTACCGGTACTCATGTGAATAACTTCACACTTTTCTCTTTTCAGGGTCGAATGCCACTTGTCGCTCCATACAGATATCTTATCTAAATCATATTGCAATTCGTTTTGGTCATGTGATGACTTAGCAAGGCAGTAAATGACAGCATCATCTGCAAACAATCTAAGATGGCTACTGAGATTGTCTCCTGTGCCGTTAATATAGATCAGGAACAATAGAGGGCCTATCACATTTTCTTGGGGAACGCCGGATATTATTTCTGTTCTGATCGATGAATTTCCGTCTATTACTACGAACTGCGACCTTCCTTATAGGAAATCACGAATACAGTCGCACAACTGAGGCGATATTCCACAGGCACGCAGTTTGGTTACAAGGCGCTTGTGATGAATGGTGTTGAAAGCCTTCTGCAAATCTGTCGTCGGCGATTCATAGGTGAGGTCAATACGCGCGGCGATAATGTCTACTTTTCTAAAAATATTATCCGGGGATAAACTGTTTCTCTCTGCGTCAGTCGTAGGAAATGGACAAACATGTTCATGGACGTTTTAAATCAGTTATATGTGTTCTACGAGACGTGTTTTTTAAGTAAGTATCGTTTTGAAATTAAATAAAGACATGCTAAGATATCTCAATAATTTCATTTTTACATGAAAGCCTGTAACGTAATATACACACTGACGCCATTACGGTCTGATTCTTCCTTGTTTACGTTGTCTACTGAGTGTTTAAGCTGCCTCCGATAATCGTGAGTCCCGCCGACTGTGAAGTTCGGGTTGTTATAAGATTTCTTAGTGCTAAACGCCTAAAAGCGATCGATATTCATCGCGAGATCTGTGTAGTTTACGGAGAAAACATTATCAGTGATGCACTTGTAAGAATGTAGATGAGAGCATTTAAAGATGGCGGCACAGAAGTGCATGATGAACAACGGAGTGGGCGTCCTTCGGTCGTTAATGAAAGTTTGGTGGAGGAAGTGGACAATAAGGTGAAAGAAAACAGACACTTTACGATTTCCTCCTTGCGGGATGACTTTCCTAATGTTTCTCGTAGTGTTTTGTATGGCATTGTGACCGAGCACTCGATTTACCGAAAATTGTGCGCAGTTGGGTACCGACAATGTTGACGGATGTGCACAAAACCAAACATTTAGACAGTGCATTGACTTTCCTTGAGCGGCACCACAACGACGGTGATGATTTCTTAAGCCAAATTGTTACGAGCGATGAAAGATGGGTGGCCTACGTCCCACCAGTATCAAAGCAACACTCCATGGAAGTTGAGCAAGGACATCGTTTTGCTGCAAGGCAATGCCCGTCCGCATGTGACGAATCAGACGAAAGATCTCATCACATATTTTTTGCGACGGAAAACTCTAGATCGTCCTCCGTACAGCCCAGATCTTGCGCCCAGTGACTACCATCTGTTCGTGCACTTGAACAAACACCTGGGCGGTCAGCGTTTTCAAGACGATGACGAAGCCAACGCAGTGGTGATGCAGTGCTTAACAAGTCAGGCAGCAGACTGCTATGAGGAGGTATTCAAAAAAAATGTTCAAATGTGTGTGAAATCTTATGGGAGTTAACTGCTAAGGTCATCAGTCCCCAAGCTTACACACTACTTAACCTAAATTATCCTAAGGACAAACACACACACCCATGCCCGAGGGAGGACTCGAACCTCCGCCGGGACCAGCCGCACAGTCTATCACTGCAGCGCATCAAACCGCTCGGCTAATGCCGCGCGGCTATTCAAATACTGGTACAATGTTATGACAAGTGCCTCAGTATTGACAGTAATTATTTATAAAAGTAGATTACGATACAGGCTTTCATGTGAAATTAAAATTAATGAGATATCTTAGCATGTCTTTTTTTAATTGTAAAATTAAAATTATTGAGATATCTTAGCATGTCTTTTTTTAATTTCAAAACGGTACTTAGTTGAACACGCCCCATACTAACAGGATTTTTTGGCAGCTTGTACCATTAACATCCGGTATGGCAGGTAATGAAAATTAATGAATGAAGAACTGAATGAATGGATAACGCCGGCACTGGTTAGAACTTCACTAGTGAAACCGCTGGAAGTGTCAGGCGACACGCTCGCGTATGTGGAGGGCCGCGAGTGCGCGGCGCCTAGCGCAGACAGGTGGCCGCGTGTGTGGCTGCCAGAGGCGCCGCGCGACCGGTCGCCCGTAGAGGTGAGTGACCGCCACCGCCACCGCCACCGCCAACACGCGGCCGCCGCCTGCGCCACACCGACAGCCTTCCATCTGCACTTCACTGCGCCGCGGCTGGCCCCGTCCACTGGCTCATTCAGCTGCTGACTAGTTACGTGGTAGGCTGCCACGCGGCGACCAAACCCACACTTCTACATCTACATCTACATAGATACTCCGCAATCCAACATACGGTGCGTGGCGGAGGGTACCTCGTACGACAACTAGCATCTTCTCTCCCTGTTCCACTCCCAAACAGAACGAGGGAAAAATGACTGCTTATATGCCTCTGTACGAGCCCTAATCTCTCTTACCTTATCTTTGCGGTCTTTCAGCGAAATATAAGTTGGCGGCAGTACAATTGTACTGCAGTCAGCCTCAAATGCTGGTTCTCTAAATTTCCTCAGTAGCGATTCACGAAAAGAACGCCTCCTTTCCTCTAGCGGCTCCCACCCGAGTTCCTGCAGCATTTCCGTAACACTCGCGTGATGATCAAACCTACCAGTAACAAATCTAGCAGCCCGGCTCTGAATTGTTTCTATATCCTCCCTCAATCCGACCTGATAGGGATCCCAAACTGTGGTGTGTGTACTGTAAGACCTTCGGTACACACACCATCAGATTATTTGACTTGTCGCTCTAACGAAGTAGGCGAGTGTCAGCAGTATGTCTCGTGGTCTTATTGTGGCGTGTTTTTCTTCTCCCGTTAGGTCAGACGATAGAAATTCCACTTGCGCGCTTAGAGTAGCAGATTGACAGTGACCAAAATTGACAATCTGAAGTTCCTTTGGTCTTGGTACGTTAATCTCATTCTCAAATATCTCTGATGCTTGACAAAGTGTCTATACATTTCTCTTCAATGGCTATGCACAGGAATATGATAATCTTATTAGGCGCAGACTGAAACTTGACTATAAACTGGTACAGACAGGTGCAGACAAATGCAGGCTGGTACAGACTAATGGAAACTGACTAATCGGAGGTCTGTACACTCATTATAATACCTCGCACGATCAGGTACGACTGCGCGAGTGTGATCCGCGAGGAGAAAAGGTACTACGATAGCAGCAATCTCATTGGCTGCGTTACATATTAATTCGTGGATTGGCAGAAGCAGAATTTGGTCTGTCTCTAAGGCAGCGCCATCTCGTAGTGCGGAGACGGACGAGCGCTGCGCCTGCGCTGTTATGCTTAGTGGGGCACGCTCTAGTGGGAAAGTTGTGTACGCGCTGACTACATGGAACTACGTATGTACACAACACAAACGCTCGAGCAGTACTCAAGAGTAGGTCGTATTAATGTTTTATAAGCGGTCTCCTTTACAAATGAACCACATCTTCCCAAAATTCTACCGATGAACCGAGGATGACTATCCGCCTTCCCCACAACTGCCATTACATGCTTGTCCCACTTCATATCGCTCTGCAATGTTATGCCCAAATATATAATCGACGTGGCTGTGTCAAGCGCTACACTACTAATGAAGTATTCAAATATTACGGGGTTCTTTTTCCTATTCATCTGCATTAATTTGCATTTATCTATATTTAGAGGTAGCTGCCATTCTTTACACCAATCACAAATCCTGTCCAAGTCATCTTGTATCCTCCTACAGTCACTCAACGACGACACCTTCCCATACACCACAGTATCATCAGCAAACAGCCACACATTGCTATCCACACTATCCAAAAGATCATTTATGTAGATAGCAAACAACAGCGGACCTACCACACTTCCCTGGGGCACTCCATATGATACCCTTAGCACCGATGAACACTCACCATCGAGGACACCGTACTGGATTCTATTACTGAAGAAGTCTTTGAGCCACTCATATATTTGGGAACCAATCCCATATGCTCGTACCTAAGTTAAGAGTCTGCAGTGGGGCACCGAGTCTAACGCTTTCCGGAAGTCAAGGAATATGGCATCCTTCTGATACTCTTCATCCATGGTTCGCAAGATATCATGTGAAAAAATGGCGCGTTGCGTTTCGCAGGAACGATGCTTTCTAAAGCCGTGCTGATGCATGGACAGCAACTTCTCTGTCTCAAGGAAATTCATTATATTCGAACTGAGAATATGTTCGAGAAACATGCAACAAACCGATGTTAAGGATATTGGTCTGTAATTTTGAGGATCCGTCATTCTACTCTTCTTATATACAGGCGTCACTTGCGCTTTTCCCCAGTCGCTCCTGGGCCACATTGCCACTTCCTATGTTACATGCGTCAAGTTAACCAGCTGGGACAGTAGCGAAGCTGACCGATTAGAGTTAATTAGCTACATGTTCTGTGGATCATTTTGTGAGCTGTCTGTAAAAAGCATTGTCTGTTGTTTTTGTGGTCTTCAGTCCAGAGACTGGTTTGATGCAGCTCTCCATGTTACTCTATACAGTGCAAGCTTCTTCATCTCCCAGTACCTGCTGCAACCCACATCCTTCTGAATCTGTTTAGTGTATTTATCTCTTGGGCTCCCTCTATGATTTTTACCCTCCACGCTGCCCTCGAATACTAAATTGGTAATCCCTTGATGCCTCAGAATATGCCCTACCAACCGATCTCTTCTTCTAGTCAAGTAGTGCCACGAATTTCTCTTCTCCCCAATTCTCTTCAACACCTCCTCATTAGTTATGTGATCTACCCATCTAATCTTCAGCATTCTTCTGTAGCACCACATTTCGAAAGCTTCTATTCTCTTCTTATCTAAACTATTTATCGTCCATGTTTCACTTCCATACATGGCTACACTCCATACAAATACTTTCAGAAATGACTTCGTGACACTTAAAGCTATACTCGATGTTAACAAATTTCTCTTCTCCAGAAACGCATTCCTTGCCATTGCCAGTCTACATTTCATATCCTCTCTACTTCGACCATCATCAGTTATTTTGCTCCCCATATAACAAAACTCATTTACTACTTTAAGCGTCTCATTTCCTAATCTAATTCCCGCAGCATCACCCGATTTAATTCGACTACATTCCATTATTCTCGTTTTGCTTTTGTTGATGTTCAACTTATATCCTCCTTTCAAGACACTGTCCATTCCGTTCAGCTGCTCTTCCAGGTCCTTTGCTGTCTCTGACAGAATTACAGTGTCATCGGCGAACCTCAAAGTTTTTATTTCTTCTCCATGGATTTGAATTCCTACTCCGAATTTTTCTTTTGTTTCCTTTACTGCTTGCTCAATATAGAGATTGAATAACATCGGTGAGAGGCTGCAACCCTGTCTCACTCCCTTCCCAACCACTGCTTCCCTTTCATGCCTCTCGACTCATGTAACTGCCATCTGGTTTCTGTACAAATTGTAAATAGCCTTTCGCTCCCTGTATTTCACCACTGCCACCTTGAGAATTTGAGAAGAGATTATTCCAGTCAAGCATTGTCTATATATGAGAAAACTGAATACGAGGGTAAGTCAATTATTATCCGCAAAGCACTTATAAAATATTATTGTAATCAATTAGGAAATTTAAAAGGATATCATTTTTCGACATAGTCTCCTTGCGTTTCAACGCACTTGGTCCTTCGTTGTACAAGCTTCCTGATGCCCTCATAAAAGAAGGTTCTCGGTTGAGCTGCGGGCCAGGAATGCACCACTCCTTTCACTGCTTCGTCCGAGGCTAATCGACGACCCCTTAATGCATGTTTGAGTGGACCAAACAAGTGATACTAAGAAAGGGCAAGATCGGTACTATATGGAGGATGATCCAGTTCTTCAAATTTGAGTTTTTGGAGCGTTTCAGTAGTGTGGGCAGCAGTATGCGGACGGGCATTGTCGTGCAACAACACAACATCTTTTGACAGCAATCCTCACCGTTTGCTTCGAATTGCAGGCTTCAGTCTGGCAGTAAGCATCTCACTGTAACGTACACTGTTTATTGTTCTGCCCCTTGCCCCAAAACGTTCCGGTACTGGACCTTGTGCGTCCCAAAAAACCGTAAGCATCAGTTTTTCTGAGGGCGGTTTCCCCCTGAACTTTTCTTTGCACGGCGAATTTGGATGTTTTCATTCCATACTTTGGCGTTTACTCTCCGGCTCATAATGATGGATCCATGTTTCGTCACCAGTAGCGATCCTGTCTAAGAAGTTGTCCCCTTCGTTACCATAGCGATCCAAACGATTTTTGCAGATGTCCAAGCGCGTTTGTTTACGCAACTGTGTGAGTTGTTTTGGGACTCATCTTGCACAAACTTTATGACACGTAAGTCTGTTGTGGAATATTTCGTAGGCAGAACTGTGACTAACTTGCAGACGATGTGTTACTTCGTCAATAGTTAATCGTCTGTCCAAGAGAATCATTTCACGTGAATGCTCAATGCTTTCTTCATTTGTGGCTGTAAACGGTCCTCCGGCTCCTTGATGATGCGTAACACTTGTGTGACCATTTAGGAATTTTTCAATCCATACGTAGACACTCCGTTGTGGCAAAACACTTCCCGTACTCTACCGAAAGTCTTTGATGAATTTCGGCCCCTGATACGCCTTCCGACCACAAATTTAAGGGATCACTGAACGTTGCTCTTCTTTGGTGCTAATAGATAGCGGAGCAGACATGATTAACACCACGGCAGCGATAACTAAACTAACCTATCAGCTTGAAAATTGCAAAGATATAACAACAAATAAACAAAGCATGCGTCAACAACGTAACACGACAGTAATAAAAAATAAACAAAAATGTAACTACATTTCGGATAATAATTGACTTACCCCCGTATATTGATTTCAAAAAATTTCCCTTGTGTGACGTGTACTTTAGATATCTTATTCAATTGTCTGTAGGCTAGTCCTGTGTTGCGCCAAGTCATGAAATAAAACTTCAAACCTCATGAAATGCGGAATCTGAGATGAAGAAAATGAATCCAGTAAAATGCTAAAACAAACTAATTTTGTGCTCAATGAAAACTACGATGGCTTTTCCGAAAGTATGTTGCGATCGGCCGCGAAATGAAAACCAACGCGAAAATCAATAATATTTTATTTGCAAATAGTTTGCTACTTTTCTACATACTCGCCGGTCCGACTTAGACATTTGTGGTTTCATCGTTCCAACTTTCCAATACCATCGTCATGGAAGGCAGCCGCGTGTGCTTTCCGCCAATTCTCTATGCTCGTCTAGAGGTCGATATCAGTGCCAAAATGTTGTCTGCATAGCCAGCGGTTCATGCGAGCACAGACTGACACAGCACTGGTCAATTACGGACTGTTCTGTGAGCGACCAGGCAGTTCCCACCGAAAACACTGCAGGTGTATCTTCATTACCTCTACAGAATGCGGACGAGAATTGTCATGAAGAACGAAATGCATGACAGTTATGTTAAGTGGGCTGCACGACTTCAGCGAAAAGTCGGCCGCTGTGGCCGAGAGTTTCTGGTGCTTCAGTCTGGAACCGCGTGACAGCTACGGTCGCAGGTTCGAATCCTGCCTCGGGCATGGATGTGTGTGATGTCCTTAGGTTAGTTAGGTTTAAGTAGTTCTAAGTTTTAGGGGACTGATAAGTCCCATAGTGCTCAGAGCCATTTGAACCATAAGGGAAATCTCGCAACAGGCCCTCGTATTTGGCGGGAGATGCTATTTTCTAGGCATATTTACGTGCTCAATGTCCGCTTAGAACTGAAAAGAGCGTCGTGGCGCGATCGAAGGGCATACTAGAGACAGTACCCATCACGTCTGTGCAAAACTATTCGGAATTTTATTGTGGTTTCCATTTAGAGACCGATCGGAATAATCTTTGTATATATATAAAACTCAGTAACAAAGCACCTTATAAACGATGTCTGATATGAACTGCAATGTTAGACTAATAATACCAACAAAAATAAATTACTGCTCTACTCGGAAGAAAATAACCGTCTGAAATAATCTACACTGTTCTCTGAAAATTAATATACTTCCTTGCTCGACAAATGACATCCCGATATAGGTTTACCGTAATTCCCCTAAATAGCTTCAGGCAAATGCGGGAATGATTCTTTTGAAAGGGCACTGCCGACTTCTTTACCGTCCTTTAATTATCCAATGGGATCGATGACCTCGCCATTTGGTTACTCCCCCCTTCCACCTCCCCCACAGCCCCCAAATAAACTACCAACCTTCCTACACTACTTCTTTAAGAATGGAACGTGAGATCTACACTGAAATAAAAACGACTTACTTCTTGCTCAACATGATGTTTTTTGCATATGTAGCACTGACATTCTAGAAAGCAAGTACAAATCAGCAGATGCAGCAGCTAAAGAAAAATAATTTACTACAATTACCTTTTTTCAAAAATAAACTGTTGCTGCATGTGGCGCAAGGTGCAACACACACACCGCAAAAATTTAAAGCTTTGTTATAAATCATGGAGGTAGGCTGTACGCTAAAGAAAATCGTACTACAGAAATCAAACTCTGAATATTCACAAAATGGCTGCACAACGTAAGAAGTCTCTAACACTTTCAAAATTCTCTCATTACAAAGAAACTACAAACATATCTTACAAATTCCTCCAAAATCTTCTCCATCAATATAAAAGCAAGGAAGTGCCATAACTGAGTTTTCTTTTCCATAATAAAGTATTCCAGATAGTATCTCTCAGATTCACAATTAACAGATCTCTTTCTCTAAAAAAAGAAAGACACAACTGCTCGCTACTGTGACTCAAATCAGTATGCCCCAGCTCTACACAGCTGACAGACTAGCAAGTCAACAGAGATAAACTAAACACAGGGTAATGGGTCTTATTCATTACACATGAAGCGCGCTCATTTGCCTTTGTCCCAGTACAGTAAAGGTAAATTATTTACAATAGCATATGACGTGTGCGGAGCCTCTTTGGAGCACTACAGTCACACTCGCTGACGGTGAAGGTACTCTTCGTCGAAGTCGTTTCGTAACTGTGGCGAAAAGGTTATGCGATGGAGTCGGACGTTGTGGAGAACCAGTCTAATAAAGGCGACGAACAGCTGTTCCATTACTGTGAGCTTCCCCATTCGGAAGGATCTTGTCGGTGTATTCTGCAAACGCGTACACAGATATGTTGAATTTGAGTGGAAGGTCTTTCATGTAAATAAGGAGTGGGAGTGGACCAAAAATCGAACCCTGTGGGACTCTCTCCGTGACTTCTTCCCGGTCACTTAAATATCCTACGTTTCCAACTTTATCTTAATTATTCAGCCCAATCGTTTGCATTCTGTTTGTTAAGTATGATTGAAATCAGTTATGTGTAAAGCCATTAATTCCATGAAAATTATGTTTTTCTAAAAGTGTTGCGTGAACTACACAATCAAATGGCTTGCAAAGATTTTATTATTCAAGAGTTGTAATATTTCGTGAATGAATGCATAAATAACATTCTCAGTCGAGCTACCATTATGGAAACGAAACTGTGGTTCACTAACAGGAGTAGCCTAGGAGTTGTAACGCCTAGTCAATGTTCAGATCATTAGTGAATGATGAACAGCTCCCGTAAACGGGAATAGGGAAGGACGCCTCACTGAAACAGCTTTCCAAGTGAGACCTGAAGAGATTTTACACGAATTGCGGTACAACGGCGTCAAAATGAGTGGAGCGGTTTGAACTTATTTCCTATAAGGGGAAAATCAAGTTGCAACATTTACATCACAGTGGAAAAATTTTCTCCGTGTAGTTTATAATCTCTGCAAATCGTTGCATGCAACTATCGATAGTCCAGCGTCGCATTTGTTTACAGGGTGTGTGATCGATGGCGTTGTCACCCAAATCCAGATAGTGTTGGCATCCGCCAGTATAGAGACATAGATGTAAGAGTACTATGTCTGCTTCGCTTGTACTTTTTGATTATCATGAGCTAGCCAGCGACTCTGACATTCTGGAATCGTCGGTACGTTACTCACCTTTTTTCGGCAGTGGGAGCATTGACAAGTCGCACAGGTAATGTTTCAGTACGTAACGACCGACCATGCGAGTAGGTCGCTGCCGGGAGGTAGAAGTGTTAAAAAAATGGTTCAAATGGCTCTGAGCACTATGGGATTTAACTTCCGAGGTCATCAGTCCCCTAGAACTTAGAACTACTTAAACCTAACTAACCTGAGGACATCACACACATCCATGCTCGAGGTAGGATTCGAACCTGGGATCGTAGCGGTCGCGGTTCCAGACTGTATCACCTAGAACCGCTCGGCCACCCCGGCCGGCGGTAGAAGTGTTGTTCGGATATTTGGAACGGTCACAGAAATAGCTAAACACGGTGTTGGGGGGAAGAATTGTGTTAAGAAGTCGAGTACTTACTCGTTAATAATTACGTATATCAAATTTAAGCTCAAGGAGCAAATGTGGTAACAGACAGTTTTTTTTACATACGCCTTGTTACCATGTGCTGCGGTTTTTGTGGTTGTCTGTTATCTGCTCTGAAAGGAAAACAACTGTAACCCAGTGTATAGAAAGTGACAAAAACCACAGCATGTACTTACAAGAAAATTCTCTTCTATCAAATTTGTAAATACGCTTTCTTGAAAGCTGGATTTTCTTCATGTACAGATAATAAATAGCAATTTTTTCAGTTATTTAATAGAAAGAAAATAAATGAAAACCCCCAACGATGCTGTGGGTTTGGGAAGTATGTCTGGTGAAACAGATAGATGAAAAAATTGTGTTACTTCGAATCAGAGCCCATCCAAAAACAAATTTATTTGTAGGCAAACACGGACACGTACTTACGAGTGAGCTTCAACCTCGAGATGAATAGCGTATATTAAATACGAAATCTTGGAACCTGTTGACGAGTTTTTGTATTAAGGGCAGTCGATGGCAGCAACCGAGTCTTGATGCGCATCCAAATACATAAAGAGAAATGTGAAGATCGTGTGCGGGCTTGGGTACAATGAATTGGATTTTTAAAACACATTAACCCATGTGTTCGAAACATCAAATTTACAATCAATATAGACGTGTAGCGATGTAACATGGACTCTTAATGTGCAAACTGTTCATATACTGAGGGTTGTTCAACGAGTGACAGAGAGATGGTTTTTAAAAATTACTGGGAGATACAGGAAAACAAACAAATGAATCAAGGAACAGACTGAGGTAGAAGAAACAGAAATTCTATTTTATTCTCGCTCATTACTTTATCTCACATCATATTCCAATTCTGCAGGATCTGAAGTTCGATAAACGTGCTACTTTACTAAGCTCGTGGTAAGTAACTACTTGGCGTTCCAAGTTCTTTGGTACGAGAATGCTTCGCAGTAGCGAGGTTAACTTCGGCGGTTGCTTCCGCCGTAAGCTCTATGCAAGGGAATGTGTGGCGTGTTGGCATTTGTTTCCGGAGTTGGGCGCGGTCTACATCGACCGGCGTACAGTGCCACGATGTGCTACGGACTGGAAAGTGCCTCGAAGAAGCTGATTCACTATGTTCATTTTGTTGTTTGCAATCGATCAAGCTGCAACCCAAACTCTAATCCCTCGAAATTTGTTAAATCGACTACCATGCAGAGCACGTACATTAATTTGGGGATGTTGAGGACCACATAAACTGTGTGTCACAGCTCCGTTACAACTGCGGCTACGAAAAATAGAAGTCGCTGGTTACGATCACAAAATCATTGTTTTAATGCAAAATACTCTCCCCCTGAATCAGCACTCAGCTAAAATCATTTCCAAAGTGTTTTGAAACAGATACTACAGTTCTGGTTTGGAATTGTATTTAGTGCAGCGGTATAATTTTCATGGATATCCTCAATTGCATCGTAATCTCTCTCAACTGCAACGGCGGGTGATCCAGGATTGTGATACATTTGCTGGCCAAAAACGCGCACACTATCTTTTCTTTAAGAGCTGAGTCATTGATGGGGAGGAATGACAAGAAACCTGTCTTTCGGTATTCAAGTCGAATTCATCGAATTCTCGTCCACAAGCGATGGAGGACTCAAAAACCTCGATGTTGCGTCGCTGCCTCACTGCCATTTTCCGAAAAGTGTTAGACCTTATTTCTGTTACATTTGCGGTCAGGGCGCCTGCACTTTGACTTTCTACACGGCTGTTGTCGGAACTTCAAGGATCGTAATTTCACAACTCACCAGGAGATAGCACTGCACACTGGAATTTCACACAGTCAGTCCTAACGGAGCCGGTGCACAAGGCTGAACTCAACATATAAAACAGACGGCTTTCTCTGCAACTACTATGGATCTGAATATGTCCAAAATTCAAAAGAAACTGGTAATCATTACGAAGACAAATACGACATTAAAAATATTAGAATAATTGGAACAATAATGAATTGCGGATATATCACCACTTGCACCTATGGAAGGCTCTCATAAATCCCTGTGCAGTGATCCAACTTGGATTTAGGGACTCCCTTATTGAAATCATACGAGATACTTTAAACTTATGTAAGCATATCACGTAATTTTGTACAAGATACAGTTAGTTTACCTGCTAATTATTTCGTCAGGCCGATAGAACACGCTTTCTGGATTTTCGGGCTTGTAGGCTGAGCCTTGGTCATCTCCTGTTTTCATGAGATTTACAACTTGTACCTATGTTTATTAGTTTGCCGGTGTAAATATTACCCATACAAACTTTTTTTTTTATTACTCTGTGTGAGTATTGTTGTTGATGCTAATTCTGACTTATCAGAATAAATATACTCACACTAATAGCTGCTCTGGCGTTTAACTATTTAATATGCTTTTTGTGTCGTACACCCATGTGCTCTACATGTAACTTTGTTCGCGAGAGATAAGGAAAGGACAACAGACCCAAGATCATGGTTCTGGGCAATAAAGCAAGAATATCCGGAATAGCATGACATAAAATGAAAAATAACTGGAAATGTACATGTTATATTCAACGTAGTTATGAATGTAACGAAAATGGAGTGAAAGTGAGTATGCGATACGGCGAGACGAACTAATGGTGTATTGACCAACGAAGATCTTTGCTGGATTCTAGCATCTGCGAAAAGGTCGAGATGAAAATATATTCAAGCTCGGTGGATGACGTTAGAAAATATGTAGGTACAAGACTGATACGTATAACATAAGACATTAATTGAGTAATTGAGGGAAAGGTGTAGAGAATGTTCTTCGTAGGCAGCAGGGAAGAGACAGAGAAAGAGAGAAAGAGAGAAAGAGAGAAAGAGAGAGAGAGAGAGAGAGAGAGAGATTGAAGTCTAAAGCATAAATTGTAATTCTAGCTATCATACTAAATTCCTGTAACACCATAGCGACGTTATTTTATTTTTTCTTTAACTCTGTCGGAATGCGGGATAAAATTGTGTCCAGTCATATTATCCACGCATGAAGACTATTTGTCTTAAATGAAATAAGATCCCTGGTAAATCTGGCATCATCGTTCACAAGTAAAAGTTGCTGCATTCTGGTGACGTGATATGTACACCCGACTTTTTTCCGAGAGCGCCGTCTTGCAGATATGCAGTTTGTGCCATCTAGCCGCTTCGAAATACATCTCAAAGTTCTGATGATTTCCACATCTAACCCTCTCCCTCCAAGGTCAACTGCTTTCAGATCTGATGAGTATTGATAGTAATTTGATCATACACTGAATAGAAAATTGGAAATTATGTCGAGACACTGACACCCGCTATGGTGACATGGAAACTATCTGCTACCCCTCAGGCAATGTTTCACCATTTGGACAAGAAACTTGTTTCCTCCGAATCAGACGCTTCCACACCAATGTGCGACTACAGACGTAGTTATTACCCAACACGCAATGCATATACCACCAGTAAGTGTATGAGCCTGAATGACAGGTCTGAGCAGTTAGGCTGTGAATGTGATATGATTATTTCTCTTTTTCGGACATAAGAATTAATGGCATGTTTCCTTCTTCTCTTAAAAAAATTACAGAATGGGAAAAGGCTTAAATACGACCTTCCGTCAAAATACTGCGCATTCTCTTTCTCTCTCTAATGTAGCATATGTCGAATACATCGCCAGTTGAGCACCAAAACATATTCAGTTGCTACCAATCAATTCTTTCTTTGTCAATATGAATCACATGAATGATAATCTCGCGTCTACTGATTAACGTAAATTGCATACTACTTCACATGCAGTGTTGGAGCAAGAATATAAGTGACGATACTCTTGATTTTTAAAGCATTTCTCTTTCGCAGTAATGACCTGAGTTTATTTATATGTCTCTCTCTTCCATTTATACTACTACTGAGCTAGCAATGTGCTGATGGCATTTGGTCTGTGCGTGAGTAAACCTTTCTCATGCGTTCAGTTTTTTGCCTTGGATAGAGAAGGCGTTAAATCGTCTTTCGATGTTCTATGGGTTTGGAAAAGTTACGGATGTCATGTTCTCCCTTAACATCTTCATTTCGCTTTTGATGTAGGCTGCAGTAACACGCAACGGTTCTTGTTAATGTCGTCTCTGAACTCTCAATCTTGGAGTATTTCTTTCCTCGAAAATCCGGTTCTCAGAACAACACGCTAGGAACCTATCTGTCTTAACTCAGTGACTTTTATTGTTTGCCGGCCGCGGTGGCCGTGCGGTTCTGGCGCTGCAGTCCGGAACCGCGGGACTGCTACGGTCGCAGGTTCGAATCCTGCCTCAGGCATGGGCGTGTGTGATGTCCTTAGGTTAGTTAGGTTTAAGTAGTTCTAAGTTCTAGGGGACTTATGACCTAAGATGTTGAGTCCCATAGTGCTCAGAGCCATTTGAACCATTTGACTTTTATTGTTTACGTTCTTAGAGAACATTTTCATAGCTTCTTAGAAGACTTGCACAGAGTGTAAATGAGCTTTAGCTGGCTGCTGTGTGAACTGCCATATCTGAAGATATTTAACTTGCCAATCAATTACTGTTAGTGTTTTTCTGTTCCAAGTGTACCACATTACGCCTGAGACTGAAAAGTAAACGGATGATAGACATGTGACAGCTGCTGCGGAAGAGGGCCATTCAAATATACATACAGGGTGTTTCAAAAATGACCGGTTTATTTGAAACGGCAATAAAAACTAAAAGAGCAGCGATAGAAATACACCGTTTGTTGCAATATGCTTGGGACAACAGTACATTTTCAGGCGGACAAACTTTCCAAATTACAGTAGTTACAATTTTCAACAACAGATGGCGCTGCAAGTGATGTGAAAGATATAGAAGACAACGCAATCTGTGGGTTCGCCAATCTGTACGTCGTCTTTCTGCTGCAAGCGTGTGCTGTTCACAACGTGCAAGTGTGCTGTAGACAACATGGTTTATTCCTTAGAACAGAGGATTTTTCTGGTGTAGGAATTCCACCGCCTAGAACACAGTGTTGTTGCAACAAGACGAAGTTTTCAACCGAGGGTTAATGTAACCAAAGGACCGAAAAGCGATACAATAAAGGATCTGTTTGAAAAATTTCAACGGACTGGGAACGTGACGGATGAACGTGCTGGAAAGGTAGGGCGACCGTGTACGGCAGCCACAGAGGGCAACGCGCAGCTAGTGCAGCAGGTGATCCAACAGCAGCCTCGGGTTTCCGTTCGCCGTGTTGCAGCTGCGGTCCAAATGACGCCAACGTCCACGTATCGTCTCATGCGCCAGAGTTTACACCTCTATCCATACAAAATTCAAATGCGGCAATCCCTCAGCGCCGCTACCATTGCTGCACGAAAGACATTCGCTAACGATATAGTGCACAGGATTGATGACGGCGATATGCATGTGTGTTTACTGACGAAGCTTATTTTTACCTGGACGGCTTCGTCAATAAACAGAACTGCCGCATATGGGAAACCGAAAAGCACCATGTTGCAGTCCCATCGTCCCTGCATCCTCAAAAAGTACTGGTCTGGGCCGCCATTTCTTCCAAAGGAATCATTGGCCCATTTTTCAGATCCGAAACGATTACTGCATCACGCTATCTGGACATTCTTCGTGAATGTGTGGCGGTGCAAACTGCCTTAGACGACACTGCGAACACCTCGTCGTTTATGCAAGATGGTGCCCGGCCACATCGCGCGGCCGACGTCTTTAATTTCCTGAATGAATATTTCGATGATCGTGTGATTGCTTTGGGCTATCCGAAACACACAGGAGGCGGCGTGGATTGGCCTCCCTATTCGCAAGACATGAGCCCCTGTGACTTCTTTCTGTGCGGACATTTGAAAGACCAGGTGTACCGCCAGAATCCAGAAACAATTGAACAGCTGAAGCAGTAAATCTCATCTGCATGTGAAGCCATTCCGCCAGATACGTTGTCAAAGGTTTCGGGTAATTTCATTCAGAGACTACGCCATATTATTGCTACGCATGGTGGATATGTGGAAAATATCGTACTATAGAGTTTCCCAAACCGCAGCGCCATCTGTTGTTGAAAATTGTAACTACTGTAATTTCGAAAGTTTGTCTGCCTGAAAATGTACTGTTGTTCCAAGCATATTGCAACAAACGGTGTATTTCTATCGCTGCTCGTGTAGTTTCTATTGCCGTTTCAAATATACCGGTCATTTTTGAAACACCCTGTATCAACTAACTAACTTTCTGCCGTATCTTCTTCCGTATGTGTGTGTGTGTGTGTGTGTGTGTGTGCGAGTGTTACGGCAGATTACGACTTTGTTTCGGAGAATGGGAATGTTTATATTATTATTTAACACTAGGACATTAACTCATTAGCTTTTACTTCTATCACCTGTGATAACAAGTCAGACAGTATTTATATTATAGTTAAAGCAGCCGAAAACGAACGGGAATTGCACGAGTGGGAAAATATTTCAGGACCATGTGTTAGGATTAAGCGCAAGATCGTTATAAAGGAATAGTTCTGACACTTATCTTGGTAACGCTATGCAAATATCAAACCTTTCTGTCAAGTTTAAAAACCATGACCCTAGTGTCGTAAGCCCATAGTTGTGATAGGGAAAGGTAGATCAGTTCCTGATGACTTATTGAGAATAAAGTACTGGTCTCTCATTTTCTTGTCTTCTAATCCTGTAAACACCGAACAACTATGTACAATGTAAATACGCAAGAGAGGTAAGCTGAAGCAAACACTAATTCTGTGTGGTAGCTATCAACCGCTAGGTGCAACTACAGTTGTTTGAAGGCTCATTTTACTGCCAGGTCCTGATGTGCATTTTTATATTCACCTATAATTTTTAATAGGTGAATAAAATAAGGAAATCAGTTAATATCCTCTCTTTACAGTAGATGAACCGCTGCTCTTAGTTCCGAAATCTCTCTGACCCAGGAAATATCAAGATCTGCGCAATGGATCATATCCTGCTAGCGCAATGCCGATTCTACGTTCGTACTATTGGAAAGCGGAAATCTGACACATTACGTAGCAAATACAAATAAACTTAAAAATCAAGATTAACTAATTCACAAAAAAACACGTGGCAAGTTTAAGTTAATAGGATTTTCTCAACTATTTTGGTCTCAGTACTTCAAATAATAATTCATGACTTTGGAAATCTTGCACAGTTAACGCAGGCCTCGCGATCAGTCACCAAAAATTAGTTTCTTGTGCACTAGAAACTCCAGATTCTTCCTATTTGCTACAGATGAAACTTATTTGTTGAACTGTAATTAATTATGTGTAGGTTCAGTGAGTAAAGATTCTCTTCAGATCGGTCATCGGTGACTGAGTAAATAAACTTTTCAACATTTTACGTACTTTCATTTTATGGTAGCCATCGGGATAGAAGGTACTACGTTTATGTGCAATGGTAATAGCACCTCCAGCTGTAATACAATTCACCACCTTCAGATGCTTAGATGCATCAAATGTATCATTCAACATAAAATTAAAAAATCAAAAATTATTTTTTTACTTTTTAAATGATGAAATACTAACTATATTAGACTGACACAGATTCCATTACAGATGTGCGTGTGGCCAATACAGCATCAGAACAGCAAGAAATTAGCTACGTAAAGTGTCTCCAGTGCAACACAATTGTAATAATTGTTGGAAAACGAAACAGCCTACACTTCACGTATACAGGATTGTGTCGATCACGTGCAAGTGTTAAATGCTATGGTGTATAATGTATCATTTGCGTGAAGAGATCAGAAACGTGTAATAAAACACTTACAGGAGGCCACATGGCAATCGATTTCTTTTTTTATATTTATGGTATACAGAGTTCAGGTCTCAAATATCAATCGATGAAAGTAGTTCGATGCAACTCTTAACAGTTGTCGAGAAAGCTGTCTTTGAAGTTTTCCGAGCAACCTTAATACCTTAAAGGAACATCGATTTTTCGATGGGCCGCTTGGATCTATGACAGACTACTTTCTTGTCAGTTGAGTGGCTCGGATTCGACTGGAAACTGTGATAAATTTTTAAATAAAGTTGCATGTTCTACGAGCACCTCCGTGAAGCGTAAAACGTTAAGATGAAAAATAATTAATGTATTCTATGTTTATCGATTGCCTTTTACAAAGGATCACTAATTAAGAATTTACATTTGCAAAGAACACTTAATTTTGTGTATATATGTGATTACAAATAAAGAGATATGCATTTTTCATAGAAATGGCAGTTAGATTTGTGTTAATAATATCGTATTTGATGAATTTTATATTTAAAGTATGTAGGTATTCCAACTAAACAAAAAAAAGAAATGATGAGCGAAACTAGACTCGAACTAGGGATTACAGGTCTCGATCGCTACCAATTTTTCCCCTCTTTGTTCATTTTACGCTTCATAGAATTCGAACGTGCACCTGAGTTTGAAAAATATGCATCGGCTGGGAATCGTACCCAGGCCCAACCTATCACGCAAACATCTACCAGTAAACCTTCCCGCCTGTCGAAAAATGGGCCTTCATTTATGGTAGTAAATATGATCGGAAAAAAATCAGAGTCTTTTTCTCGAGAATTGTTGCGAGTTGCAGAGAACTGCTGAAACTTTAAAAATTCCGATTGTCATCTTCTTAAAGTTAATTTGGCCTGACACGTATGTTAAAACAACTATCCACATAGGCCATAAATATTATTTACAACGTAATTGAGTACACGTGGCTAACTAGGTTGCTCCACGCATTTCGTCCAAATCAGGGAGGTAGTCTGACGGAATTTCTGAAAACGTGGTATATTGTAACAATGAGATCCTATTAGTGACAAGGCAAGTAAACTGTACATCTGTCACTGACTACACAATGAAAATGCTTGCATCTACGTAGTGTATTGTGATTGTATGCATCTTCCCATTTCGTGTATGTAACAAAAATTTAGCTTAATAAAGGAGTAAATAATTCTACCAAGTGTGTCATTCTAGAAACATCCCCCAGGCTGTGGCTAAGCCATGTCTCCGCAATATCCTTTCTTTCAGGAGTGGTAGTTCTGCAAGGTTCACAGGAGAGCTTCTGTAAAGTTTGGAAGGTAGGAGACGAGGTACTGGCAGAAGTAAAGCTGTGAGGACGGGGCATGAGTCGTGCTTGGATAGCTCAGTTGGTAGAGCACTTGCCCGCGAAAGACAAAGGTCCCGAGTTCGAGTCTCGGTCCGGCACACAGTTTTAATCTGCCAGGAATTTTCAAGTGTCTCATTCTTGAAACGGTGTCCTACATGATGTAAACACATCGTGTGTATCATAAATACAGCCTGTGATAACGGCTGTTGGTTGACGCAATGTGAGTGTGGAAGGTTTACTCTGAACAGTACAACGTATAAATTAAATCACCACAGATAAATTTAAATTAAGAGCTAAAGTACCACCACTACAACTTATGGTAATCACGTTTTCAATAGGAAATGCCATTATACTTCTAGGAAAGTCCAAAACCATCAATGTCTATGGAATGCTGATCGTAATATATAATGGGCAGTGAAATGAAAAGGTGACACATGGAAAAACAGTAAAGTGTTTATCATAATCGCCATAGCTGTTAATACGAGAACATTTATCCCACTGCGAGACAAAGCTATCAGTGCCTTAATGGGAAAATGTTTTCTGTTGCATACGGAACGATAATTGTACCCATACCTGCACCTCTTCGTCCGAATCAAAGCGATGTATACGAACGTTTTTCTTTAGGGCCCCAAAAATCACATTGTGAGAGATTGGGATTAATTGGAGGTTGTGCATCGGATTTCGTGTAAAAACTTCTGCAGTGTACTCCAAACAACTTTGGCGTCATGTTTATTACTAACGGCACCTTAATCCGCCTCACAGTCTCAGCAAGGCATGGTCGATCATGACGCCGAACAGCTCGATCAAAAATACATTGGTGCTACGAGACAGGGAAGATATCTTAACCAGGGCACCACCTATGCCGAACTCCTCATTCCTGTACAAACTGTTCTCCGCCCCACCCATTACCTGCCCCTTCTTTATATTCATCATTCTGCTGTTTTGTTCTGTGGTGGATCAGACTGGGACTCAATGGTGCAAGAGAAGGAGACGGTTTTGAGAGATATTCCCAGGCCATATGGACTGGATACACATTGATGTCTGCGAGGTGGCGCAGTGGTAAGACACTGGACTCGCATTCGGGAGGACGACGGTTCAATCCCGCGTCCGGCCATCCTGATTTAGGTTTTCCGTGATTTCCCTAAATCGCTCCAGGCAAATGTCGGGATGGTTCCTTTCAAAGGGCACGGCCGACTTCCTTCCCCGTCCTTCCCTAATTCGAACAGACCGATGACCTCGCTGTCTGGTCTCCTTTCCCAACCAACCAACAAACCACATTGATGTCTTGTGGTTGGATGTACTATTCAGAAGAGAGAGACACATATTCTGGTGGTGTAGCCGCCCGCATCTCGTGGTCCTGCGGTAGCGTTCTCGCTTCCCACGCCCGGGTTCCCGGGTTCGATTCCCGGCGGGGTCAGGGATTTTCTCTGCCTCGTGATGGCTGGGTGTTGTGTGATGTCCTTAGGTTAGTTAGGTTTAAGTACTTCTAAGTTCTAGGGGACTGATGACCATCGATGTTAAGTCCCATAGTGCTCAGAGCCATTTGAACCATTTTTGGTGGTGTAGCCGACGAAGCTTGCTTTCCGGTCGTATGTGCCATTACGGTCATTACATGAGCTAGTTGCAATGAGCCGTAGATGACGGCGCTGGAGACTGCATTGAGAGATGTTAGCATTCGAACAATCTTGGCTTGGTAAGGATGAGAATTGTTTGTCCCCTCTCTCTCTCTCTCTCTCTGTGGGGGTAAGAGTAACTACACTTACACAAGATCTGTTTCCAACTGCAGCTGCCGTTTTTCCGAATGAACAGCAAATTAAGTAAATGACTTAATGAATTGTTGGGTGACCTGCAGTGTCTTATTTCAACGGAAAGTAATATGCAGATGATCAGACTGAAATCACCTTCATGGCGTGGGTTGCTTCCTTTAAATGTTGTAGTTATTAAATATCCCGTACTACTGAGATGAGTTTATACAATCTCTGTTTCACACTGTAAGATTCCGCCATTTGCGACTGCAACGATAAGTTTCCAGGAGCTTTTAACCACGCTTTATCAGTTTTCTACTGTGTAACAAATATTCACAACATTTGCTGCATCTCGTTTCTCTTAGACCTGTCACTGTCAGTCAGACGCACGCATCACACAGCACCAAGATGGCTGTGACCACAGCCCACATTAATTGCTGAAGGCGCACTAAGTAGTTTAGTTGTAGAATACAATGTACTGTAGGAACCGCCCTCGCCCGAGCTGAAAGTCCCTACTAATTGGCCGGGATGCAGACCGAGGACCTATTCAGCTTCCTGAGACGCAATAAACCAATATTCAAAACGATTCCATTTATCGAAAGACATTACGATGCCGCCAAAGTTACACAGAAGTTTCTTTTTATTTCACTCTGTGCAACTTTGATGGTTTTGTAATTTCAGTGAATCGTTGTAAGTCGCTGCCTATTTCCATCCAGAATGCTGCAAGTGAGTATTCCATTTATTACTGAAAATACGAGTCATTGCTTCTTCTTCTGCTTCGACTGGCGGCTACGTAATCCGGAGCGGAATCCGTTGAGTCTAATAGCAGATTCACGGGTGCCGAGGACGCTGCATCAGTTTGGAGTGGTAGTCGATGATTCCATGATGTGGCGGTTTTGCCGCCTGCTGTCGAGGTAGGGACGCCCTGTCGGCATATCTGCTTTGGAGAGGGTGGTGATGACGACGTGTGTGCTTTGTTTCATGTGCTTCGTTTCACACGCCGTTTCAGCGAGTTCTCGACCCTTCCCGACCGCAATGTCAGATGCTGTGTAGTATTGCTGACTGCCGGGCGGTGTGGCCGAGCGGTTCTAGACACTTCAGTCTGCAACCGCGCGACCGCTCCGGTCGCAGGTTCGAATCCTGCCTCGGGCATAGATGTACGTGATGTCCTTAGGTTAGTTATCTTTAAGTAGCTCTAAGTTCTAGGGGACTGATGACCTCAGATGTTAAGTCCCATAGTGCTCAGAGCCATTTAACATTTTAGTATTGCTGATTGCTGAACCTGGCCCCTCTGTACGGTAGTACGGTAGGCCTTCAGACTGTGCGACGCTGGAGTTTAGAACAGCTTCTGCCCAGGACCGTAGTCGTGTTGGTAGACCCTCGAACGATCCATCAGCGCTGGCTGCTGTGCAAGACCAACAGCAGAATAGTTTCAAACACGAGATGTTACCATACCATAGTCAGAGAATCGAGTCACAAACAATGACCTGTTGCTAGCAAAGAACGAGGTAGAGGATTTTTTTTTTGTTTTATCTTGTGTAGAGCGTTGAGAGTGTGTTGAATCCAACTTTTCGACGTTCAAAACCCTCGGCACAATTTTTTGTGGCAAAAAACGAAATTTTGGCAATTTTTTTCACGTTTTTGCCTATTACTCGGAAACTATGCAGACTACTGAAAACGTTACGCCCTCGATGCTATTAGTCGAGTGCCAAACGCTACAATATTACTTTTATTGTTAACCGGTTTTCGGCTTACAAGGCCATCTTCAGACATTTACTGAGTATTATCACCAAAGGAGTTAAATGTTAGCAAACAACATTGGAAGAGAAGTAACACATCTAGACTGAAGTAGAAACATACAGTAAGTAACATCTTTGCAATGAAAAAGTAAAAAGTGAACAGTACATAAATAACAATGGAGTAGACAGGAAAACCTTCAGCACAAAATAGGAATAGCATGCCTACATAACAGTTTCTATTAATAAACAAAACTAATAAAATAAAATAAAATTAGTACTTGACAAGGCTGCATCAGGAGGTATGAAACATGGTGAGTGATACACAACCAATTAAAAGAAGAGACAGTTATCAATGTAAATACAGAATACATAAGGAACTTAATCAATATTAATAAGATAAACAGAAATAAATAAATCCAGGAGAATGGAGGTGTTTATGTTGCCTACGAGACACCCCACTCTACGACTTAATTCGTAATGACTGAATTGATTCTGCTCATCCCGAGTCGTCGGCGATATTCAGATTCACTACATTTACTTAAGAATTTGTTACATTGTCTTTACTGCTTAGTCAAACCTCTCCTAGACGTTGTTGAGTTCAAAAATGTCCCCGAGAACTATGGGACTTAACATCTGAGGTCATCAGTCCCCTAGAACTTAGAACTACTTAAACCTAACTAACCTAAAGACATCACACACATCCATGCCCGAGGCAGGATTCGAACCTGCGACCGTAGCGGTCGCGCGGTTCCAGACTGTAGCGCCTAGAACCGCTCGGTCACACCGGCCGGCTAGACGTTGTTGTCGCCTACCTAATGTCTCTTTTGCAGTGTGATGGAGTTCCTGTCTGCACTGCTCTAACCACTTTCTGGTGGCTTGCTAACACTACGTCTTCATAGTGTCGTGATGGTTAGCTGCCTGACACAGCAACGGTGTAGAAATGTTTACGCTTCCCGGCTTGCGACAGAAACACTGGAACGCTCTGAAGTCGTTTCTTCAGTGATTAAGGCAAGCTGTTTGGAAAAAAAAAAATTAGTGTCACTTTTCCCTACCATTATCACGTAACATCACACCATACGATCACAAGTGACTGGACACCCCTATGAAATGCGAAATTGATGACTAGGTATCATGAGATGCAGTCGTTCCTGTATAAAAGAAGGCGGGAAGAACTGTGTTGTTAGCAGAGAAGCAGTAATAACAGAACGAGTCGGCCAGGAGAGTTTTGTGACTTCAGTCGGAGACTAGTCACTGGGTGTGACCTCAGTAACAAATCCATAACGGACAATTCAGCCTTTCTAAAGCTGCCCAAGTACAGCAACACATGTGACTGCGGCGTGGAAAAGGGAACAACTGCAGCTAAACCAAAACTAGGCAGATCCTCCAGTAGGATAACTTTCTACGTCAAAAAGCCAGAAATACGATACAGTTGGTTAATAGACGTGACAGTGAAGTTGTGTTGATGGTTTGCTTGCCATATTCTCCAGATGGAACGTGTCCAGTACGCTGCCGGACGCCAGCTCCTTGTCCGCATAGTACGTGGCCGTAAGTTACTGCAACTGTGTCACCTGTGCATAGGCATCTGGAGTAACATACCTACAGAAAGGTGCTTATGACTCGTCGAATCCATGCCACGCAAAATAGGTGCTGTACTGAGTTCCAAAAGTGGACCAGCACTCTAGTAAACAGGTGGTCAAAATGTTTCGGTTCATCAGTGCATATGTGTAGTCTATTAGTGGTTCGCTGAATAAGGGCCAGTAAACGAAAAAAATAAAAGAAATTATACAATCATTTTCATCTGCTGGATAAATACAAGGGCTGTTCAGAGAGTACAGCAACACATTTCTTCTCCGCCAATATCGGTTGAAAAAATCCGGGATTTTTTGTGGAACAGCGTGGATTATTTCCGCTTCAGCCCCTGTAGTTTCATGAGGTTTCGATAGGTGGCGGCGCTGCACGTTGCCTTATGTAAGTAGCCTGTTTATATGTTCGCATGTTTGCAGCGCTGTAGACTGCATTAATATCACTGACAGCGCTCTGAGCCCCTGCTAAGAGATTCTGTGGTTGGACGGACTCGCAGTAGAAAGTTGACAGTTAGCAGTGATGGAGGTTAACAGTGTTAGTGCGAGCGGACTATTTGGACGTATGTCCTTCATGGAGATCTAGTATTGGTTGGACATGGATTGTAAAATGATGATTAAAGTACTGCTAATGTATGGAAAGTGGAATTACTGTTGATTATATAATTATGGTACTGGATGTCACATTGTTTGCTCTGAAACAAAATCTTCACTTTGCTAACCACATGCCTATTGGTAGTTAGTCTACACTACTTAGAATATTTTTATTATCTGGCTGTAGTTGCTGCAGTTCGAGTACTGAAGATTGTCTGTGAGGTGAGTCAGTTATGAAAAAGTGCAGGTACTGTTAGGATTTCTTCTAATTCAGGGCTATTCTTTTGTGTTAACTATTTGCTGTCAGACTACGTTGCGTTTTTGTATTGTGGGAATAAATGAATAAAATAAATTTGAGTTGTATTTGTCAGGGAAAATTTTGTAGATCAGTGAAATGATAAAAACAAGTAAAGTGAGTGTAGGTTCAGTTTCACCTAGCAGTTCAAGAAGAGTCAGTTGAATTCAGCAGTTTCAGACAATAAATATAGAAGTCTCACTTCGAAACGGATCTGCAATGGGGTCGCCTTCCAAGCAGAGAGTTGTCATTGAGTTTATTTTGGTGGAAAACCAGAGTATCGCAGCTATTCACAGGCGCTTGCAGGATGTATGTGGAGACGCGGAAACCAACAAAAGCACGGTGAATCGTTGGGCGATGCTTCTGTTTTCATCATAACAAGGTGCCGGCTGGTCGCAAACAGCTGTGAGTCCTGTAATGCTGGAAGGTGCGGACACTCTCACTGGAGTTGATCGAAAAATTATAACCAAACACCTCACTGCGCAACTCGACGACTCTATTGGTAGTGCTGACACATTCCTCCACCAGATGAGAGGAGCTCACGAAACTTAATTGGACTGTTCTTCCTCATGTGCCCCACAGCCTGAATTTCTCACTTTCCGACTTCCATGCGTTTGGCCCAATGAAGGATGCACTCCGCAGCAAGCAGTACATGGACTTTGGAGAGGTTGTTGATGCAGCAAAACGTTGGCTCCGACGTCGATCAGTAGAGTGGTACCATATCGGCATACAGGCCTCCCAGTAAGGTGGGGTAAGCCTAGTGCACTGAATGGAGATTCCATTGAAAAATTGATTGTTATAGCCAGGAGAATGGGGAACAATATGGTGTGTTGGAATTCTGAATTAAGAAAATCTGCATTCAGGAAAAAACGTGTTGCATTACTAATTGAACGCCTCCCGTAGACAGTGTTTGTTGACAGGTGCTGCAGTTGTCGACCGCTGCAGACAAATAGCGGGACACGGAAGCCGAGCAGGAGGAGGCGCCGGAAGCTGGATGCAGGATGCAGGCAAGGAGTAGGAGGAGGATGAGGAGGAGAGGGAGAGTTGCGCGGTGGCACCGGGAAGGAAGACCGGACGCTAAACAAGGAGAAAAACGGACGCTAAACAAGGAGGAAAAATGCGGCCGACATGCGGCGCTACGCTGCGCCGCGGACCAGGGATCAATACGGCGTCGCGGGCCAGGAGGGACCAGGAGAGGAGAGCCGAGGCGAGGAGCCAAGCCTGGGGGCCGCGATCGACGCCCCCGCCGGTCGCCGCTGGCCGCGGGCGCCTTGTCGACGCGCGTGCTTGGGTCCGTGGGGGCGGCGGACGCCTGCCCGGGTCGGGTAGCGGCCCCGGTTGGGCCGGCGGTGCACGGCGGGTGCGGCTGCGATTCGGGACGCGCTGGGGCGCCCTGACCAACGCACGGGCCCCTATGCTGCTTAGTGCAAGCAGAAGCGAACGCGAAAAGTCACAGAGTACACATTAATACTGCACGCGCAAGGAACACCCTATTACCACGCTGAGTCGTGAAAGCAAATCAGCCAATTCTTCGATCCTCTGCCGTCGCTCAAGTAGAGTGAAAGCTTGACATTTCTTTGAAACTCTTTTAGAGGGCGAATAACTGTTTACAAATTACGAGGCCAGCTTTCCAATACGCCACATTATTCTGCACTGTTTCGGCTCCAAAATCCTATTTTCCAACATCATCTTGGTTCAGTACGACGAATCCTGCCTCGGGAATGGATGTGTGTGATGTCCTTAGGTTAGTTAGGTTTAAGTAGTTCTAAGTTCTAGGAGAATGATGGCCTCAGAAGTTAAGTCCCATAGTGCTCAGAGCCATTTGAACCACATCACTGAAGACAATTCAACTCCAGTCAAATTACAGGCCACAGATGTATTTGGAGACGTCCCCTGACAGCGGTGGGATACCAACGACTGTCGTCTGCCATACGGCCTGTCGGCCAGGAGCTATGGTCCGGGGTACCATATATTTTCATAGCTGGAGCTCTTTGGATGTAATCCGCGGCACCCTTGCACCACAGCGGTACGTCAATGATGTTAGGGTGCATTTACTAGGATCTAAAATAAAATAAAATAACACGGTTTCAGTTCAAATGGTTCAAATGGCTCTGAGCACTATGGGACTCAACTGCTGTGGTCATAAGTCCCCTAGAACTTAGAAGTACTTAAACCTAACTAACCTAAGGACATCACACAACACCCAGCCATCACGAGGCAGAGAAAATCCCAGACCCCGCCGGGAATCGAACCCGGGAACCCGGGCGTGGGAAGCGAGAACGCTACCGCACGACCACGAAATGCGGGCGGTTTCAGTTCATACTGTTCAACAGAAACGCTAACGTGTTCCTTGCACTAGTTTGCCATGTTCTGCCTTCTTTCTTTTTGAAAGCTCAGGAGCTGAAAAGTGCATAGATGCAGACGTTGAAATTACACGTCTGAACGAACGGTTTCTATCGGCAGCTGTTCTGTAAGGCCGTAAGCTCTTTTACACAGCAGTATAGACTTACCTTCAGTGTGACATGTGGCAGCAGGGTGGGTGTAGCGAATGAACGAAGTCTATGCGACTCCCGGACTCATGTTGTGGACTAAAAGGAACGTCTAAGTAGGTACTTACGTTCTTTGACAGGGATGAATACACGAACGTTTCCAGTGCGGTCGGACAGCTGGAGGGGTTTAGAACGGTCTTAGGGCTGCCTTGTTGGAAAGGGTGTCAGGGAATAAGCATCCGATGGAGCACTAACGCAGGAATAGCAAGTCGTCGACAACTGCCAACAAGATGACTTACGAGGACTACACACGTGACTACGAGTTGGACAAGCTCAGAGTAAGCGTCTTGCGGAAGCACGTGCTAATTACTTTTGGTTCCACGTAGACCCTGGAATACGTATACAAGAAAGAATTTATATTTCGATGACGGTGATAATGATGACGATAACAGTGCATTTTTGGGTGTTAAAATGTACTTCGAGTACACTGAGCTCAGAAGACGACGATGCGCAGCCTTTGATCGCTTTAGTCTTGTGGTGTGGACAGAAAAGGACGAAGTGTATGCCACTGGCCCCTTTCCTTGCTTGCATTTATCGCGAATCTCTCACCAAGCGCCAAGTTCCAAACGACTGGAAAAAAGCGACGGTGACTCATTTTTATAAGAAGGATAAGAGAGCGGACCCCCAAACTACCAGGCCAATAGCTCTAAGTTTGGTTTGCTGCAGAATTCTTGAACATATTTTCAGTAAGAATATGATAAATTTTCTCGATACCGAGAAGCTTATGTCCACGAATCACCATGGTTTTAGAAAGCATTGATCGTGTGAAACTCAGCTTCTCCTTTACTTACTATATATACTGCATACTATGGATGAAGCGGAATAGGCATATTCCGTATTTGTACATTTCCCGAAAGTTTTTGAGACGATGCCCCTCTGCAGGCTCTTAATGAAGGTACGAGCATATGGAATAGATTCACAGATATGTGAATCGCTTGTAGACTTCTTTAGTAATGGAACCCAGTATGTTGTCCTCGATGGCAAATGTTTATCAGAGACATGGGTACCGTCAGGAGTGCCCCAGGGAGGTGTGATAGGGCCACTGTTGTGCTCTGTATACATAAACGATGTGGTGGATAGGTTGGGCAGCAATCTCTGGTTGTTTTCTGATGATTCTTTCGTGTACGGTAAGGTGTCGAAGTTGAGTGACTGTAGGATGATACAAGATGACTTAGATAAAATTTCTAGATTTGTAGTTGACAGATAGCTCTAAATGTAGAAAAATCTAAGTTAATGCGGACGAGTAGGAGAAACGAACCAGTAGTATTTGGGTATAGCATTAGTACTGGCCTGTTTGACACAGTAACAAAGTTTAAATGTCTGGACGTGAAGTTGCGAAACGATATGAAATGGAAAGAGCATGTGAGGACTGTGGTAAGGAAGGCAAATGGTCGACTTCGGCTTCAACGGAGAATTTTAGAAAGTGTGGATTAACTGTTAAGGAGATCGCATGTAGGACGCTAGTGCGACCTATTCTTGAGTACTGCTCGAGTGTTTCGGATCCGTACCACGTCGGATTAAAGGACGAAATCTAAGCAATTCAGAGGCAGGTTGCTAGATTTGTTACCGGTAGGTTGAGTTATGTAATCTACCCATCTGGACCTTGCCGTTGGTGGGGGGTGCTTGCGTGCCTCAACGATACAGATAGCAGTATCGTAGGTGCAACCAGAAAGGAGGGGTATCTGTTGAGAGGATAGACAAACGTGTAGTTCCTGAAGAGGGGCAGCAGTCTTTTCAGTAGTTGCAGAAGCAACAGTCTGGATGACTGACTGATCTGGCCTTGGAACACTAACCAAAACGGCCTTGCTGTGCTGGTACTGCGAACGGCTGAAAGCAAGGGGAAACTACTTCCGTAATTTTTCCCGAGGGCATGCAGCATTACAGTTATCTTGGGAGCAACATATATTAACTTGGTGTCGTGTCTGAACAACTCAAAGGAAATATTTCTTCAACTCAGAGTAAAACCCTTTCTTTCTCACTACATCTCCTAGCCACACTGTTTAAGTCCTTTTCAGTAGCAGGAACTGAACTCGACTTCAGTTTCAGATTCTTGTGTTTTTATCTAGCCTGTACCTCATTACAGTTAAGTACCCCGCTTTTCCATCACATCACATCCCCTGTCCTGCAATCTTTCTGAATTCCTCTCCGTCAGCGCTCACTATGACAAAAAATCTCACTTTTATACGCTAACAAATGTATTTCATATCTTCTAATACCGGTAGTATAATTCTTCTTTCGTTTCACCCAACTTCGGAGTTTTTTATATCAATCACTTGCTTTCCTTTCTCTTTCTGAGATTCTGGATCGTTCGTCTGGCTTTTATTTTGAATTGGAACCTCTTTTTCTTGTCTTCGCTTTTTTTATCAATTTTTTCTGTGACCACATTATCTGTGATTTAAAGTTGTTTCAACTCCTTCTCCGTTTCCTTAAAAGAATTCCTTTCGTTTTTCAAGAAGTAGTCAAAATGTTACTGGATATATCTGAGTTCATTCTGAGGATGTGTCCCTATAACCAGCTCTTCTTTTCCTCATTGTGCCTGGGAGTTTTCCGATCATTTGATAAAGGGTTTCGTTGCTGATGTTAGTCAGTTTGTTGTTACAGAATCGGGAGATTAAGATTTCTCTTAACATCTTTTATCACCAGTCTTTCATCTGTACCATTGTTAGTGACAGTATTTCGACTGTGTATAGGGCCTAGTACTGTTGTTATTATTATTATTGTTATTATTACTATTGTTATTAGCAGCAGAAGCAGTATAAGCATCAGTAGTTGTTGTAGTAGTAGTATTAGCACTGCTAGTAATTGCTCGTAGGATTTAGTCAATACCGTGATTCACAGTGTCGTTAGATACACCCACATCTCCTTCCAAATCATTTTTAATTACATTCATCATCATCATCAGTTATCTGCTATATTTGCAGGTCCATTGCCTCTCCATTTTCTGCGATCCATTGCTTCCTTCTTAAGGCTGCTGTATGTTGTACCGTCCATCATGTCATCCAGTATCTGGAATCTCTTCCTTCCTCGCTTTCTTTTCCCTTCTACATAACCTTCTAAAACTGTTTTTATCAGTCCGTCATTCTTTCTTAATATATGCCCAATCCAATTTCTTTTTCTTCTCTTTATTACATCTAGTAACATTACTATCATTTTATTACTTATTTTCATATTAAAACTATTTTCATCTTTTAAATGACTTTGATTTAATAGCTGGGAGACACTGTTGCATTTAGGTACACTTTTCAGATTGTCGCCTCTAGCGAGCACCGCAATGGAAGATTATTTTCTTATTCCGTTTTGAAATTACTGCATTCAGTATTTATGAGATAACGTCTTCCTTGAAATTACAAAATTCAAGCTTCCCAAATGTGAAAATAAGTCCCAAGTTACAATACGGTCGTTTACTTAAAAACAAATATTCGACTGAAAAGGCTACAGTCGAGAAAATCTAGTCAATACTGTATTTAATAGTCTTCCAGTTGCATTATTACTCTGTTATACACAGCAATCAATAAGTGAAATCAAATTTGGCAGAAGTATATCAATATCCAGTCACAAGCTCAATACATTTTGAAATACTCGTAGAAGCTATTGGAGACTAACACAAATTTAATGTTAACACGTTAAAGTGACTCAGTTCATATGCACATTTTCCATGGCAAGAGACCTTTTTATGTTTCTAAGAACTGCGCGACCGACGAAGTATGGCATAACTTCCCACTTATTATATGAATATGACTAGAAACGTATATACATCATTTTACTCACCATAAAATTCTACACCTGTAGGATTACCAGTATATTCCAAATAACTTTAATATACACACATCAAAAAAAGTTGTGCATCACCCCGGTTCCCAGAACTTCTGATGACAGACGTTGACTGTGGATATTGTATCACAGACACAGTCCCTTTGACTGTTCAGAGATGTCACTAAACCCGCCCAAAGATGAAAGAACCATGCATAAGCAGCGCCTATTAGACGGATGGGGTCCGACAGCTATCAGTTCCAGTCATACCACCAGGAAGGAGGTACACAGCTCGTGTTGTCTGTAGTTCAACCATACCTAGACGGTCAACACCACGGTTCGATTGAGTTCGCGCTGTTACTTTGTGCCAGGAAGGGCTCTCAACAAGGGAAGTGTCCTGGCGTCTCGGAGTGAACCAATGCGATGATGTTCGGACATGGAGGAGATACAGAGAGACAGGATCTGTCGATGACAAGCCTCGCTCAGGCCGCCCAAGGGCTGCTACTGCAGTGGATGATCGCTACTTACGGATTATGGCTCGGAGAACCCTGACAGAAACGCCACCATGTTGAATAATGCTTTTCGTGCAGCCACAGGACGTCGTGTTACGACTCAAACTGTGCGCAATAGGCTTAATGATGCGCATCTTAACTCCCGACGTCCATGGCGAGGTCCATCTTCGAAACCACGTGACCATGCAGCGCGGTACAGATGGGCCCAGCAACATGCCGAATGGACCGCTTAGGATTGGCATCATGTGCTCTTCATCAATGAGTGTCGGATGTGCCTTCAAGCAGACAATCGTCGGAGACGTGTTTGGAGGCAACCCGGTCAGGCTGAACGCATTAGTCGCGCTGTCCAGCGAGTGCAGCAATGTGGAGGTTCCCTACCGTTTCGAGGTGGCATTATGTGGGGCTGACGTACGCCGAGCGTGCTCATGGAAGGCGCCGTAACGGCTGTACGATATGTGAATGCCATCCTCCGACCCATAGTGCAACCATATCGGCATCATAATGGCGAGACATTCGTCTTCATGGACGACAATTCGCACCCCCATTGTGCACTTCTTGTGAATGACTTCCTTCACGGCCGGCCGGTGAGGCCGAACGGTTCTAGGCGCTACAGTCTGGAACGGCGTGACCACTACGTTCGCCGGTTCGAATACTGCCTTGGGCATGGATGTGTGTGATGTCCTTAGGTTAGTTTGGTTTAAGTAGTTCTAAGTTCTAGGGGACTGATGACCGCAGAAGTTAAGTCCCATGGTGCTCAGAGCCATTTGAACCATTTGAACTTCCTTCACGATAACGAGATCACTCGACTAGAGTGGCCAGCATGTCCTCCAGACATCTACGACGAATCGCCGTTGAAGAGTGGGACAATGTGGACCAACAGTGCCTTGATAAACTTGTGGATAGTATGCCACGACAAATACAGGCATGCATCAATGCAAGAGGACGTGCTACTGGGTGTTAGAGATACGGGTGTGTTCAGCAGTCTGGACTACCACATCTCAAGGTCTCGCTGTATGGTGGTACAACATGCAATGTAAGGTTTTCATGAGCAGTAAAAAGGGCAAAAATGATGTTTATGTTGATCTCTATTCCAATTTTCTGTATAGGTTCTGGGACTCTCGGAAACGAGGAGATGCATAACTTTTTTTATGTGTATATAATACTGCACTTATATGTGTAGAGCGCGAAATAACTACAAACCCTGCGAAAAACACAGCTTCATGTGTAACAACAACAAAAATTGTAGAAAATGGCGGCTACTGCTTATGGCAGTCTCTAGTGCGCATTCCTTCATACGAGTCTAAAATCAGACTCAAGTACCGACCAAAAAGCATTACGAGTCCCTAGGCACACCATCCTCTTTGTACAACACACTACCCTATGCTCAGAACCCCAGTGAAATGTCATAAATGACCTTCAGGCTCTAATCTAACAAGGTTAAAAACAGATAAAACTCCAGTAGAAAAAGTGAAAACAACAATACGATTTATCGCGTCCACAGAAAGGCACTAAGGATCTCATACACATCTACATGTATCTACAGTACTATTGGTTTGTAGACTTCATCTGTGACAGACCAAAATTTCGATTACCTTGCAACTTTTCCTTACCCTAGGAAGGTCCTCAGGAAGAGAGTGTCTTTAATAACAGTTTTTTTTAATGGAGAGTTAATTGAATTATGAAATACTAATACGCCAGGGATGAGGTTGGATATCATACGGCCGGATAGACCCTTCCGTTAAGATGTTTTTGATTTGATTTAGGTCGCTCAACACATTGCCATTGCGAAGACTGTGTGCCGGTCGAAGTTTGTTTGTACAAGGCTACACGTAATCAGCAGCCTTTGAAACTTTCAGAACTAGAAATTCAGACGTAAGCAAGTTGTTTTAGGACAGAAATTGAGAGTTTAACGCTCAGCCGAGAACTAGGGCATTATATACGGAACACTCTCTTGAATAGCACAAGAGCAGGGAAACAAATCTACCGTATTCTTTCGAAAGAAAATGGAAACCTTAAAGTCTGATTCTGCAAGTCTGGACTGGTATCTCGACCCCAGACCCCCACAAAATTCGAGTGCAGTATTTGGACCGCTCCGTCGCCTCACTCGGTGTAGTCTGTGCATTTGAAATGCTGCCTCGTAAATACCCCTACAGGCGCTGAAGCATGCTTGAGTCGAGTGCTTCAGTATGCACGCTTGACAAGCAGCCACTTAAATATTCAGCGAACATCTTGCTGAAGTGGTCCTTTCGTAAACAGATACCTGGGTTCAGATTATTGAAGCCTCTGCTACTAGCCTAATGGTTGTGTAAAGCCATATCTAAATATTTTGCTGTATGGGTAGGAAATTTCGGCACGATACGCGATCATGGCTGCCCGAAACGCTGTATACACTTCGGCGTGTTTTTGGAGTTCTAAGCATTCTTTTTCTTTAACTGATAGAAATTACTTCCGGGTGTCAAGCAGTCTCATAGCAACTGGGCAAATAAAGGCCAGACAAGACAATTGAGATTGCCGCAGATGTTGGAAATATGTATAAAATCGGCAGAAGTGGTGGAAGTTGTATGGTAGGCGACAGGATGAGGTTAACTAGGGTAAGGTTCTTTAAGCCTATGAGATCTTCCTGAACATCAGAACAAGATGTTCCGTTGCCTCATTGTCACCCTCTCACTGTCTTCCGATAGGGTCACGAACTCCTTTCCAGTACCAACCTTTCCATTCCAGAATTACACTTGCAATCTGCGTCCTCAAGTATTTGGTGGATGTATCCCATTCTCTGTCTTTCTCTACAGTTTGTACCCTCTGCAGTTCTCTCTCGTACCATGTAACTTATTCCCTGATGAGTTAACAGTTGTCCAATCATCTTGTGGCTTTGTCTTGTCATTATTTTCCGTACATTTCTTTCGTCGCCGATTCTCCGGAGAACGTTCTCAATCCTTACTTTCACATTCCACCTAATTTTCAACATTCTTCTGTGCACCACATCTCAAATGTTTCGATTCCCTCTTGCTCCGGTTTTCCCACAGTCCATGTTTCGCCACCATAAAATATTGTTCTACCAACGTACTTTCTCATAAATTACTTCTTCAAATTAAGTTCTATGTTTGATGCTAGTAGAATTGAAAGCCCTTTTTGCCAGTGCTAATCTGCTTTTTGTGTCCGCGTTGCTCCGTCGATCATGGGTTATTTAGCTGTCTAGGTAAAAGAATTCCTTAACTTCGTGTACTTTGTGATCTCCAGTTCTCATCTTAAGTTTCTCGCCGTTCTCGTTTCTGCTACTTCTCATTACTTTCGTCTTTCTTCGATTTACTCAAAAGGCATATTCTGTACTCATTAGACTGTCCATTTCATTCAACAGCTCTTGTAATCTTCTTAACTCTCACTGTCATGAACGAATGTTATCATCGACGTCCTTTCACCTCGAAATTTAACCCCACACTTGAAACTGTAAGTAGGCTGTTTAGGTTTTTATGTAGGTAACGTCACGTAGGGATGAAAATCACTGGCTGTGCTGTGTGCAGTCTGTGGCTGGTTGGCATTGTTGGAATATTCGCTATTGTAGTGTTGGGCATTTGGATGTGAACAGCGCGTAGCGTTGCGCACTTGGAGGTGAGCCGTCACCAGTGGTGAATGTGGGGAGAGAGATGGCAGAATTCTGAGACCGGACGATCTGGACGTGTGTCCATCAGAAAGAGTAAGTTTGTATTACTTGATATCATGAACTGATATATATATATGATGACTTTTGAACACTATTAAGGTAAATACATTGTTTGCTCTCTATCAAAATCTTTCATTTGCTAACTATGCCTATCAGTAGTTAGTGCCGTCAGTAGTTAGAATTTTTTGGCGCCCGTTGTATTGCAGTAGTTCGAGTAACGAAGACTTTTGTGAGGTAAGTGATTCATGAAAGGTATAGTTTATTGTTAGTCACGGCCATTCTTTTGTAGGGATTATTGAAAGTCAGACTGCGTTGCGCTAAAAATATTCTCTGTCAGTTTAGTGTTGATCACAATAAGTAAAGAGCGAAATGTATGAGTACGTTCAGTTCTGCTCAGCTGTTTGAAAATCAAATAACGTAAGAGGTTTATCAGCACAGTAATTCATTAATTTGTCTAAGGGGAGGTTTCAAAACTTTATTTTATTTCCGTCATTGCTTCTTCGATGCATAGACTTAGCAGTAGGGGTGAAATACTACATTCGTCCCTTACACCCTTTTCAATCCGAGTATTTCATTCTTGGTCTTCCAGTCTTATTGTTCCCTCTTGGATATTGTACATACTGTATACTACCCGTCGTTCCCTATATCCTACCCAACTTTTCCTCGGAATTTCGAATGTATTGCACAATTTGATGTACATCTCTAGCCCGGGCTCTTCCACAAGATCTTGCGATGAAAACTAGGAACATGTGAGAGTAGTGTATGAGGCATTTCGACAATATTTTGTTTTAATATGCACTATAATATCGTTCCATTCTTAAACATACTTCCCAAAGTCCACTAAGTACTTTTGTGTCTGCGAGCCGCGTAGTACTAGCGAAATGTTCGTAGCTGGAGAAAGCACGTAGGAGGTACCACTTACTGCAGGATTGTCGGCTCAGGCAATGTTGATCTGAAAAAATATTGAGTTTGAAGGAGGTAAAAGGAACCAATAGTGGTCACTGTAATGTTTTCCGTCGTAATTACGCGCCATTGGCGCTGAACGCCACATTAATTCTTCAGTTTTGTTTTTATACGTAGAGATTTGTACCGCAGTACTGCCATTGAATACAGCAGTTTTCGTAGGAAGGCAAACCGGTTACACTGACAGTCAAAGGCTACGTAGCGTGGGTAGGTGTTCAAAAGTGCAAGAAAAATTCAAGGTGGAATCCGCTCGCTGCTGGCCTCGAGAGTAATGTCACAGGCTCCTTCCTCATCTACTTACAATTTGTCTTCAGGACTTGGGAACAAATTTTATGGAAGCGTCGGATCAACCCGGATAGGTCAACGTTCTGTGCGATATAAGATTATTATTTACGTACGTATGTCACTAAGGCAGTAATGCTATTTTGAAGTGTTGATGAATATATGTACCTCTGTTCTCGTTCGTGTTTACTATTACTGCGGTCACACATAAAAATGGCAGATGTTCATTTGTATACAAACACACACGGTGATAGTTTAAATTAACGAGCTCAGTCGTACGCACTTGATAACAGCTAACTACCGAAATCAGCCGGTAGTGGTATAAACAGCAGTGATTTTATAACAGTCAGGATGGAAAATGAAATTGTCTCTCTTTGCAAATCACAGGTATCTCGAATTCAATTTGTTTCAGGATCTCAACTAGTGGAAAGGAATAGAGGTGAACGATGAATATAAAGCAGGTTTACGCACGCATCTACACCTGAACAGAACTGCACAACCGATTACATAATAATAATTCATATAAAATAATCTACCATAATATCTCTAATTATTACGAAATTTATTTCAGGCGTGTATATGGTGAAACGGAACAGATATTACTTCTACATACTTCTACATACATACTCCGCAATCCACCATTTGGTGCGTGGCGCAGGATACCTCGTACCACAACTAGCATCTTCTCTCCCTGTTCCACTCCCAAACAGAACGAGGGAAAAATCACTGCATATATGCCTCTGTACGAGCCCTAATCTCTCTTATCTTATCTTTGTGGTTTTTCCGCGAAATGTAAGTTGGCGGCAGTAAAATTGTACTGCAGTCAGCCTCAAATGCTGGTTCTCTAAATTTCCTCAGTAGCGATTCACGAAAAGATCGCCTCCTTTCCTCTAGAGACTCCCACCCGAGTTCCTGAAGCATTTCCGTAACACTCACGTGATGATCAAACCTACCAGTAACAAATCTAGCAGCCCGCCTCTGAATTGCTTCTATGTCCTCCCTCAATCCGACCTCATAGCGATCCCAAACGCTCGAGCAGTACTCAAGAATAGGTCGTATTAGTGTTTTATAAGCGGTCTCCTTTACAGATGTACCACATCTTCCCAAAATTCTACCAATGAACCGAGGATGACTCTCCGCCTTCCCCACAACTGCCATTACGTGCTTGTCCCACTTCATATCGCTCTGCAATGTTACGACCAAATAGTTAATCGACGTGACTGTGTCAAGCGCTACACTACTAATGGAGTACTCAAACATTACAAGATTCTTTTTCCTATTCTTCTGCATTAATTTACATTTATCTATATTTAGAGTTAGCTGCCATTCTTTACACCAATCAGAAATCCTGTCCAAGTCATCTTGTAGCCTCCTACAGTCACTCAACGACGACACCTTCCCGTACACCACAGCATCATCAGCAAATAGCCGCACATTGCTATCCACCCTATCCAAAAGATCATTTACGTAGACGAAAACAACAGCGGACCTACCACACTTCCCTGGGGCACTCCAGATGATACCCTCACCTCCGATGAACACTCACCATCGAGGACAATGTACCGGGTTCTATTACTTAAGAAGTCTTCGAGCCACTTACATATTTGGGAACCAATACCATATGTTCGTACCTTACTTAGGAGTCTGCAGTGGGGCACCGAGTCCAACGCTTTCGGGAAGTCAAGGAATATGGCATCCGTCTGATACCCCTCATACATGGTTCGCAAGATATCATGTGAAAAAAGGGCGAGTTGCATTTCGCAGGAGCGATGCTTTCTAAAGCCGTGCTGATGCATGGACAGAAACTTCTCTGTCTCAAGGAAATTCATTACATTCGAACTGAGAACATGTTCGAGAAACATGCAACAAACCGATGTTAAGGATATTGGTCTGTAATTTTGAGGATCCGTCCTTCTACCTTTCTTATATAAAAGCGTCACCTGCGCTTTTCTCCGGTCGCTCGGGACTTTACGTTGGGCAAGCGATTCGCGATAAATGCAAGCTAAGTAAGGAGCCAATGCAGTAGAGTACTCTCTGTAAAACCGAATTGGAATCCCATCAGGACCTGGCGATCTATTTATTATCAACCCATTCACAACCCCAGGGATGTCTATCACTATGTCCTCCATACGGGAATCTGTACGAGACTCAAACGGCGGTATGTTTGTACAATCCTCCTGCCTGAAAGATTTCTCAAATGCTAAATTTAAAATTTCAGCTTTCGTTTTGCTGTCTTTCGTTGCCCGGCCAGACTGATTAGTGAGTGACTGGATGGAGGCCTTCGACCCGCTTACCGATTTTACGTAAGACCAGGATTTCCTTGGGTTTTCAGCAAGATCTTTTGCTAAAGTAAGACGGTGGTAGTGGCTGAATACTTTGATCATCGCTCTTTTTACAGCAGCATGAATCTCTACTAACTTTTGCCAGTCCTCATTCTCTCGATATTTCCTGTACCGCGAGTGCAACTGCCTTTGCTTCCTGAGCATCCCCGAATTGCGCTGTTAAACCACGGTGGGTCTTTGCCGTCCGTAACCCACTTTTTCGGAACATACTTCTCCAATGCGTGATTTACAATGTGTATAAAATTTGCCCATAATTCTTCCACGTCCATCGTACAGGAAGTAAATAAAGTCGATTCATTTACTAAGTGTCCGCCCCAGTAGCTGAGTGGTCAGCGTAACGGATTGCCGTCCTCTGGGCCCGGGTTCGATTCCCGGCTGGGTCGGAGATTTTCTCCGCTCAGGGACTGGGTGTTGTGTTGTGTTCATCATCATTTCATCCCCATCCGGCGTGCAGGTCGCCCAATGTGGCGCCGAATGTAATAAGACCTGCGATATGGCGGCCGGACCTGCCCCGCGAGGGGCCTCCCGGCCACTGACGCCAAACGCTCATTTCCATTTCCATTTACTAAGTGGGATGCTAACAACTGCTTATCTGCTCTTTCCAGTAAGAATACTCTCCTAGCCCTCTTGACCGACTTTTCAACTTTCGTAACCATAGTCGCAATGACAACATCATGATCACTAATCCCTGTCTCAACACTGACACCGCCGATGAGGTCAGGTCTGTTCGTGGCTACCAGATCTAAAATATATCCATTACGCGTTGGCTGTCGATTTAGCTGCTCAAGACAGTTTTCGGATAATGTGTTCAAAAGTAATTCACACGACGGCTTGTCTGTACCACCTGTAATGAATGGATAGACATCCCAGTCAATACTAGGTAGGTTGAAGTCACCTCCGACTAGTATAGCATGATCCGGGTACTTCTGCGATACAGAATGTAGACTCCCTTTGAATGATTCTACGTAGAACTGTCACGGTGGAACCTGGTGGCCGGTAATAACATCCCACAATTAACTTTATTTCCCCTAGCCTTGTTAAACGTGTCCAGATAACTTCACAATCACACTCTACTTCGACCTCAGTAGACACAATATTTTTGTCAACTGCAATGAAGACACCTCTTCCTGCGGTGTCTAATCTGTCTTTCCGATACACGTTCCTACCGTCTCCAAGTCCCACAGCAGGACAGAACTATTACCATGATATCTGGCATCTTAACTGATGTAATATAATTTTGAACCAACGTAAGTTTCTATTTTGCTTTATTCATACTTTTGTTCAATCGTTGCACTTTTAAATCTCTAGTGTACCCTTTTACATAATTTTGTTGACATTTTTGTTTAGTTTTGTGTAATTTAGAATATTCTGCAATGCTACTATTAGACTTGAAACTTGTGCGTTCTCTTTAACAGGCGCATTAGAGAATTTTATAGTTTCTTAACTTTTGACTTTATCATACCTACAGCATCTTTTACTGTTCACGGTGGCGTGGAGGATGTGTAAAGGCTTCCCAGCGAAACTTCTGCAGCGTAATGGAACTTCTGGGTTAGGGCGACTCAACGTCGAGGTTATCAACACATAATCCAAACACCACGCACGCCAGTTCCGGGAAAGTCATGGTGAGCCTTTTCTTTAATTGCAAGTGTACGCTGCACCTTGACTTTCTTGAACAGGGCGCCACCGTTAACGCACAGCGGTACGTGGACACTTTAGATAATTGAAGAAACTGAGACCCAGAACAGAATCGGGATTAATTTATGGAAAATGCGTGGAAGGGTCGTTTATCATTCCCAAACAAACATTTTTATTTTATAATTGTATGATAAGCCAAATAACAATTAACAAAATTTTTGTCATATACGTACAAATAGTTTAAGTCTTTACATTAAAATCACCATGCATAAGGACATTTACATTATATATAAAACTGCAAATGGTATGCGATGAAGATGTCAACTGTGCAATACAATGGTGGCCCAATTACAAACAGTTAACTGATTAAATAAACCTGTGGCGGCACTCCGTCTGCACGACTAGCATCACAACTGTGAGCTAATCCCACAAAAGGACTTGAATATATGTTTACAAACATTAAATAAAAGATATTAAAATGCATACATCATACATTTCCACTGGTTATTCTGCTCTCGTGTAGACAATATAGGGCCAACATGACCAAACGCTACCCACGTTTAAAAACTGGAGCAATTAGTAGTACTTCACTGGCTGGCCACAAGCTTCTTACACATAAATCAAGTTAAGTACTTAAATAAACTACCGGGCCTCTGAAACACTATCAAAAAGATAATGACAATAAACCCCCTTTTCTTCAAGAAATCAAGAAACTCAGTGCTCA
The DNA here is from genome assembly GCF_021461395.2 of Schistocerca americana. Lineage (NCBI taxonomy): Eukaryota > Metazoa > Arthropoda > Insecta > Orthoptera > Acrididae > Schistocerca > Schistocerca americana. Next base: position 362,671,270 of record NC_060126.1, read on the forward strand.
GGTTGGCTAAACACTTTCATCAGACACCCACTATGCACTCCGTCTTCAGGCCACAAGTGGCACATCGGGACCGTCCGGCCACCGTGTCATCCTCAGCTGAGGATGCGGATAGGAGGGACATGTGGTCAGCGCACAGCTCTCCCATTCGTTGCGATGGTTTTCTTTGACCAGAGCCGCTACTATTCGGTCGAGTAGCTCCTCATTAGGCAGCACGAGGCTGAGTGCACACCGAAAAGTGGCCACAGCGCATGGCGGCCTGGATGGTCACCCAACCAAGTGCCGGCCACGCCCGACAGCGCTTAACTTTGGTGATCTGACGGGAACCGGTGTATCCACAGCGACAAGGCCGTTGCCAGGCGCCCACTAGGACCTTACAATAATAGAAACACTGAGTAAATTACTTCGTAATCCGGCGACACCCCTGCCACGGCACTGTACCAAAAGAATAATTATAAACTACTCACCCTGAGGCTGGAACGGGAGATCCTCAGAAGCGCGTGTGACATGCCACCACCTAGTCCTCGTGCGGTGACGGGAACGCCGCCGAAGCAGAATGAAAACGCGTCCCTGCCCCGGGCCAGCAGAACAGCAATGCTTCAACCACTGCCAATACAAAGCTGCCAACATATACCAAACAAGAAACAGAAAACACGTATGATAGAAATTAACTTACACAGCACTACTTAAACGGCCAATTAATGGCTATTTTCAAGGAAACCAACTATCAAAACTTCAACGCAGGAGCGCGCCGTTCATAAACACTGCATGTTAACATTTCTAGCAATAACAAGAAGCAATGTACAAAGGCAATTAAAAAATAATTACATAATAATTCCAACAACGTTAAATAAGACAAGGTATATCTTCACTGGGGCTTCTTAGGGACTAACAGACACTCTAATTTGGATATACACCAAATGTCAGATGGCCTGATAAAACGTACATCTGTAACCCGAAGGAGTCCTGAGCACGGAGTAAGAGAAAGTGCAAACACAAACGCGCACACACACACACACATGACCCACACGATCGTACCTTTAGGATGAGAGCATACAACTTTGGTTACAGGCCAAATCCAAAACTTGCTTTCATTGCGTGGAGCAATTAAAATCATTCGTCATCTACTGATAGTGTCATGCATTATTGCGTCAGGTGACAACTCAGAAGGAAGTGAGTACCGATGTCCCAGTGTTTGCTAGTGAGGTACACAGGTAGCAGCTGTTATTTGTAAGCGTTGTATTCCGCTACGGATACACAATGCGACTGAGCCGTAGTAAGACTTGCTGGTTTGAAGGGCGCACCGCGCGTAGTGTAAAGCAGTCGCCTTCCGTTTCTGGCGGTGGCGCCGCTGTGACAATGGCAGCTTTGGTGTCTCCCTCTGGTGGGAAAGGGGAAAAGTTGCCTGTTCACGTGCATTGAAGGTGCGCTATGAGCTGGGTAGGGGGTCAGTCAGTTGGAACCGAGGAAGTCAGTTGGAGGCAGTTGGTCAGCCAAGGCAGTCTGTCAGTCTGGGCGAGTCTGGTCAGTTGGTCAGCCGAGTTAGTCGGGGTCTGTCTCTCGTCCGCATTGGTGAGGCGGTTAGTGTCTGTCGGTCGTCCGGAATGCTAGTATGTGTTAGGCCGCCATTCTGCTCGAGTTTACTCAGGCAAAGGGCATTGGAGGTTGGATCGATCGGTTGGTCGGTCGCGCACTGGGACACAATATGACTTGTCCGCCTGGAGCGTCGGCGCATGTGAGGTCGCCACGTGAGTCCAGTGGCCACGCGGTATAGCGAGGGGTAGCGGCTTCGCGGCCGACACGAGAGCAACAGAAGTCAACCCACGACGTCGGTCTGGCCGGCGCGAGCTGCGACGCCGTGAGGCGGGAGATCGGCGCGTCTTCCTGCGTCCGTTGAAGCGGCTGGCAGCGGACGGTTCGGGAGAGCGTTTTTGGGGTGCTGCGCCAGGTCTTCGCCAGATATCGCAGTTATTACGAGTTAAGTGATTAGTGATACGTTGTTTCAGTTACTTGTTGAATTCTACTTGTGTTCTTGGTCAGTCTCTCGTCCCCAGCTTGCTCGTCTGTCTCTCGTCCGCATTTGTTAGGCAGTTAGTGTCCGTCTGTCTGTCTGCCGGTCTGCCATACGTTAGTAGCGGCCTCTGTCATGTTTGTCGGATTCGGTGTTAACGAATTTATTGCTTAAAGGCCGAATTCTTGAAATATGTTTTTATTTTGCCTATCATCTTGTGAGGCGGTATATGTTTAATGTAGAGCATGTTGTACATTTTATGTAGGTCTGAATTTCATTGGTTTTATTTAAATAGTCATTTTTATAAAGCTGCCACCCTCCCACCGTAAGAGCCCTTTTAAAAACAAATTGCACTTTTGGTGGTAAATAATTTCTTAGTGTGAGTGTTTGTACCATTTCCATCTCTCTTACGGGATGCATAGTTAATGTGTTTGTGTGAGTTGTTAAAATTTTTAGTTTAAAGTAATCTGGTGTATTGCAGATTTGCACCAGTGTAGTTTTTCAGAGGTCGGTGTGAGCGGTCGTGACTACGGCCGTGTTGAAAGGGAGCGAAAGCTTCTCAGCCCGAAGGCTGCTACTGTAACAAAAAAAAAAAAAAAAACAAAAAACAAAAAACAACAAAAAATTATTCTTCTGAATAATTGTAGCTTGATATGTAGAGGGTGCTTTCTGATTTTAATTTTAAACCTGTTTTATGAAAAGGCTTTTAGGAACAAAATTCACATTTCTTAAAGGTAATTTTATTTTCCATAAGTAACTTCCTGGCAACTGCTTCCACGCTCACCTAGTGTGATTAAAGGTGTTAATGTTCTTGGTGAATCGCGAGTAAATAAAGTAAATTCTTTAAGAAAAGACTTTGAAAGTAAAAATACACGGTTCAGCGACATCTTAATTAAATGCAAGTTGCAAGAGCGGTCTGTCTCATCTAAAAAAGATGGACTGAACCGTCGTGTTGTTGCAGATGCCAACGTCTCTCCATCTGTTATCCATAGGCTGTGCACACGCTGCAAGGAGACAGGACAAGATTACCGACGGATTACAAAACCACATGAGGACCGGTATCCCGCCGTCTCAGTGTTTTAGCATTGCGCGGATATCACCAGAGCACAAGCCGGCCGCTGTGGCCGAGCGGTTCTAGGCGCTTCAGTCTAGAACGGCGCTGCTGCTACAGTCGCAGGTTCGAATCCTGCCTCGGGCATGGATGTGTGCAATGTCCTTAGGTTAGCTAGGTTTAAGTATTTCTAAGTCTAGGGGACTGATGACCTCAGATGTCAAGTCCCACAGTGCGTAGAGCCATTTGAACCATTTTGAACCAGAGCACAGCCATATGATTTCAGAAGAGCCACTGGAGCCGCTACGTCCGACCAGACTGGAATGAATAGGTTACGAGAAAGGACCGTATGACCCAGTCGTCCCGTTCGAGCACATCGCTTGACACGAGCACATCTTGCTCTCTTTCAGTTCCGCCGTTCCCATGTCAATTGGCTACTTCGTCACAGCCGAAGTGTGTTGTTCACAGATGAGTCAAAATATCCTCTGACGCAAGATGATCGTTGTGTTCGCGTGTGGAGACCCCTGGTGAGTGGAACCTCCCATATGTTGTGCAGGAAATGGACAGACCCCTACGCTGAATGGAGGCTTCAGTGATGACAGCCATGCGGATCTTGTAGTTGTCCACGGTCCCCTTGTAAGTAGGCTGTTTAGGTTTTTATGTTTGTAACGCCACGTAGCGCCCTGTATGAAAATCACTGACTGTGCTGTGTGCAGTCTGTGGCTGGTTTGCATTGTTGGAATATTTGCTATTGTAGTGTTGGGCAGCTGGATGTGAACAGCGCGTAGCGTTGCGCAGTTGGAGGTGAGCTGCCAGTAGGGGTGGATGTTGGGGGAGAGATGGCAGAATTTTGAGAGGGGACGATCTGGGCGTGTGTCCATCAGAAAGAGTAAATCTGTAATACTGGATATCATGAACTTATATATATATATATATATATATATATATATATAATGTTCAAAAGTCATCATATATATATATATATATATATGATGACTTTTGAACATTATAAAGGTAAATACATTGTTTGTTCTCCATTAAAATCTTTCATTTGCTAACTGTGCCTATAGGTAGTTAGTGCCTTCAGTAGTTAGAATCTTTTATTTAGCTGGCAGTATTGACGCTCGCTGTATTGCAGTAGTTCGAGTAACGAAGATTTTTGTGAGGTAAGTGATTCATGAAAGGTATAGGTTATTGTTAGTCAGGGCCATTCTTTTGTAGGGGTTATTGAAAATCAGATTGCGTTGCGCTAAGGATATTGTGTATCAGTTTAGTGTAGATCAGAATAAGTAAACAGAGAAATGTCTGAGTACGTTCAATTCTGCTCAGCTGTTTGAAAATGAAATAACGTAAGAGGTTTATCAGCACAGTAATTCATAAATTTTTTCTAAGGGGATGTTTCACCCTTAACGCCAAGCCGTACATCGAACAGGTCCTGTAGGACAACGTGGTGAATGCTACATACCGTGGGGGCCCCGAATTACTCTTAATGCCAGGGCCCATGTGTCGGGCGTCTGAGGTGGTGTCTTCAGAGGTCTGGATATTGAAGTAATGGAATGGCTGACAGTGAGTCCATATGTGGGGCATGTCTGACAGGCCAGTTCGTGGTCATCCTGTTCCACTACAGACTCTCCAAGAACTCTGATGGGCTTTCATTAAAGAATGGGAATAGATACCACCATGTGGCTTCCGTAGACTTACATGGAGCACGCCACGTACGTGTCAGGCAGTGATTAACGCTCATGGAAGGCATACAGGCTACTGAACTTCTCAAAATTAAACAAAAAAAAAAAAAAAAAAAAAAACGCCCAGGATGACGGGATGAATGATTGTTTCCGCTTAGTTTTCCACACCTGTACGACATTTGAGTTCTTTTTACCTAAATGATAGACGATGATATAATGTTTTGTTGTGTACTTAATTTGTGAGAGATAAAGGTAGAATTTGATTACATACACAACCTTCAATTATTGCTCAGTGGAGTATAGTCATGTTTCCCTAAATCTTTTGAGCAGTATATGAAGGATGAGACAAGAAGACCAGGCTTCGGCCGGCCACGTGGCACTGCCGAGAAAGACCACTGTCTTCGGCGAATGGCTCTGTCGCGTCTTACTACTTCTGCAGCATCAATTTCAGCAGCAGTTGGCACCACAGTGACTAAACCAAATGTTACACATCAGTTACTTCAAGGACAATTCGAGAGTTAGACGCCCTGTAGAGTGCACTACACTGAACCCAAAGCACGGCCATTTGCATCAACAGTGGTGTCAAGCGAGAGCTCATTGGAGGGCAGGGAGAAGGGCCGTTGTTTTTTCTAATTAAAGCTGGTTCAGCCTCGGTACCGGTGATGGCTTTGTATTGGTTAGATGAAGGCGAGTTGAAAGCCTGTAATTAAGCTATGTGCATTCTAATCACACTGGACCTACACCTGGAGTTGTGATCTGGTGTGCGATTTCTCACGACGGCAGGAGCGCGCTCGTTGTTATCCCACGCACCCTGGCTGCAAATCTGTGCATATATCTGATTATTCGACCTCTTCTGCCAGGGGGAGTTTTCCAGCGTACATAGCGCTTATGTAACCCAACATGCACTACGGTCGCAGTTTCGAATCCTCCCTCGGGCATGTATGTGTGTGATGTCCTTAGGTTGGTTAGGTTTAAGTAGTTCTATGTTCTAGGGGACTGATGACCTCAGAAGTTAAGTCCCATCGTGCTCAGAGCGATTTGAACCATTTAACCCAACATGCTGTATAGAGTGTCTCGACATGCTGTATCGCCCGATCTGTCTCCAGTTGAGCACATGTGGGACATCATCGGATGACAACTCTAGCGTCATCCACAGACAGCGTTAAGGGAAGGTTTACTATCTTTGGCTCGAGAAAAGCATGTTTTTTGAGAATTTTTTCTAGGGATGTGATGCAGATGTCACTGTCAAATTTAGTCAAAATTTTTATTGATATTTCCTCTACAAACTGTAATTTTTTTCAACCGGGAATGTCGAAGAGCAAAGGCGGGAGTGCCGTCGGAACGAAACAAAATTTCGATGTAGACCTCCACGCGCGGTATGTCACAGCTCAGACGTCTCATCTGAAATCAAAATTAAGTTGACGTTAGCGAAGTATATAGATTCTTTAGGAGTTGTACCTCGCTTAAGTTATTTGAACCATAGGAAACAAAATGGCGGCCATTTGATAAAATAGGGGTTTTTCATCGATTTTTCGACTTCGTCGGCCAAGTAAAAAAAATTTATAGTTGATGGATGGGAAAAAAAGAGGTACAACAAAGAATCATGCCAATCCGTTCAGTAGATTTAAAGTTATCATACCGCACGTTCAAAAAAAAAAAAAAAGTCATTTCGATAAAAACGCGTTTGAAGTTTTGACTACATATAAATGCAATATTATGCAACGTACGTGCGATCCGCTATTCCGGGTCCATAAACTGGACCTTCCTCTTCCTCATAGAGGGCGTTCTGCTCGATCTGGGCCATCCTGCGCTGCTCCAGAGCCGCTCGTGCGGCCGGTGACAAGCGGTTTCAGCCGCTTGGATCTTATGATCGTCCGAATGCTTGGCGCACTGCGTCGAATAGAGTCCCAGGGTGACGTCCATCGTTGTCATGGTCTTCAGAATTGCTGAATACCCTTCGTTGAAGCTGCTCACTGCCAGCAAAGTCGCAATCTCTACGGTCTTCGCACCTGAATGCAAAAGCTTGGGGGCTAACAACCAAACACACCCGTTCAAACTTTCATTTGAATTTTGTGTGTTTCCTCCCAAGCACCCGTACAATAGCTCGTCCTCCGAAAGAAAAAGACTGATGCGTAAAAAAGGCCTATTTCAATGTATGTTCAAATATGTTTGAAATCTTATGGGACTTAATTGCTAAGGTCATCAGTCCCTAAGCTTACACAATACGTAACCTAAATTATCCTAAGGACAAACACACACACCCATGCCCGAGGGAGGACTCGAACCTCCGCCGGGACCAGCCGCACAGTCTCTGACTGCAGCTAAATTAGACCGCTCGGTTAATCCCGCGCAGGCCGATTTCAGGCAGGTGCATTTTTTTGTTCAACAGCGAATAACAAACATTTCCGTTCCGTAATCGGAAAAACTGTTTCAGGGGTGGATTCTAAACACTTTTATGGATCCTAAAATGCAATGAAAAAAAAAACGGTTTTTTGAACCAAAAGGTAGTAAACCTCCCTTTAACTGCCCTTGCAGTGACCAACCAAGTGAAACAAGCATGGAACTCCATCTCTAAACTGACATCCGGCGACAGTACAACACAGTGCATGCACTTTTGCATGTTTGCATCGAACATTCTGGCGGTTACACCGATTATTAATGTACCAGCATTTCACTTTTTACAGTCAGCGTATTAAACAGGAAAACCTTCTCTGTCAAGGTGATCGGAAAGGGATGTGAACCACCATCAAATGGTTCAAATGGCTCTGAGCACTGTGGGACTTAACGTCTGAGGTCATTAGTCCCCTAGAACTTAGAACTACCTAAACCTAACTAACCTACGGACATCACACACATACATGCCCGAGGCAGGATTCGAACCTGCGACCGTAACGGTCGCGCGGCTGCAGACTGTAGCGCCTAGAACCTCTCGTCCACTTCGCCCGGCTGAACCACCAACCTCCGGAATACAAGTCCAGTGACTTGCTGCTGTACCAACCTGCTAGCTCTGCAGTTTGGAACCGTTGGCTCGCACTTGCCGAGACCAGTGCACCAGCTGTTCGTTCCGTCAGGGATGAGTACCAGCGGAACGGCTCGGCGCCACTGATGCCATCTGGGTCTGGGTCGGGCAAGCATTAGCAAAAGGGCCGGCCCGTTCGGTCGCGCGCCGGCGCCCCGGCGCTCGGCGGCGCTAACCCCATCATAAGCCGGAGCTCGCTTAATGAACGACGACTCGACTGAATGAACGCTGCTGCCCCATAAATCAGGCCAAGTAACTGCCGGAGCAGGAGCGGCGACAAGTGGCCGGGATGATTTGTAGGGCGCGGGCGTCCGCGGCTCATTAACGCGCGAGAGGGAAGCTCGCGTCCGCGCCGAGCCGGGCCGAGCTTAACGCTAATTTAACAGCCGGAGAAAGACATCGCTGCGGGCAAGGAGGAGCGGCGAATAAAATAAACTGCCCGCCCGTCTCAACCCTTAAGAGCCACACTCAATTTAGCTCCCCGGCGAAGGGGTTGAGGGGGTGTTAATGCGGGGGTGCGGACACCGGCGAGTGAGTCACGCGCGGCGACCCGGCGGATCCGCGTGGACGAGGCGGGCACACGCGACCGCGTCGTGTCGTGTTGGCCCTCCGGGGCATTTCGGGCCAATTAGGTGCTTAGTGTCCGCGCGAGCGGCCGGCAGCCCTCGGGCGCCGGCCATTCGTCTCGCTGCGTGGGCGGCTGGGGGAGGCCGGAAGGGTTGGTGCAAGACTCGCGAGCAAATACTGCGCATCCATGCGGCACAGTGTCTGCCCACAGCATCGAAGCAAGTGAGCAGTGAACGGTGGACATAATGGCACTTTTCGGAAGTTACTCTCTAACATACACTGTCTGATCAAAAGTATCCGCACAACCCAGTACAATGCGGGATTGGCTACTAGATTGCACTACAGACGGACCAGTCTGTAAAGAAGGAAATGGGGAGTACTGTGTTGTCAGTAAAGAAGCATTAACAGCAGAATGGGTCGATCAGGAGAGCTAAGTGACTGCGAATGGGGACTATTCATTGGATGCAGCACAACCATCACGGATTTTTCAACCTTTCAAAAGCTGGTGACGTGATTGTGAAATGGAAACGAGAAGACACAATAACAACTAAAACAAGACCAGGCAGACCTCATGTCCTGATGTCAAATTAAACACCTTTCAGCCGTGAAATTTTCAACCTTATTTTATTTGGCAGCCAGTTTCAGCGTTTTACTCCCCCATCTTCAGGGCCCGGACCGACGTGTAGGAAGAATATACCTCGATTGTGATCAAAACAGGGGCCAGCAAAGCTGGTATTAGTAGATATTTGCTACAGTGATCACTTCAACCATCACTAACAGTCGGCAGGTGATGGCTGAAGTTCACATCAGGTCTATGCCATACTCGCTAACAACCATCACTTGCGTCAGAATCTGCCTGCACCGCTGAAGACCACGGCGCGCCATTCCATCTACCAAGTGATCCTCTGACGGCACCAATCGAGCCGTGCACGTCGACGGTGTGTCGTGAGTCGAAGACGAGCTAGAAGTGTGATTGCCCGTAATTCCACTGCTAACAACCGGTTTGCTAGAGTTCGTGTTGACACGTCCGAGTTCACTATCCCTCTTATCCGTACGGTGGTAGCTGAGAGATCTGGCTCTGCTGCCCTTACAGTAAGACGATCCTGGCGAGCGTCTGTGCTGCGTCGACGTCCGGAACCTCGTGTACAGGTGTGAGAGTGTCCACGTGACCACTGATACTAGCATCGTTGCTCAACTGACGCGTACTTCCATTTTGTTTGGCAATGTCCGAAAGGACCATCCCTCGACTCGGAAGGACACAATTTGAACCCTTTCAGACTCGCTCAGTTGCGTGCAGGAAGTACGTGTGCGTCTCCGTGGTATGGTTACCTGCTTGTTTCACATCTTTGGTCACACTGAACCTTCTGACTGTGAACATTTCTTGCTAAAGGGTAGACATTAAAGGCTCTCTGGCAGCTATGCACCGTCCTATCTGTTCGCGGACGACGCTGAAACCATTACCAGTACATCTACTATTCCCCAGGTGGCATATGCCGTCATCTCATCAAAATCGACACCGTTTTCCATGTGTACTAATTTTTCTTCCAGCACTGTATCTCTAACAAGGGAAGTAATTACGCTAATGATAAAAATTTGTACATAATCGTAGAAAGCCTTGTACCAACTCCTTTAATGCGACCGATGCAACATCCGGGTTGTATTTCATAGTGGTGCAGCACCGATGACAGTGATGAAGTGATTAATAACCAGGAGCCCTAAACAACAGTAAGCATAATCGCGCGTTTCTCTTAATGAAACGTCCTTTTGTACTGGTCAACAGATTCTAAGGGCCGCATTGAAATGCCAAACATTGTAATGCCACGAATTTAGTTTGCTGGCATAAGTGTCACCAGCACACCAGTCGGCAAAGATATAGCGCGAAGATCGATAGCAGGCGCTGCATCAAGTGCGCCCATCGCGGTAGAGGCCAGAGATACACCAACAAGCGGCGCGTCGCCAACGGGCTCTCCACAGCATGTACACTCATGCTCATAAATTAAGGATAATTGCAAAATGTGGTGCCACTCAACGTGGTACTACACAAAACTAGCGCTAATAGCATAGGCACAGAGGGAACACACACGACACAGATCTGTAAGTCCACGGTATTGGTGATAAGTTGAGAAAACCGTCCCGAAACACATGTGTTACAAAACGCCACTGTTTCCCGCGCATGTACCCCGATATAAATATGGGATATGATCACCATGCACACGTACGCAGGCCGCACAACGGTTGGCATACTCTGGATCAGGTGGTCGAGCATCTGCTGGGGTATAGCCTCCCATCCTTGCACCAGTGCCTGTCGGGGCTTCTGAAGCGTCGTAGGGGTTTGAAGACGTGCAGCGATACGTCGACAGAGAGCATCCCAGACGTGCTCGATTGGGTTTATGTCTGGGGAACAGGCAGGCCACTCCATTCGCCTGATATCTTCTGTTTCAAGGTACTCTTCCACGATGGCAGCTCGGTGGGGCCGTGCGTTATTATCCATCAGGAGGAAGGTGGGACCCACTGCACCTTTGAAATGGCGGACATACTGGTGCTAAATGACGTCCCGATACACCTGACCTGTTACAGTTCCTCTGTCAAAGACATGCAGGAGTGAACGTGCACCGATCATAAATCCACCCCACACCGTCAAACCATGACCTCCATACAGGTGCCATTCAAGAACATTAAGGGGTTGGTATCTGGTTCCTGGTTCACGCCAAATGAAAACCCGGCGAGAATCACTGTTCAGACTACAGCTGGACTCGTCGGTGAACACAGTTCCAATGATCATGTACTGAGTTCATGACACCAGGTTTTACGGGGTTTCTTGTGACCAGGGGTCAGTGGAATGCACATTGCAGGTCTCCGGGCGAATAAACCATGTCTGCTCAGTCGTCTGTAGACTGTGTCTGGAGACAACTGCTCTAGTGGCTGCGGCAAGGTCCCAACCAAGGCTACCTGCAGTACTCCGTGGCCGTCTGCGGGCACTGATGGTGAGGTATCAGTCTTCTTGTGGTGTTGTACATTGTGGACGTCCCGTAGGGTAGCCGGCCGCTGTGACCGAGCGATTCTAGGCGCTTCAGTCTGGAGCCACGCGACCGCTACGGTCGCAGGTTCGAATCCTGCCTCGGGCATGGATGTGTGTGAGGTCCTTAGGTTAGTTAGGTTTAAGTAGTTCTAAGTTCTAGGGGACTGATGACCTCAGTTGTTAAGTCCCATAGTGCTCAGAGCCATTTGAACCATTTTTGAACCCGTACTGTAGCTCCTGGACACGTTTCCTGTCTGATGGGATCGTTGCCGTAATCGTGAGATCACACTTTGTAGCACACAGAGGGCCCGTGCTAATGGCGACCGTGTTCTTTGAGCCATTTTCAACACACAGTCACCATTAGCACTTCTGTAAACGTCTCCACACTTACTCGCTGCACCGTACTCTGACATGCACCAACACACCTCTGTGTATGTGGACTGTTGCCAGCGCCGCTGCGCGACGACCGCAAATCCGATGCACCGCATGGTCACAAACCGAGGTGATTTGAAACTGCAAACCGCCCACCAGGCCGTTGTTTCACCATATATCAGCATTATCCTTAATTCATGAGCATGAGTGTATTTAGGCCGCCGCCGCTGACCCGGGGGGCCTCGCTGACTGACACTTTAGTTTGGCTTCTGTCGGCCCAATCTCTGAGCGGTTGTAGTTCTTCTCAGGCTACGACAGTGCATAGCGACCAGATTAGTGACTAAACTGTGTAATGGCAAGTTTACCGATATTTTCTGCAAGAGCACTATTACTAATGAGCTTGTATCACGACCATGGACTCTGCTCAAGTCAGGTAGCAGCTTCATGTCATTAAAGAACCGTATTAATCCATGTGTGCATTTGTGTTGTAGAAAGAGGGTACCGGCCACCCATAACAACATCCTCTCCCTTGCTTCCTCTCGATACAAGACTCTACATTCAGAATGGATCATTTGCTTTCATTAAGTTCCCTTTAACATGGCCGGTAAAGCCTCACACTAATCTATGAGCCTGGTACAGTAGCATACTACGCATATTAGCTTGGGAGTTGCGGCGGCGCGGTTCCTTCCGACCCTTTACGACGAACCTGCACCTACCTGTGAACATTGTCTCAGCATATCATCAGTAGGGAAGCCGAGCGAAACCTACTGTACTTCGACGTGAACCAGGCTGCAATTAAAGTCACTAATCTACGTTTCGGGAGAAAGTTTTCACACGAAATGAAAGGTTGGAAATTTTGTCCTTAATTAATATATTCTGGAACTTAGGTGAACAAGTATCACTACCAAGCCCGTGTTAGTCTTAACACAGTCACTCACAATCCCTTTCACTCACGCTAGCAAGTTTATGGTTTTGCATTGCCCGAAAACGTAATAGCTACAAAAATACGATTTGTTTTTGATTGTGAATGCTCGACAAATATTAAGTCTGACGGTACCTAATGCAGTCACGGTTTTTAGCCACCGACCTGCTCAATACGCCACGTGGAATTTATGTCATTTCTCTTCACAAAATTCACTAAAAAATTTCGAAATTTCTACACACCCATAGGAATAATTATGCCGTCACTTTACAACACTTTTGATGTATGAAACACTGCTACATGCGGCAACTTATTTCCATCGGAACTACTCCTACACACGTCCGAACTGTTTCATGGCTAGGCTCCGACTCCTCTCTAGAATACTCAAAGTCTTCTCTACCAGCAGAGAAAGGCGCGCGAAGAATATTGCTTTACCATTGGTCAGTTTACTCAACAGCCAATAGCAAAACAACATTCTCTCGCGTCAGTCCGCGCTTTTCATCAATAACCAATCGGAAAATAGTAAACCTAACGACTGAACTTTTTACCGACATAATTATTTAATATGCTGAAGTTTTGTTTATGCATAAAGTTATTTACTATTGTTATTTATACCTGAATTAACTTTCCCTTTGCCATAAACTTACTTTACAAATCTATTCTACAAAAATCCCCTTTGTCCACATCCATATTTCTTCGAAATGTTCCCACACTAAATCCCACTACATAACTAGTTAAACAATTATCTTCATATTAACCTTAAACCACACTCACGCATCATTCATACTGCTAAAACACAAACATTTTACATACACAAAAAGACATAATAACACTTTATGAAAATACTAGAACAGTTTATGAAAAAAATTCTATTACTTTAGTGCACTCTAGTGGGCACAATCGAAACTAAATCACAGTCCCCGATCCAAGACTGTCTTCTATCGGCTGATACATAAACTACGTGCGCGTCCAGTCTCGCGTCACCATCTGTCACTATCCAGCTCTGAGACACATTTCTCACTTAACCGCCTCCAAGGCAGGATCGGCATACGGCGCTAAGCCTCAGAGCAGTCGCTGGACTACAATCTTTGCTCTTGTCGAACAATTTCCTTTAACACCTAGATAAGTAATGCATTTACGTTTTTCAATAAGCAGCTGCAGATTGTGTGTATGTGTGTGTGTGTGTGTGTGTCCGCTTGCGTGCACCCACGCCACAGCGGTGGCGGCCTTGCGGCCATCAGCCAGGCATGTGGCGAAGGTCGTTTCTTATTCGGACTCCTACGTTTCAGGCACTGACATACACCTCGGGAGCGACTCTAAACAATGCTAACGTGGCGTGCTAGCACGCTGTATCCGCTGAAACAAAGGCCCATTATCCGACTGTGGACGCTGAGAACTGGAGGACGCAACGGCTGCATATGCATTATCACGCTGCACGGCTGGCCGTAAATCAACCAGCACACAGCAGCCGGCCTCTGTCTGTATTAACGCTTACTGCGGCTAAATTGCTATTATGCTCACATGGGCCACGTATTAGAGAATAAAATTGTAACTAAACAGCAAGAAGTGTTGAATACAAGACAAAATGCGCGCCCCTCAAGAAAGAGCTGAAGCATACACTTATGCTATAGTTCGACGTTCTGATGTGGTTTGGTTATGTGTGGATAGCCTCCTGCTTTGAAACAGCATAGGACTCGTCTGTGCAGAACGTCTACGACAATTTTGTCAATTTCGTGGCTTATCAAGAAATAATACACTACTGGCCATTAATGTTGCTACATCAAGAAGAAATACAGATGATAAACGGGTATTCATTGGACCTATATATTATACTAGAACTGACATGTGATTACATTTTCACGCAATTTAGGTGCATATATCCTGAGAAATCAGTACCCAGAAGAACCAACTCTCGCCGTAATAACGGCCTTGATACGCCTGGACATTGAGTCAAACAGAGCTTGGATGACGTGTACAGGTACAGCTGCCCATGCATCTTCAACACGATACCGCAGTTCATCAAGAGTAGTGACTGGCGTATTGTGACGAGCCAGTTGCTCGCCCACCATTGACCAGACGTTTTCAATTGGTGGGAGATCTGGAGAATGTGCTGGACAGGGCAGCAGTCGAACATTTTCTGTATCCAGAAAGGCTCGTACAGGACCTGCAACATGCGGTCGTACATTATCCTGCTGAAATGTAGGGTTTCGTAGGGATCGAATGAATGGTAGAGCCACGGGTCGTAACACATCCGAAATGTAAAGTCCTCTGTTCAAAGTGACCGAGACGTGTAACCAATGGCACCCTATACCATAACGCCGGGTGATACGCCAGTATGGATGACGAATACACGCTTCCAATGTGCGTTCACCGCGATGTCGCCAAACACGGATGCGACCATCATGATGCTGTAAACAGAGCCTGGATTCATCCGAAAAAATGACGTCTAGCCATTCGTTGAGTACACCATCACAGGCGCACCTGTCTGTAACCGCAGCCATGATCTCCGAGCTGATAGTCCATGCTGCTGCAAACGTCGTCGAACTGTTTGTGCAGATGGTTGTTGTCTTGCAAACGTCCCCATCTGTTGGCTAAGGGATCGAGACGTGGTTGTACGATCCGTTACAACCACGCGGATAAGATGCCAGTCATCTCGACTGTTAGTGATACGAGGCTGTTGGGATCCAGGACGGCGTTCCGTATGACCTTCCTGAACTCACCGATTCCTTATTCTGCTAACAGTCATTGGATCTCGACCAACGCGAGCAGTAATGTCGCGATACGATAAACCGCAATCGCGATAGGCTACAATCCGACCTTTATCAAAGTCGGAAACGTGATGGTACGCATTCCTCCTCCTTACACGAGGCATCACAACAACGTCTCACCAGACAACGCCGGTCAACTGCTGTTTGTGTATGAGAAATCGGTTGGAAACTTTCCTCATGCCAGCACGTTGTAGGTGTCGCCACCGGCGCTAATCTTGTGTGAATCCTCTGAAAAGCTAATAATTTGTATATCACAGCATGTTCTTCCTGTCGGTGAAATTTCGCGTCTGTAGCACGTCATCTTCGTGGTGTAGCAATTTTAATGGCCAGTAGTGTTGTATAAAAGAAGATACATTAAGGCATTTCATTTTTTTCTGCTAAGGTGGTAAAAGCTGAGGTCCGGACACGTTTCGTATCCGTAACACCTCTGTAGAGAGGGATGACGTTTACTGACAGCAAATAACGGTTAATATAGGAACAGAAAATGCTACCTTAGCGGCATATCTTCGAGAATTATGCTTATGGAAATTATGTTTAATCACATGGATAAATTGTATTTAGTTACATGGGTAAATGCTATACAGGAAAGTTCGAGTGCGCTTCTCGCGTGTTGAACTGGGAAGCTGCTGCAATTATTTAATACGGAAAGGTAGTGAAGTAATTACAGGAAGATAGCTTACTTGGCGAAATCAAGCCTTAACGTTGGTCTGTTTATTCTGCTTTTCTTGGTAGAAACAGGAGGACACTCCAGAGTGGCACCAGCTACGATCTAACCTGGAAGGAGAAGTACGTGTTGAGCCTGCGGACAGGAGAGTAAAGTATAGGTTCACCCTCATACATTTTGTCAGTCAGATCTCATGGGTTATGTTGCGGTACGTATTGCATTAATATTCCTTGTGTGTTATTTAACTAAATATACACTCTAAGACAAAAAACTGAACAACGCCTCAAGAAAGACGGGCAAGAAATCGGTAGAAGTGTTATACACGTTCAGACAAACATATGATTACAATTTCAGAAAAACTGGATTAGCCTACTTGTTCAACAAAAAGAGTTCCCCAAATTGAGTGAGTCAATAACGCTTTGGTCCACCTCTGGCCTCAATTACAGCAGTTGTTTGGCTTGGCAGTGATAGAATTAATGGATGTCCTATTAGGGCATACAGTGCCAACTTCTGTCTAACAGACGAGTTAGATAGTCAGATCCCGAGCTAGTTGGTGTGCCCTTCGAATAATACTGCAAACGCTTTTAAGTGGGGGAAGATCCGGCAACCTTACGGGCCAAGGGAGAGTTTGTGAAACGCGAAAACAAATAGTCGAAACTCTCGTCGTGTGCGGGCACTATCGTGTTGAAATACGAGCCCAGGGTGGCATGTCGTGAAGGGCAACCAAGCGGGCCTGTGCTGTCAAGGTACTGCGGATGACAGACAAAGGGATGCTGTTATGAAAAGAAGAAATGGCGTCCCAGACCATCACTCCTGGTTGTCGGACCGTATGGTGGCGACAGTCACGTCTTCGGTCTGACAGCGTCCACAAAACCCTGAAAGAAAGAAAGTTTATCGCTTACTATGTTTTCGCTGTTCATAAAGCATAGCGTTTTAGTCTGTTACTTCTTTAGTACTAACTGTACTCGCGACACTTTTGGAGACAGGTTTTACATATACCACTGGATGTACCTCCAAAGTTATATCATTGTACGAGACATAGATCCGAAGAGACGACGTCATAAACATTTAACTGCGCGAAAACGGAACTGCAGGGTGAAGTTCGCTAGAGATACAGGTGAAATGTGTGCACAAATATAAGTGAAATATGTTAAATATATATGAAATAAAATCATGCTCATAAATTAAGGATAATACTGATAGAGTGTGAAATAACGCTGTCGTGAGTGGTTTGCGGGCTTAAATCAACTCCGGGCATTTGACCTGAGGTCGTCGCGCAGAGGGTCTGGCAGCAGTCCACATAAGCAGAGGTCTGTTGGTGCATATCATAGTACGGTGCAGGGAGTAAGTGTGCAGACGTTTTCAGACGTGCTAATAGTGACTGTGTGTTTAAAATGGCTCAAAGAACACATATTGCTGATGTTATGAGGAGTAGAATACTAGGGCGACTGGAGGCTGGTCAAACACAGCAGGTCGTAGCACGGGCCCTCCCTGTGCCACAAAGTGCGATCTCAAGATTATGGCAACGATTCCAGCAGACAGGAGACGTGTCCAGGCGCTACAGCGCGGGACGTCCACAGTGTACAACACCACAAGAAGACCGATGCCGCATCATCAGTGCCCACAGACGGCCACGGAGTACTGCAGGTACCGCTGCTCGAGGCCTTACCACAGCCACTGGAACAGTTGTCTCCAGACACACAGTCTACAGACGACTGAACAGACATGGTTTATTCGCCCGGAGACCTGCAAGGTGCATTCCACTGTCCCTTGGTCACAGCAGAGCCCGTAAAGCTTGGTGTCAAGAACATAGTACATGGTCATTGGAACAGTGGTCCCAGGTTATGTTCACGGACGAGTCCAGGTTTAGTCTGGAAAGTGATTCTCGCCGGGTTTTCATCTGGCATGAACCAGGAATCAGATACCAAACCCTTAATGTCCTTGAAAGGGACCTGTATGGAGGTCGTGGTTTGATGGTGTCGGGTGCGATTATGATTGGTGCACGTGTACCCCCCCATGTCTTTGACAGAGGAACTTTAACAGGTCAGGTGTATCGGGATGTCATTTTGCACCAGTACGTCCGCCTTTTCAGGGGTGCAGTAAGTCCCATTTTCCTCCTGATGGATGATAACGCACGGCCCCACCGAGCAGCCAAAGTAGAGGAATATCTTCAAACAGAAGATATCAAGCGAATGGACTGACCTGCCTGCTCTCCAGACCTAAACTCCATTGAGCACGTCTGGGATGCTCTCGGTCGACGTATCACTGCACGTCTTCATACCCCTAGGACACTTCAGGAGCTTCGTCAGGAACTGATGCAAGAATGCGAGGTTATAGCCCATCAGCTGCTCGACCACCTGATCCAGAGTATGCCAACCCGCTGTGCGGCCTATGTACGTGTACATGTTGATCATATCCCATATTGATGTCGGGTACATGCCCAGGAAACAGTGGCGTTTTGTAGCACATTTGTTTAGCGACGGTTTTCTCAACTTATCACCAATACTGTGGACGTACAAAATTGTGTCGTGTGTGTTCCCTATGTGCCTATGCTGTTAGCGCCAGTTTCGTGTAGTGCCACTATGTGTGGCACCACATTCTCCAATTATCCTTAAATTATGAGCATGAGTGTAGATGTGAGAAGGGAATATGCAGGTAAAGCTATGGTTAAAAAACTGCTGTTAAACCTGTGGATAGGTTTCAACCAAACCTGGCACATACATTACTTACCACGAGGAAAGAAATACTGTGGGGTTAGAACCTTCAGCCTCCTATTTGGATGTGAGTGATAACATGAAGTGAAGAGGGTGAGGAGAAGAAGGACCGAGAGGGTGGAGGAGGAAATAGGTACAGATACGGGGGAGGACGAGATAGACAGAGAGAGGAAGAGGTGTAGTGTACATGGAGAGGAAAGCAGAGATTGACAGAGACATGGGAGAGGGGTGCTGGACCGAAAGAGAGAGGTAGTCGGAGATCAAAGACAGAGGAGGAGTAAGAAATAGATGGGTAAAGGGAAGAGGTGGAGATGAGTGAGAGGAGAGAGGAGTATTGGACAGGGGGGAGGGAGGGAGGGGGAGGTGAACAGTGAGAGAGTGAGGAGATGGACAGGAAGAGTGGGTGGAGGTGATTGACAAAGAGAAAGGGGAAGAAGACATGAACAGAATAGGAGGAGGAGGAGGAGGAGGAGGAGGAAACTTGATAAGAGGGTAAGAGGAGCAGATGGTCTGAGGGAGAAGGAGGAGATGGGCAGAGGGAGGGAGGGAGATTGACATAGAGAGAGGGGGCAGAGAAGGTGGACAGACAGGGGTAGATGAGATGGAAAGGGAGAGGGGCAGGTGGATGAGGTAGACAGAGAGTGGGGATGGGCGAGATGGGAAGAGAGGTGGGGGAGGGGAGGAGGAGATGGGCAGAGGGAAGGAAAAGGAGGAGATGGGCTAGTACAAGATTGCAGTAAATACATAATCGGCCAATGCCGGTTCTATTTTAAGAAATAATGGGTAAGCTGTCAAACGCTTAATGGTCTGGGGACCAAATTCGTCGCAAGTGAGAGTTGGCTACACTAAAGATGGATGGAATGGAATCAGATCAATGTGTTGAAATTTGTACGTGTGAAAGCTATCACAGGACCTTCGTCCCCGGTTATAAGCATTTGTTGCTCAGATGCAAGCTTTGTGTCTCCTACGATCCCACCGTTAAGCCGAGACGGCCTACTCATTGTGTCCCACGAGGTTTTTGCCGACGGCGTGTGATGTCCAATTCCGCGCATGCAGCCACGAGGCGGTGCGTGGTAGACGTACGGGGATCGAACGACGCCGCAATTAACCGCCGCCGTCTGGGAAGACGCCAGGCCTGCCAACCTTCCGCGTGCTCCAGTTACGGGGCGACGGTGTTTTTCTCCGCGGAGAAACGCGGCCGACGCGGACGGGCTGTTTGTGAAAGACAGCGGCGTGGCGCACTGGTAAACAGCGGCAAGTGTTTTTCCAGGGCCGTGATTTATGACTCGGCGTCCGCCTCCGTGCGGCGCCGGCGCCCCTCCAGCGTCCACCTGCCTGCTGCCTGCCGCGAGCTCCTCACAAAGGTCCTTAACGGCTCCAGGCGGACATACGTCGCATCCCGGCACACTGTCCACCCTCTTGACGGCAACGTCATTACTAGGAGGTCAACACACTCCTAACTTTCACTCTCTCCCATTCTCTCTCAGTTCTTCACGAGCTCGGAGTCCGCTTAGATCCTAATTAGCTCCTTATCTTCCTTTTTCCTGTTGTGTAACAGCATATTGTCTCAGTTGGGGTATATAGTCTCGAAAAACTGGAACACCGGCGTTAATGGAAAACAGAAAAAGACGTCAGTTGTGTTCTTTGTTATAAGAAGATGCTTGCCCATCTGAAACCAAAGATTAGAGTCGTCCGAAGAACGGGATGCCAAAACAAGGTTGTCAACTCGCAACCAAACCAGAGAAGAGTGTAGTCGAAAGTCTCTAAAGCCTAGAACGGTTAAATATTCTCTATTTACAAACAGTCGGTTTCGACAGACATTGTGTTACACACTTCTGGAGCTCGTAGAGGGGACTCAGTAGACAAAGTTTTACGAAGTTACAGGCGTTGGTGACTGTACATATATTTTCTAGAATGATGGAGAAGGATAAAGATGTCAATTGAGGTAAGCGTTCTTGTATCAGAAACGAACGAGTCGAAAGTTAGAAGCGAAAACTGTTGTGATACCTCTGGTTCAAATGGCTCTGAGCACTATGGGACTTAACTTCTGGGGTCATCAGTCCCCTAGAACTTAGAACTACTTAAACCTAACTAACCTAAGGACAGCCGGCCGCGGTGGTCTCGCGGTTAAGGCGCTCAGTCCGGAACCGCGCGACTGCTACGGTCGAAGGTTCGAATCCTGCCTCGGGCAAGGATGTGTGTGATGTCCTTAGGTTAGTTATGTTTAAGTAGTTCTAAGTTCTAGGGGACTGATGACCACAGATGTTAAGTCCCATAGTGCTCAGAGCCATTTGAACCATAACCTAAGGACATAACACATATCCATACCCGAGGCAGGATTCGAACCTGCGACCGTAGCGGTCGCGCTGTTCCAGACCGAAGCGCCTGATACCTCTGACAATGGAATACATATACTGGTAGTGTTGTCGTTAAGACAGTACGTATGCAACTTTCAGAGTTGTTCAATGAACGAAATGGGTTTGACAAGAGTGAAGATGAACAAGTGCTCATAGTACCTCCGGTATGTGTTTTGGAGCCCATGTCTACTAGCTATTTTTCTTTTTTGGCTTGGTCCATATTACAACATCTGAAAGTTTCATATCCTACATTTCTAGCAAAAACAGTACCGTTACGTGTATTCCACTGTTAGTAGATTTTCGCTTGTAACATTCAACTCTTTTGTTTCAGAAACAGAGACCATTAGCTCAAACTGATGTTCTTCTTCGACTCCATCGTTCTTGAAAGTGTGTAACATCATGTCATTTTTTATATACCTGCATTTACAGGCACCGGCACCTATATCTTTGACGCCCTGTTGTAGGGCTGTTGATATTTGTAAAATATCGGGAATTCGGTTTATCGTTATTGAAAAAAGTAACACATCGCTCCTCGATACTTCGATGAAGTTATCTATATATCGACATATACACTCCTGGAGATTGAAATAAGAACACCGTGAATTAATTGTCCCAGGAAGGGGAAACTTTATTGACACATTCCTGGGGTCAGATACATCACATGATCACACTGACAGAACCACAGGCACATAGACACAGGCAACAGAGCATGCACAATGTCGGCACTAGTACAGTGTATATCCACCTTTCGCAGCAATGCAGGCTGCTATTCTCCCATGGAGACGATCGTAGAGATGCTGGATGTAGTCCTGTGGAACGGCTTGCCATGCCATTTCCACCTGGCACCTCAGTTGGACCAGCGTTCGTGCTGGACGTGCAGACCGCGTGAGACGACGCTTCATCCAGTCCCAAACATGCTCAATGGGGGACAGATCCGGAGATCTTGCTGGCCAGGGTAGTTGACTTACACCTTCTAGAGCACGTTGGGTGGCACGGGATACATGCGGACGTGCATTGTCCTGTTGGAACAGCAAGTTCCCTTGCCGGTCTAGGAATAGTAGAACGATGGGTTCGATGACGGTTTGGATGTACCGTGCACTATTCAGTGTCCCCTCGACGATCACCAGTGGTGTACGGCCAGTGTAGGAGATCGCTCCCCACACCATGATGCCGGGTGTTGGCCCTGTGTGCCTCGGTCGTATGCAGTCCTGATTGTGGCGCTCACCTGCACGGCGCCAAACACGCATACGACCATCATTGGCACCAAGGCAGAAGCGACTCTCCTCGCTGAAGACGACACGTCTCCATTCGTCCCTTCATTCACGCCTGTCGCGACACCACTGGAGGCGGGCTGCACGATGTTGGGGCGTGAGCGGAAGACGGCCTAATGGTGTGCGGGACCGTAGCCCAGCTTCATGGAGACGGTTGCGAATGGTCCTCGCCGATACCCCAGGAGCAACAGTGTCCCTAATTTGCTGGGAAGTGGCGGTGCGGTCCCCTACGGCACTGCGTAGGATCCTACGGTCTTGGCGTGCATCCGTGCGTCGCTGCGGTCCGGTCCCAGGTCGACGGGCACGTGCACCTTCCGCCGACCACTGGCGACAACATCGATGTACTGTGGAGGCCTCACGTCCCACGTGTTGAGCAATTCGGCGGTACGTCCACCCGGCCTCCCGCATGCCCACTATACGCCCTCGCTCAAAGTCCGTCAACTGCACATACGGTTCACGTCCACGCTGTCGCGGCATGCTACCAGTGTTAAAGACTGCGATGGAGCTCCGTATGCCACGGCAAACTGGCTGACACTGACGGCGGCGGTGCACAAATGCTGCGCAGCTAGCGCCATTCGACGGCCAACACCGCGGTTCCTGGTGTGTCCGCTGTGCCGTGCGTGTGATCATTGCTTGTACAGCCCTCTCGCAGTGTCCGGAGCAAGTATGGTGGGTCTGACACACCGGTGTCAATGTGTTCTTTTTTCCATTTCCAGGAGTGTATAATATATCGGCGGACATGAATAATATATCGATGGACCGGCCTGTAGAAATATTGGTTACACATCGTAAATAGAGCTGTATATTTTTAAGTATTGATTTGTCGTTAGATATTCTGCTCATCAACAAGCTAGCAGCCTCATTACCCCCTTACAGTAAGAATTGAAAGGAAAACGATGCACATTCACGCTTGGAGATAACCACTTGGCACAATAAAAGGTGTCCGATGGTTTGTTTTTCGGTTTCGTCACATATCGGATTTGCCAACACACTTCATGTCAAGTTACATGTTTTTTCATTTTTGCAAACGCCAGTAAACTAGCAGCTGTAGTGTCAAAATTGCATGGTGAAGTTAAACGTTGCAGTTTTCTGTTAGTAGCGCCGATTACATCAGCATTTCCCCTCACACGTCTGCGCCCACCGCAAAGATCAGTCTTGTCATTTACAGTTTTGTTCATCATTTTCAGCAGCTATTTTTGAAGAATACCTAGGGGCTGAAATAGCACACTAGTTGCGTTAGAAAATTGTTTTTTAACGCAACCTGTTGCTCCAATTACACCGCCACCCCGCAGTACAGTTGGACTTCATTTTTGCGCCACCTATTGTTGCTTCACACAAAGAAGGGACGTGGTGAAAGCTCAAAAAGTAGTAAGATACTTTCGCACAGTCAAAGCATTGTTTTACTACAATTTCAAATGAACAATTTCAAATATTTAGCGTAAATTGAGAAAAAATATAATAAAACGAAAATTATCGGCACCTGACACTGCCATTTCGATATGGATTATAGATATGTCGAAAAAAGGACATCACCGACAGCTATAGACAGTTTTTAGTAAAGATATATACTGATACATCGACATCTTATCAACAGCCCTTCCCTGTAGCGTCGTTGCATGACGTTTCTGGACATGAGTTCCAGTCTAAAAACTGATATACAGTGCCCTCTACAACCTCTATGAAGTGTGTAACATGAATTGTGAAACACCCTGTATAAAGCCGTGACATAAATAAAGCATCCAAAGTCCCACTGCACATTGTACATTTGACGATGTCCGTATAAACACATCAAAAAAAGTTTTGCATCACCCCGGTTCACAGAACTCCTGAAGAGAGATGTTGACTGTCGATATTATATCACAGACACAGTCCCTTCGACTGTTCAGAGATGTCACTACACCCGTCCAAAAACGTAAACAACCATGCATGAGCAGCGCCTATTAGACGGATGGAGTGCGACAACCGATCAGTTTCAGTCATTCCCACAGGAAGGAGGTACACAGCTCGAGTTGTTTGTAGTTCAACCATGCCTATACAGTCAATACCGCGGTTCGATCGGGTCCACATTGTTACTTTGTGCCAGGAAGGGCTTTCAACAAGGGAAGTGTCAAAGATTCTCGGAGTGAACGAAAGCGATGTTGTTCGTACATGGAGAAGATAAAGAGAGACCGTAACTGTCGATGGCATGTCTCGTTCAGACCACCCAAGAGCTACTACTGCAGTGGATGACCCCTAGCTACGGATTAGGGCTCGGAAGAACCCTGACAGCAGTGCCACCATGTTGAATAATGCTTTTCGTGCAGTCACTGGACGTCGCAATAGGCTGCATGATGCGCAACTTCACTGTCAACGTCCATGACGAGTTCCACCTTTTTAACCACGACACCATGCAGCTCGGTACAGATGGGTTCAACAACATGCCGAATGGACCGCTCGGGATCGGCATCACGTTCTCTTCACCGATGAGTGTCTTATATACATTCAACCAGACAATCGTAGGTGACGTGTTTGGAGGCAACCCAATCAGGCTCAACGCCTTAGACACTCTGTCCAACGAGTGCAGCATAATGGAGGTTCCCTGCTGTTTTGGGGTGGCATTATGTCGGGCTGATGAACGCCGCTGGTGGTCACGCAAGGCGCCGTAACGGCTGTACGATACGTGAATGCCATCCTCCGGCCGATAGTGCGACCACATCGGCAGCATATTGGCGAGGCATTCGTCTTCAAGGACGACGGTTCCCGCCCCTATCATTGACGTATTGTGAATGACTTTCTTCAGGATAACGACATCGCTCGAGAGATACACTAGAGTGTCCATCATGTTCTCCAGACATGAACCCTATCGAACATGCCTGGGATAGATTGAAAAGCGCTGTTTACAGACTACGTGAGCCACCAACCCCTCTGAGGGATTTACGCCGAATCGCCGTTGACTAGTGGTACAATCTGGACCAACAGTGCCTTGATGAACTTGTGGATAGTATGCCACGATGAATACAGGCATGCATCAATGCAAGAGGATGTGCTACTGGGCATTAGAGGTACCGGTGTGTACAGCAGTCTGGGCCAATAGCTCTGAAAGTCTCGCCGTATGGTGACACAACATGCAACGTGCGGTTTTCATGAGCAATATAAAGGTCGGAAATGGTGTTTATATTGATCTCTATTCCAATTTTCTGTTCAGGTTCCGTAACTCTCGGAACCGAGGTGATGCACTACTGTTATGTTATTAAAAAAGACAGTACACAATAAAACGCAAAGTACATAGATGTGCTAAGGTATGTTTGATTGTGCACTATGTGTATTGGAGCTTCGCTAGCGGGTGTTAATGCGCCACGACAACGACCCATCTCATTCGGCAATGGGCACCGTCTTACATACTGCATCTTTGGTGTGGTGTACATAGTTCCGCGTAGTCAGCGCGTACACAACTTTCCCACTAGAGCGCGCCCCGCTAAGCACAACAGCGCAGGCGCTGCACTCGTCCATCTCCGCACTACGAGATGGCGCTGCCTTAGAGACGGACCAAATTCTGCTTCCGCCGATCCACGTATTAATATGTAACGCAGCCAATGAGATTGCTGCTACTGTAGAAACTTTTCTCCTCGTGGATCACACTCGCGCAGTGATACCCGAACGCGTGAGGTATTATAACAAGTGTACAGACCTCCGATTAGTCAGTCTGCATTTGTCTGCACCAGTCTGTACCAGTCTGCATTTGTCTGCATTTGTCTGTACCAGTCTATAGTCAAGTTTCAGTCTGCACCTAATAAGATTATCATATTCCTGTACATAGCCATGAAGAGAAATGTATAGACACTTTGTCAAGTATCAGAGATATGTGAGAATAAGATTAACGTACCAAGACTAAAGGAACTTCAGATTGTCAATTGTAAATAGCATCCGGAATCAAGTTATGTGAGTTTTATGCTTGTTACTATTTTAATAAATGTGTGTGATAATTAATCAAGTTCTGTTTAAAGTTGGTCACCGTGAATCTGCTACTCTAAGCGTGCAAGTGGCATTTCTATTGTCTGGCCTAACGGCAGAAGATAAACACTCCACAATAAGACCACGAGACATATTGCTGACACTCGCCTACTTCATTAGAGCGACGAGTCAAATAATCTGATGGTGTGTGTACCGAAGGTCTTACATTATACACACTGCATTTGGGTTATCACATTTTGCCTCATCCCCTATATGTTACTGATATGACATTCATTGACGTCTTTCTCTGTCCTGTGATGAAGGCACCAGTGCTCCCAATGCATGTGAGGCGTTTACAGAATGACGACGGTGTCATTTTCAAGGTGGAACTTTTCCTGAGCTGCCAAAATAGTTTACTACTCCCAAGCTCTCTGCCAAGTCATCTATCGTTATGAAAAATACGTCGAATAAGGTTAGTAGCTCATCACCAGTTTTCATTGCTGTAGCTTGGTTGATACATATGTAGTATGATGTATAGTGATCGGCTATAATATTATGACCACAGACCTATTGCCAATATAGATCTGTCCAGGCGATAGCAGTGTTAACTTGCGAGGAGTGACTGCTTGTCAGACACAGCACCGCACGTGTCGTATCATTGAGTGTGCTCTCCCTGCGTAGAATGTGGAAGGCAGGCAATCTATCTGGTTTGGACAGATGGCTGATAGTGATGGCCCAGAGATTTCGCAAGTGCATTTCGGAAACTGCACGAATTGTCAGGTTTTAGAGGAGTGCTGTGGTGAGTGTCTTCAACACCTGGTGAAATGAAGGTGAAACTACATCTAGACGCGTGGGGTTGGAGGACCAATCCTCATTACAGATGTCAGATGTCGCAGGGTGGGCAGACTGCTAAAACAGAGCAGGCGGCGAACTTTGGCGGAACTAACATCAGACTTTAATGCTGGGCAGAGAACAACTGTGTCTGAACACACGATGCAGAGAACACTCCTAAAGATGGTCCTCCGCAGTCGACGACCCATGAATATGCCAATGTTAACACCATTACGTCGGCAACTACGACTGAAATGTGCACGTGACCAGCGGCACAGGACATTGGCGCAGTGTCTGAGCGTTACATGGTTTGATGAATCCCGATACTTCTTTCATCATGCGGATGGGAGGGCGCGAATCTGTCGTCTTCCAGAGGAACGGTTTCATGACATCTTTACTGCGGGACGGACACAAGCTGCCGGCAGTTACATTATGCTCTGGGAGTCATTCAGGAGGGCATCCGCGAGTACAGTGGACCTCGTGCAAGGCACCATGACGACGCGCAAGGGGTTCCGTACACTGGTTGCAGACCTCGTATACCCTATCATTAATATCATGTTTACCTGCCGCAGTGGCATTTATCAGCAAGATAATGCGCAATACCACAAGGCCTGAAGTGTGATGGAGTGGTGAGATGAACACAGTGGGGAGTTCCAATTGATGTGGTGGCCCACAACTCGCCAGATCTGGACCCGATCGAACACATCTGGGATATGTGGACGTCAGAGCTCATCGCCTCCTCTCCGGAATTTACAGGATTTAGTTGTCATGTGTATGCAGATTTGGTGCTAATTCCATCCAACGACCTACCAGGGTCTCATTGCTTCCTGCCACGATGCATTACCGGTTCAATCCATGCCAAAGGTGGGCATTTCCCTGCAGATGTACAAACGAGACCGAAGCTCTCTGGGAATAAAGCGAATCGCTGCGAATAATGAGGGTAATGGGCAGGGGTGCAATATTAGCAGTGTGTGGATCAGTTGGAAACTGGAGGCGGTCAGTTACACTCTCTGGATGCCAGAGGCAGTCAAAACCACCGTTCGCGAGAAACGGAAAAATTCAGACATTTGTATTCGGTTTGTGGGGCGGTTATCTGAGGCCGTACAAAATCCCAATCGTTTCACTGGCCAGTCTCGGCACATTCCCAAATAATAAAATGATGAGAACAACACAGCACCCAACTCATTGGCGGAAAAATTCGCCCATCCGGCCGGGAATCGAACCAAGGTCCCCGTGATTCAGAGGCAGCAATGCTAGCCACTTTTTTTCTTTTAACATTTATTTAAGGAACAATATTACACCTTCCAAATAGATACTAAGTACATTTACTAACCACGCACTCATTTTATACATGAATAGATTTAAAGCCTGTGGTCGAAAGGTTCTAGGCGCTTCAGTCCGGAACCGCGCTGCTGCTGCGGTCGCAGGTTCGCATCCTGCCTCGGGCATGGATGTGTGTGATGTCCTTAAGTTAGTAAGGCTTAATTACTTCTAAGTCTAGGGGACTGATAACCTCAGATGTTAAGTCCCATAGTGCTTAGAGCCATTTGAACCATCTGAAATGATTTGAACAAAAACAGTTTGATTATTGCAATTATTCTAATGTTAAAGGAATACAACAGAAGATTGTGTTACTGACTACATTACCAGAAAGAATTAATTTGAACATCAAGAAAAGTTTTTTAAAGTCATTCAAATTTCTTCAAACATGAATAAATAAAAAACTGCACTTTGAATTACATGTGCTACAATCTTTACAGAAGCATAAATAGCACTTTATGAAGGATATCAGCTAGTTTTTGGGATAACTTTTAATATATTAATGTACACAAGGAAATCGTCTCTGTGAGAGACAGGGAAGAAACTGATCTCTAACCTCCTCAGCACAGACAGACTAGCTATAAGCATTTCACACAATTGTGTGGAAGTCACCCAAACTTATACAGAAGACTTATGCTCATCGCACATAAAAACTATTTAATAAACATGTTAGGCAATCTCTTGAATACCTGAGAATGGCGAAAAAGAGATGTTATAAAGTTGACTAGCCTGCCAACTACAATTTCTGGACATTAATGGGAAGTTAATTGTCTGAAGCGGTCAGACCTATCCAATAGGTCTTTCACTGGAAAACTGACTTACACATCACAGTGCAAAAATGAACAGCGCAATTTGCCGGCCATTGAATATTACATTATATCAGATACAGTCTTATGGTTTTAACCAATCGATAAAGACATTTCCATAAGAACTGACAATTTTCGTATTTATACTATAAAAAAATAATGCAGTTTTAATGTTTTGTGTTTTGACACTATTAGACCAACAATCTGACTGTCATATAATTTCTGTACTTTAAATACATATAAAATTTCAAAAACTACATTCAGAAGTAGAAAAAGCATACACAAAAAATTTAAAGCAATAATTTAAATAATATCCATATGGTAACTACAATACATCATTGTCAACATAGTCTTCTTTTTTTACATTAACCAATGTCAATTCCGAATTTTTTCTCGTGATTCGAATACCTTCTAATGTAGTGGTAGTCACATAGCATTAGTGGTGCTGTAGGATCCTAGTTTTTTAATGAAGTAATTAACAAATTTCCTAGCAACCAGTACAAAGTGTTATTTTTTTGCCGCTGAGAAATAGGGTAATTCAGGCCTTTGTATCAATGAAAGCGATATACTCTCAGGGGATGTCCTTGTAATCAGTGCTATTTGCTCTCAGATCCACTTCCAACTATTCATGTGACCACTGCAAGTATATCTATGAATTATTGTGTCAACTAGATGGCATTGTTGACACAAATTTGTTTCACAGAGTCCGATTGCGTACAGTCTTTCATTGGTGTTAACTGTTTAGTTAGCTGTCTTGTACCATGACGTTTTTATATTAGACATGAGCACATTAGAACTAATGTTTTTTCCAAATCTCAGTCCAATCAATGTTTGGAAACCGTCGTTCTATTTTGTTCCTTCCTTCGCTTTTCTTTCTTTCCCGCATTATGGCTCTTGATGTTAAGTGTTGTGACTGTCTGATTTCGGCACTTGCACAACTGAACTCAACCTAGAAAACCCTCACATGCTGTAAACGACTGTTGATATTCTGCACGCCAATCGGGGGAAGCAGGCTTTGAGGTTTAATGATCTCGAAAAGTTGTCTGATTATGCTTTCTCGCGAGTATCTTATTAAATTAACTTGCCTTTTGATAAAAAGTACAGAGGCTTTATCCGTTATATCAGTTAATGCTAGTCCACCATTTTTAGGATCCTGCTGCAACAGGTTCTCTGAACACTTCACATTTCCACGAAAAGTTTGTGATTTTGTACATGGTTCTCCTTACTACCATTCTTGGTACTGGAAACAACTGGGCAGTATAATAAGCTTTAGCAAGGATGCATGAACTGATAAACTTTGTTCTTTGAACTTGGTTATTATTTCGAGTTAAATTCTCTATGTTGGCTCCTTGCAGTTTCTCTGCTGCAACTTCCAATTTAAAGCAGTCGATTTCATGGGGCATGCTGTCAGGGTGATCCCAAGTGTTTTAAGTTGTCGGACTAATTGTGCCTACTCGACGTTGTATTATCAAAACCTCTGAGATTTAACATCTTACTTTTTTTCCCCTATGCATTGGCTCCAGATGCTCTACAGTACGTATCAACGTATCAATCACTGTTGCTACCGTGGTTACCTCTTCATTATTCCTTATAATGACTCCTATATCTTCAGCGTAGGCTCTTATACCTGTTTAATTTCCTGATAATGTTAAGCCTTTTAATCTAGCATTGACATGTCGGAGGAAAGGTTCCGGTTGTAACGCCGGAAATGCATATCCTCCTATTTCCATCTATTGTACTATTATTTTTTTCCTTGTTTTGTTACCTCAAGACATGACATTTCTGTCTCTTTATATATTGTAATTGTTTTACTGTTTGTATATATATATATATTTATGCACTCATGTCGATGTATAATTGGTTTGTTTCGTAAATATTATTTGTATTTTTACGCTGGGTCTTGCCTAGGGAAAACTGCTATCGAACGATTACATCGATGGGTCGTGTGAAGAATCAAAGTGTGTAGGATCTTTGGTAGTGTTAACTCTGCCGCGTGGAGCGCGGGCAGAGCAGTGAGAGTCTGGCGGGAGTAGCGAGTGGAGCAGGTGTGTTGTGCGACGCTCCCGCGAGTTGCCGCGCTTTCGGGGTTTGGCAGCATGTAATTGCGCTCGACTCGCGATGATAGTTTCTGACATGGTGTCGCGGACGGGAAGCATTAGCTGGCGCACATCAAGAGCCCGTTTCGCCTGGTGACCGTGTCGAGAAGAAGGCGCGCCAACATCCAGCTTCTGCAACAGCGACGGCCGACAATGAGTGACTGTCGCCACCTCCTCGATCGACGGCTTCAAACCTTCAATCAACCAACAAGGAAGACTAAAATCACGTAAAGTTTCAGAACTGTATGGCAGACCTCAGCTTTTCAAATTGTTCCATTTGCCTCGCAAAATTACAGCAACTTAGCATGAACCTTTGTTGCTCATTGTCCCAATTGCATTGCCAAGCAGGGTCCCTTCCTTTTCCGAAATGAGCCCGAGGGTCGTTGAAATTCAAACGCCAGCATCATTCGATTTCACTGTTTTAATTTCAAAGTTCAGCTGGCTACAATATTTAGATTGCACAAGCACAAATTAAGAGTGCGAGTTTTGTTACCGTATTTTAGTTACCTGTGACTGCAGCTCAGCTTGGTACGTACTAAATTTTACTATTGTTAATTGTTCAGGATCATTTAATTCAAGTTCAAAGTTAAATCTCTTATTTCTAAATTGCGTAGATTCAAGTAGTTTTTGAAATGATTGTTGAGGTAGTCCAAGACTAACCGTATTTTACTGAATTTCGATGTGCTTCAGAAAGAAAGCTCACTATTCACTTCAGTCACTAAATTAACTCTCGATTTTCCGGTTATTAATTCTTTTGCTAAATTAAGTCAGGGTGTAGCGAAATTTATTACTTCTGACAAACTTTCAGTTTTCACACTACACGTGTCAACCTTCAGTTGCCACGCTTCTAGTGCTAATTATATGTGTAATAACCTTTCTTTTTCAGTTACTATAGTAATTGTCCTTAGGACTGGCGACCGTGATTTCCCCCAAATCTCAAATACCTAATTACCGCTAGTTAATTGTTAACGTAACGGCTGCACATTTACCTTCTTTATTAACTTTACCCCTTTTCAAAATTAATTTCCACCAGTTTCATTAGCACTTTTCCTTTCATTTAGATGTAACCCTTTCCTCCCTCTTTACCGACAGGTTAACTTCGGTGACGATTGCTTTTCCAAAACTCCCATTAGGTACACGCGGTTTCATTTTTCACTGTCATTAAGGTCGGTAAGTGAGGGGGGAGGTTACACGTGGCGACCTGGTGACAGGACAATCTTCGGTTTTGAGGTTGTTCTGGACACGAATTTGGCATTGTGCAAATCTCGTAACAAAGTACTGGTTACGTACAGGCCGTTACGTCAGCGAGAATAAATAGTGTGAGGAATCCTAATTAGATTTGAGATTTAGCATTTATATATAAAATTATTAAAATGAGTGAAGGCAACAATTACCAAAATTTGGTAGACTTGGATACGGAACAATCGGTCGAACAGTGGGAAACGCGCACGGCGGTTCCCATTGTTCAGGGGCAGGCGGCTAGCATGAAAGACGCGACCGCCGAAACGCAACAAAGAGCAGAAATGGAATTCCAAACTTTAGAAAATGTTTCGGAATCGGAAGCGAAAATCAAATCTGTACCCCTTGATGATGAATACGGGGGAACATGTATAGAGGAACCAGCTACGGAAGTAAAACCGGTAGTCTCCGGGAATTTAACTGATTTATTGAATGTTTTGATTAATGAAATCAAGAGTCAATCGGCAGAAATTATAGCTCTGTCTGCCAAGCAAGAAGCTCAGTCTGAAAAGATTGAACGAAAGCTAGACAATCAGAACAAAGCTATTAATGTTGTTAACAACAATGTTGGAGTTGTTAATACAAAAGTTGATAAAATCAAAGAAGATATTGTTGTAATTAATACCGAAATCGGTAATCTTAAACAGGAAATGATAGGCGTTCAGGCGGAAATTGCGAGCATAAATACTCGTTTTGATTCCGAAATTAGCAGAATCGAGAAAAGTGTAGGAGAAGCAGTTGCTCCGATCATCGAGAATAAGGTGACGGAACAAATTCAATTAGTGAAAAAAGAGGATCAACAGAAGGTGGAAACTTTAAAGGCTTTAGTGTCCGAAGTAGACACTAAAGTGAGGGAGCAGGCTAATACCTGCGAAGAGAAAAAGAGGGAAGTGGAAACGCTTGCGACAACCACTTGCCAAGTAATTACGAGAGTGTCGGAATTAGAAAAGAAACTTGACGAAAAACAGAGCTATGTGCCAATCTGTGCACATAGTTCGGAATTGTTGACGAAAGAGGAGCGGTTCGACCCCTTGAAAAAAGGCGGTATACACGCGACGGATTTCATTAAAAATTGTGAAAGAGTTTTACCCAGATCATGGACTAATGAGAGAAAAATTAATGCGGTTATTGATGTGCTGGCTGGTGATGCCAAGCGTTGGGGCTTAAACCTCGACATTACGAACCTGACTTTTGACGAGTTTAAAAATTTGTTTCTGGCTGAATACTGGTCAGAGCAAAAACAGCAAAGTGTCTGGCGCGAATTTGTTGTATCGAGGCCTTTCGATGCGAATTCGCGCGGTTCGATGAGGGAGTTTTGTGAGGGCTGGATCCGCAAGTTGGGATATTTGCGTGATCGCCGCACGGAATCCGAAATAGTCTGGGAACTCTACAAGAAGCTTCCAGATGATACAAAACGCTACGTAGGAAGCAATTACAGGACAATCAATGATTTCCTGGAAAGAGTTGAGGACGAGGACTATTGGCGCAATAATCGCGACAGTGGTAGAGGCCGTGGTAACAACAACGGGTACCACAGCAACCACAACAACGATAACCGTGGAAATAATGCATACCGCAACCATGGCAGCAATAACAATAATGGTTCGGACCGTAATAACAATCGGTACAATGCAAATAATAACCGGAATGACGGAAACCAGTATCATACTAGCGTGATACGGGCTGCGCAGAATAGTAATAACGCCAGAGGGTGTGACCAGCCGCCTCAGCAGTATCCGGGGAGCGTATCTGCTGGGACGAGACAGGGAAACCATTAGCCACGCCGGTAAGGGGCCGTCCGGGCGTGGAGAAATTTTGGCGGCCCAATAACAGGAGAAAACCCAGGTGTCGTCGTTATGAAAATTCCGTATGGAATAATCAACGGCGGGAGAGTGTGCCAGTGTTAGGAGAAAGGAGTGCGCCCACAAGTAGTAGATCAGCTGTAGACACGGCAGTAGGAAGTACATTCACTGTCAGTGAGAACAATTTAAGTAGTGTTCCGGAAGTCGATTATAAAGTGGCAGCTGTAATACCCACAGCGGAACTGGAGATTGAGTTTAAGAATGATTCGCAAGTGTTGAAAGAAGATCAGGTGTCGGATAAAACGTCCGTCATCGAGCGAGGAGATGCAGAGAGGGATGAGGTCTGGTTAAGGCAGTTCGGTCGCTTATACGACGAACTAAGAGATTATAGGGGCCTGTACGGGAGAAGTGTTTATGGGGAGCGCGGGCAGGATTTGCCGCGTCTCGTCCCGCAGGAAGATAGTGATTGTGAAGTGATAGAAAGTTCTGGCCCTAACCGGCAGACTTTACTAGAAATAGTTGATGTTAATGGGGAGCACGAGCAAGATGCGTCGTGTTTCGTCCCGCAGGAGTTGAATGTTGAAGTAGTAACGGAAAGTTCTGGCCCTAACCGGCAGACTTTACCGAAAGTTGTAATGGTAGAAGTAGCCGACCCATCCGACGCGAACATCCAGTTTAAACATTGCGAGAGTATTAAGGAGAAAGATTACGAAAATTTTAGTGATAGCCGGACACGATTGGTAGAAAAGCACATAGATTACAGCGAGTATGAGGTTAGAGCTGACATTATACGGTCAGACGATAGCAATGTGGGTTGCGCAGATCTAGAGGAAGTAATTGCAGATACTACTGGGCACATTTCTCCAGGTAGATTGGCAGATGAGATCGATCTGACCAAAGAGGAATCAACGAAGGTGACAATTAGTGAATCGATAGCAAAGCAACACTCACTAGTTGACGAGTTACAGGAAAAGGTTTCGGTATTGGAGGCGAAGCTACAGACTAAGCCTCAGGACAAACGTGTTGAAATTAAAACTGTATTTGAACAGAGGCTGAAAAAGCCGCCAGATAAACCGGATTTAGGACCAAAGCCGGATGGTTTATTCTGGAATGACCTGGATATAGACAAGGATTTACTGTGGGAAAATAAAGAAACAGTCGAGGACAAGTGTAGACAGATAGTAGTGTCTGTTAATATGCACGACCTACAACTAAACGTGTTGATTGACACCGGTGCAGAATTGAGTGCTGTATCTGGGAAAATATTTTAGTTACTGAAAGACAGACCTGGCATCGTAGTTATGCCAGTAACAGGAGTGA
Organism: Schistocerca americana; assembly: GCF_021461395.2. NCBI lineage: Eukaryota > Metazoa > Arthropoda > Insecta > Orthoptera > Acrididae > Schistocerca > Schistocerca americana. The sequence goes on from NC_060126.1 coordinate 362,707,031, forward strand.
AAATTATCGGTGCTACTGGGAAGGCCAGTAAACCGGTCACAAAACAGATTTTTTGTCAACTTCGAGATATGTGGGGCACGATTTGAACAAGAGTTTGTCGTCGTGCCAGACTTAACTACGGAAGTAATTATCGGGTTAGATTGGCTATTAAAGTACCGTGCAGTGATTAACTGCGAAAGCAAAACTTTGACATGTATGTCACTAGATAAAACAATGGTAGTTGGTTTTGACGAGGCAGGAGACGGTGTGCATAGGCAATACCAGCCTATACACATTGTTAACTGGCCGGATGACATTGACGTAGGAATGAGTTTGAACTGCCATAACATGAGGAATTTCGGCATTGACAAAAGTGTAGAAAGTGAATTGGAAGAGATAATCAAATTCCCTCCACGGATTAACATTAGTATTGGTGTGAAAAAAGATCGTTTGCGAGAAGTAATGAAGCTAAAAGCCGATGCTCGCATACGTCGTCATGACGCTAAAGCGCGTTTTGCTAAGTTTGCAATCGGAGACTTAGTACTTGTAAAAGCTCATGAGAAATCGAGCGAGATAGACCATGAAAACTCTAAATTTAAGTTTGTTTATAATGGACCATATAAAGTCATTGGTATGCCTCACACAAATGCTTACGGAATATTGTAGACTTGAAATTGTACCAACCTAGGATCGATTAATACCACACAATGGGTAATTTATACAGTATGTAAAATAGAGTGTAAGATTTAACGATTTGCTAGATTGCCATGCTTTTGACTGACCAAGGTCATTAAAGAAGTTGTAATTAATAAGTAATTAATTTTGATTAATCAATTTAATTTTAATCAATTTAATCATGATCTAATCAACTGAAAAATCCAAGCTGCTAGTTTAAGTTTTCAGCTGAGTCACAGTAGATTAAGGAATGTAAATATGATTTTGTAAATAGCTGTAAGATTTCATAAATATGTGATTTACTAGTCATTGCCGATGTACTTAGACGCTGTTTTAAGTTTCAGGCTAGTACATGCGTGTGATGATGGACAGTGTTGAGTTATCCACTGTGATAGTGTTTATGGACTCCTTGAGATTACTCGGGAGTGAGTTTTTCCGAAAGAATTCAGTGAAACGGACGTTCTGGAAACGCCGTCACAAGGGCGAGTGAGATCAAGCGTGCCGCACACGCGGGCGCAACAATACTGGCGAGGCGAAGCCGCTGTCGGCTCTTGTGCCGCTGTCGGCTCTTGTGCCGCTGTCGGCATCCTTTGTACTCGCGAGTACGGAATGTGGAGTTGCTTTTCTTCCCGGACAGCTGATGTGAAAGGATTCTGCTGTCAATATTTATGTTTTTTTTCGATCTGATGTGTGTTATTTTCTTGTTTAGCGTTTAATGGACTCCCATGACGAGAATATTAATTATGAAAGGGTTATGTAAAAATGTGTATTCTATGTAATTAATTATTAATTTGCGTATTTTGATCTACCTGTTTTTATGACCATGTACTCTGATTAATTTTGTAAATAGTACTCCATTTCTTGATACTGTTGGGAATTTTGACAATTTTAGAATAGCTAAACCATTTTCTATGTTTTCTATGAATTTTAATATGTTGTCAACCTGTTTTATTTTGTTCAAGATGACAGAGTGGAATAAGATTAGGAGTGTCTCCACTCAATTATTATGGTCTAAAAAAATTTATTTATGCTTAATTAGACGAATGCTAAATTTTGTTGATGTTTTGAGCATATGCATTTCCGCTGTTTCTTTTTTGGGACATTTTCTGAGTCTGTTTACGTTACACGAACATCGTCAGACAATGTGGGGCACGTGTAACGCCGGAAATGCATATCCTCCTATTTCCATCTATTGTACTATTATTTTTTTCCTTGTTTTGTTACCTCAAGACATGACATTTCTGTCTCTTTATATATTGTAATTGTTTTACTGTTTGTATATATATATATATTTATGCACTCATGTCGATGTATAATTGGTTTGTTTCGTAAATATTATTTGTATTTTTACGCTGGGTCTTGCCTAGGGAAAACTGCTATCGAACGATTACATCGATGGGTCGTGTGAAGAATCAAAGTGTGTAGGATCTTTGGTAGTGTTAACTCTGCCGCGTGGAGCGCGGGCAGAGCAGTGAGAGTCTGGCGGGAGTAGCGAGTGGAGCAGGTGTGTTGTGCGACGCTCCCGCGAGTTGCCGCGCTTTCGGGGTTTGGCAGCATGTAATTGCGCTCGACTCGCGATGATAGTTTCTGACATGGTGTCGCGGACGGGAAGCATTAGCTGGCGCACATCAAGAGCCCGTTTCGCCTGGTGACCGTGTCGAGAAGAAGGCGCGCCAACATCCAGCTTCTGCAACAGCGACGGCCGACAATGAGTGACTGTCGCCACCTCCTCGATCGACGGCTTCAAACCTTCAATCAACCAACAAGGAAGACTAAAATCACGTAAAGTTTCAGAACTGTATGGCAGACCTCAGCTTTTCAAATTGTTCCATTTGCCTCGCAAAATTACAGCAACTTAGCATGAACCTTTGTTGCTCATTGTCCCAATTGCATTGCCAAGCAGGGTCCCTTCCTTTTCCGAAATGAGCCCGAGGGTCGTTGAAATTCAAACGCCAGCATCATTCGATTTCACTGTTTTAATTTCAAAGTTCAGCTGGCTACAATATTTAGATTGCACAAGCACAAATTAAGAGTGCGAGTTTTGTTACCGTATTTTAGTTACCTGTGACTGCAGCTCAGCTTGGTACGTACTAAATTTTACTATTGTTAATTGTTCAGGATCATTTAATTCAAGTTCAAAGTTAAATCTCTTATTTCTAAATTGCGTAGATTCAAGTAGTTTTTGAAATGATTGTTGAGGTAGTCCAAGACTAACCGTATTTTACTGAATTTCGATGTGCTTCAGAAAGAAAGCTCACTATTCACTTCAGTCACTAAATTAACTCTCGATTTTCCGGTTATTAATTCTTTTGCTAAATTAAGTCAGGGTGTAGCGAAATTTATTACTTCTGACAAACTTTCAGTTTTCACACTACACGTGTCAACCTTCAGTTGCCACGCTTCTAGTGCTAATTATATGTGTAATAACCTTTCTTTTTCAGTTACTATAGTAATTGTCCTTAGGACTGGCGACCGTGATTTCCCCCAAATCTCAAATACCTAATTACCGCTAGTTAATTGTTAACGTAACGGCTGCACATTTACCTTCTTTATTAACTTTACCCCTTTTCAAAATTAATTTCCACCAGTTTCATTAGCACTTTTCCTTTCATTTAGATGTAACCCTTTCCTCCCTCTTTACCGACAGGTTAACTTCGGTGACGATTGCTTTTCCAAAACTCCCATTAGGTACACGCGGTTTCATTTTTCACTGTCATTAAGGTCGGTAAGTGAGGGGGGAGGTTACACGGTGAAATGGCGAAGATCGAAATTGACAGAGGACGTCCTTGAGGAACACCTCGAATTATTTGTTTCTGCTTGGATGTTGACAATGCACCGCTATTTCTGCATATATTCCAGTTGCTATGTTCCTTATGATCCTATCGTTGAAACCTATTTTCTTCAATGTCTGTAGAAGACATTCACGATTTACTACATCGAAGGCATTATAAAAATCTAAAAAATAAATAAACAAAGCACACTTTATGTTTGTTATAGAAGCTATTGCAATGATATCCCTGAATTCTGTTAGATTTTGAAAATGGTTCTGCCTTGCGCGCAGTTCTGATGTTTACTAATAATTTTATCTGTACGGTATCAAACTCTCTTGTCTACTATTCCAGCTATTAATTTATAATCAGAATTCAGCAGTGAAATTGGACGACAAGTATTTAAATCTTTGTTCCCATTATTTTTTGGCACAAGAACAATTTTAGTCTCCTTAAACTCAACCGAAATCATTTTACCCTGAATAACCTCATTTAAAGTATCCGTGATTTTCGCACCCACTATTGGCCAGTAGCGGCTGTAAAACTCTGCTGGACGACCGCCCGGTCCTGGGGGTTTTTTTGGTGGTGAGGCTTACAGTGTCTCATATACGTCCTCTTCACTGACAACCTCGAAAAAAATTTTCATTGTCATCTTCCCCAAGGAATTCTTCCAAGGATGCATCACTACTTTGATCTACAGAATATAGCTTGCAATAATAGCGACAAATCTCGTCCATGATATCCTACCGGGTTCTGAGAATCGTACCGTTTTTTGCACGAATTTCATCAATAAAAGTCCTTCTTCCGTCTTCTGACACAGAATTTGCCTTCGATTTTGTTTTCAATACTTCCTTTTGATTTCTCTTGACATTAAGTAACTTGGCTTTCACTTTTTTTATGTCTACTATCCAGAGTGAGGAACCTGCTGAGACCTGATCATACAGATCTCTCAAAACCGAATAGTAATGTTCTATAGTGCATTTCATTTCTCTTGCGCTCTGGACAGTGTAATGAATATGAGCCTTCCTCAACTTTTGCTTCTCCATTATCCATCAGTCGATAGCAGTGGCATATCTACTACGAGCACGAAGGCATATCGCCCATGTTTCTTAAATCAGGTCTTCTAAGTCATGATTTACTAACAAAGAAATGCTCAAATTTCACTGATTTTTGAATCGGCGAACTGGCTGTCTTGTTAGATTTATGCAAGCTAAGACACTTGAATGGTCTGAAATGTACGTAGGAATGGTTTCTAATCTAATCTAAAGAATCAGAAAGCATTGAGTTTGCAATTACTTATTCTGAAATACTAAATTTTTAAAGTTAAATGAAGTTGCTGGTTAAATAAATGACTGGCAGTAACTGAAACTTTGTTACGCAAAAAATTACTTTCAGGAACCTCAGCGTAACGTAATGCCAAATTCAGAAAAAGACAAGCAATTTACTTTTGATTGTTGAAAGTTTGAATTGTATTTACTTTAAACAAATGAGATACTACTGATTTTACTTTTAATATAACAATAAATAAATACATACCAAGCCAGCAGAAGTCACTTGCTAAGCTATATACAGAATAAATGAAATTATGCACCCTTAATTTGTTCTCCGTCTTTTGTTATTAGTTTTGTCCAGCATAATATTACGTTATTTTAAGTGAGTGAAGTTAATGATCAAAATTGTAAATCAGTTAAGCCTGCATTATGGAATAGAAGAATGAACAGTTATTCTAGTAGCAAAATTTAGACTGCAACTGGCCATTATCAAGCAAACAAAACTTGCAGTAAATAGTAAATGAATTTGATATTTTTACGACACTCGGTGACTACATGGAAAGGAAAGGGACCGTGGTTGGTAATATCGTCTGAGCACAATGAAAACACAGGTGCCCCACAAGTTTTAGTTATTGCAGGATATTATTCCTGAAAGTTAGTCGGAAACTGTAAAAGAAATGCCACTGGGTAATGCCTCTACAATGTTAGTTGTACTTTGTCACAGTCTTACGATGTTGTGGCTGTGCGGACGACGAAGAGTGTAACCGATGACAATGCTGAGCTGCTACTTGTTGAGAACCACGATTTGTCTCCGGAAGCAGGAATAATTATGGGACAGGCAATAGTCAGAATTGCAGCTTTCCTCTTACGGTGCTCTCAATACTCGAGGGTTAACGGAGTAGGATCGCCTCTGCTGGCGCAATCATAGCTGCACACCGCGTCTGCGTGAGCAGCCAGCAAACACTTCCGCACTCTCTTAAGACTCAAACTGCTCTGCCTCCTCTCTGCACGTAGTGCTGTTGAGACTCTCCATACGCAGAAATAAACAACGGCACAGCTATTGCCATTTCATTGTTGCTATCGATACATTTTAAATAAAATTCCCATGGCTAATACCCATCAAGTTATAATATTTTCATTGTAATTACTATCAGTTAGATACAAAAGAATGGTTCAAATGGCTCTAAGTACTATGGGAATTAACATCCGAGGTCATCAGTCCCGTAGACTTAGAACTACTTAAACTTGACTAACCTAAGGATATCATACACATCCATGCCCGAGGCAGGATTCGAACCTGCGACCGTAGCAGAAGCGCGGTTCCGGACAGAAGCGCCTAGAACCGCTCGGCCACAGTGGGCGGCAGTTAGATACACTCATCAATAAATATACTATTACATCCGTTAATCATTAAATATAATTTCTGTAATAAAGCTTACAGATTCATAATCAGAAATACAATACAAGTTATCAGAGGATATTTATTACACGACGAAAAATTTTGGATGATGCAGAAGGTATTTTATCTGCATTTTCGGTGTTACAAGTTTGTTTTTGCTTAATTACAACTAAAATCGTAAGTATAAATTATGTATTTACTGTAAAGAAATATTGTTCCTTAATAGAATGAAAAAGACTCAGAAAACCTGTGAGCGTCCCTGGGATTGCACGTTTAGCGTGTAAACGCAGTCACGGAGTCGAGGGTGAAAAGTGCGCAGCAGGGAAAGCATATGGTTCAAAAATAACCTCACGGTGACCAGCAGGAAAACACAATGCCTTACCGTCGTAGCAAGAGTGATAGTCACGAGTTTGCTGTCCGCAATGACTGGTATGTAACCTTTGCTGGCAGAAAATGTTGTGGAAGGATACCGTAGCTTGCTATCGTAATCGGAGGAACAGGTGAGAGCTGCCTTACTTCCTGGAAGTGTTAGTAGCGATACTGAGAGAAGATCGACGATAAGAAACACAAGACATGACGTAATTTAGAGATAAACGTGTTGCGGAAAAACATACGACAGCTGACAGTGCCAGTCCCTTCGCAGTACTTAATACGTAGCGTCATGTGAACGAGACTTTTGCTAAGCGAGAACGATTTCAATGAAGCAGTTTTACCGTGGATAAAATCCTTACAAGGGAACCTCCCCATCGCACCCCCCTCAGATTTAGTTATAAGTTGGCACAGTGGATAGGCCTTGATAAACTGAACACAGGTCAATTGAGAAAACAGGAAGAAGTTGTGTGGAACTGTGAAAAAGTAAGCAAAATATACAAACTGAGTAGTCCATGGGCCACATAGGCAACATCATGGAGAATGTGAACTCGGGAGCGCCGTGGTCTTGTGGTAGCGTGAGCAGCTGCAGACCGAGAGGTCATTGGTTCAAGTCTTCCCTCTAGTGAGAATTTTACTTTCTTTATTTTTGCATAGTTATTATCTGTCCGTTCGTTCATTGACGTCTCTGTTCACTGTAATAAGTTTAGTGTCTGTGTTTTGCGACCGCATCGCAAAACCGTGCAATTAGTAGATGAAAGGACGTGCCTCTCCAATGGGAACCGAAAACATTTGATAGCAAGGTCATAGGTCAACCGATTCCTCCACAGGAAAAAACATCTGATATATTCTATACGACACTGGTAACGGCATGTGCGTCACATGACAGGAATATGTTGTCGACCCACCTAACTTGTACACTTGGCGAATGGGTAAAAAGATTCTTCTACCTTGCCCGATTTAGGTTTTCTTGTGGATGTGATAATCACTCCCAAAAAAGTGATGAAAACGTAAGAGTTTGTCACATAAACTGAAAATAAAAAGAATAAACTTTTTCACTCGATGGAAGATTTGAACGAAGACCCTCTCGTTCCGCAGCTGCTCACGTTACCACGAGACCACGGCGCTCCTGTGTTTGTAATGTCCTTGATGTTGCCTATCATCCCATGAACTATTCAGTTCGTATATTTTGCTTATTTTTTCACAGTTCCACACAACTTCTTCCTGTTTTCTCAATTGATCTGTGTTCAGTTTTTCAAGGCCTATCCACTGTGCCAACTTATAACTAAATCTGAGGGGGGTGCGATGGGGAGGTTCCCTTGTTAGAAAATCTTTCTACGCAGAAATAATGGTTTTGCATATTGATGCATGATGAATCTTTCAAGCATCCGTGCCATGTAGAGTTTAGATAACTGAACTATAACAACTTAATGTGATTCTTACCGATTTCTCCATTTAAAGTAGTTCCCGCCAGACGAATGTATTTGTCATTTTTTGTTTCTCACAACGTGCGCCTATCTTCTATGTACATGTCAAAGCGCATATGATTCTTTGTACCATGTTTCAGTTCAACAATGGTACGACAATGCAAGAGCAGTTACACACGTAAGTTATGTTTCTTTATTTTACTTGGAGTAACGTTCTCAAGTATTCTATGTACTCAGTCGCATCACCGAGCAACGCGGCCCACTTGTTAGCACATGAGACTCGGAAGGATGATGGTTCAGATCCTCGTCTGGCCTTGGAGATTTAGGTTTTCCGTGATTTCCTTACATCGATCCAGGGAAATGCCTGGCTGCTGTCTTTGAAAAGGGCACGAGGCCCACTCGTACACCCTTGATGACTACACGCCACAAAGCTTTACACCTCATCTTGGCCCGCCAACACCGACACCGGACTGTTCATGACTGGAAACGTGTTGCCTGGTCGGACGAGTCTCGTTTCAAATTGTATCGAGCAGATGGACGTCAACGAATATGGAGACAACCTCGTGAATCCAAGGACCCTGGGTGTCAGCAGAGGACTGTTCAAGATGGTGGAGACTGTGTAATGATTTAATGCGTGTGCAGTTGGAGTGAAACGTATAGATACGACTCTGATTGGTGACACGTACATAAGCATCCTATCTGATCATCTGCATCCATTCATGCCCATTGTGCATTTCGACGGACTTGGGTAATTCCAACAGGACAATATGCCACCCCACACGTCCAGAATTGCTACCGACTGGCTCCAGATACTCTCTGCTGAGTTTAAACACTTCCGTTGGCCATCAAACTCCCAGACATGAACATTATTGAGCACATCTGGGATGCCTTGTAACTTGCTGATCAGAAGGGATCTCCTCCCCCTCCTACTCTTACGGATGTATGTACAGCCCTGCAGGATTCAGGGTGTCAAGTCCCTCCAGCACTACTTCAGACATTAGTTGAGTTCATGCCACCTCATGTTGCTGTACTTTTGCTTTTGCTTGATCTACACGATATTACTCCGGTGTAATAGATTCTTTGGTTCTTCAGTATATTTAAGGGTTCATAATAAGTAATACATATATTGCAACGTTATTTCAATTTAATATCGTAGCTAGGAAGAATTTTTCAGATAGAGAGTCATATACGAATTTTCTAAAATTTTTGAAATCGAACGGCGAGGCATTGCATGTTTAGCTTAAGAAATTCATCAGGGCTACATTATATAAAACAGGGAGAAAATTAAATGCATCAGTCGTTTTGGTCTTAAGGACGCTTTTATAATTTTGGACCAAAATAGGTACTTCACGACTCATTCTTAAATGTTATATCTCTTTGTTGGTCCTTATTATTTCAGACTGGCAGAATACGTCATCTGCACTTTGAAGGTTTTCAGATTGAGCTTAGGTGAATTACTACTCTACTACTCTAGAATACAATCAGATGTGTGGAGGGTAAGGAAAACTTAACGACCCTATCTGATGAACTGGTCACCGTCATGAGTGCCACCTGCCCTAACTCGAGAAGTTACTGTGTAAGAGCTTGTGTCTTAATACAGACGTTTTCGCATAGTCGAACTATTAAGAAATGTACACCGTCATCGCTCCTGCACTTGTTTCCAAAGCACTGCTGTGATTCGAAATGACTACATCCGCTTCAAGTGTCACCTAGTAGAGTGTGTTAGTGACCTGTAATGTGAAAGATGTGGACATACGGAAGACTATATAGGCGGGACGCCATTTCTTTATGGACAGATTGGAATGAGGGTGTTTTAAACGTTCGAGTGACTAATAGTTACACGGAGCAAGCAGAGTGGAAGGAGGGTGGGAGGGGGGCCGCGCGGGATTAGCAGAGCGGTCTACGGGCGCTGCAGTCATGGACTGTGCGGCTGGTCCCAGCGGAGGTTCGAATCCTCCCTCGGGCATGGGTGTGTGTGTTTGTCCTTAGGATAATTTGAGTTAAGTAGTGTGTAAGCTTAGGGACTGATGACCTTAGCAGTTAAGTCCCATAAGATTTCACACACATTTTCTTGGTGGGAGGGGAGGGAAGAAGATGTTGCGACAGTCTGCACCCAAAAATGCTGCGATAGGGCAGGGTGTCCATGTAACTCAACAGTGTTGTTACATGTAAGTAGGGCACACCTCCATATAAATTTATATTACTATAGTGTCCTCTTTCAGTCACATACTTCTCTGTTGCCGTTAGTTAAAACTTTTAATTTGATTTATTAATTTACGTTTGCCACTTCAAGTCAAGAGAGGCTTTGCAGTGGGTAGACACCGGACTCGTTTCCGAGAAGACCGTGTTCAAACCCCATGACCAGCCATCCACATTTAGGTTTCCCGATTTTTCGTGATCTTGCTTAAGGCAAATAACGAGGTGGTTCTCTGATTTCTTTCCTCATTTTTTCTTGTGTTTCATCTCTAATTTCCTAAACATCGAAGAGACGATAATCTCTAAAATCCACTCTCTTTTTCACTAAGAAATGGTAAACTATCCGAAAATACTGGTTTTCTATTGTAATTTGTCTAGTTGTCGTGCCGAGTTGCCTAAAATTGGGGTTGGGGTCCGACATAATCGTAAGGTAATTTGGAAATTGGAAAAGGACAATACTCAAGCTTGTTGTCTCTCACGCTAGAAATTCTCCATGTCTCGACATTCTTAAGATAAACAAACCCATAAAACAGCGTTTCCTGGTAATTACGTTATTGCAACACACAACGTTCAGAGCATGTGACAGTTTTTCCTTCCTTGAAGGAAAGAAATTGTTTAACGCGACGTTGAGTTTCCTGATAGTCGCTGTAAGCGACAGAACCCTCATCAATGTTTAAACGTTGGTACATAGGTTAAGGTTGTAACTGTTAGTATAATATACCCTGGGCTTAACCAGTCGTAATAAAATACAGTGTTTCGCGATATTGGATGTTATGTAGTAAATAAATGCTCCTACTTTTTTCCGATAAATTTTACTCATTTTCCTTTCATCTGATTTGTTACTAAAAAAAAGCGAGTCGTTTAAAGTTGCAAAATACACACATATATATGTGACTGATGTCATTGTTCATACACTAACAGCTGTTTACAGTAGATGGATATTCAAATGACGGCTCCCGTTCCTGAACATGTTCAATGTTGTTGCTACAGACAAGCAGTTATCCATCATGGAAATACTTGACAAACTGTGTGGTGGTATTAGTTTGTGCAGTACTGACTAGATCTGTGTCTTTTCTTGGTGAGTATTTAAGGTACGGCACGGCTTTTAGACTGCTGAGTGTCAGTGAGAAGATTGAGTTCTTCTACTCTTACGAATACCGTCCGTGTTCTACTGGCGACCGGTTACTGAAAAGCAAGCATTTACATGAGTGACAGAAAAATTCTGAATAAAATAGCAAAAATATCTGCAAACTAAAAACCTAGTCATAATTCAATTTAGTCACCAAACTAAATTGTCCTAAGACTAATCAATCGCGGGACTGGGTCTGCTGTCACTAGTAACGACAGACAGTTCCAGAAATTAGCTTATTGTGGCTTAGTTAAGTGCCCCGCATGATTCATGGCTTCTTTTAACGATAACTGAGTATAATATGAAAAGTATCAAAAAGTTTGATAATATGATCAACTTTCTCTGTTACAATACGTTACATGTTGGTCCCTTACATACCTAGATGAATCTAAAACAATATTTGATAAACGTAACCTAACCACATATACAAAATGTATCAGTTATAGGAGAAGATATTTTTATACGTGGTACCGTCATATGGACACATGTCAGTGTGTTAGTTGTTCTTACTCTGTGTCGAACAGTCTTCACACAAACACATGACAAATTTTACGACCTGATGTTTTCGCACTGCTATAAATACTCCAGTAAGTAGATTACGCCTCTAAGTATAGACTAACAGTTTTGCGTCCATGTGTTCACGCTTTAGTATCTGACCTGTTGCCTAGAGGAAATTAAGCATTAATTGTTTGCTCTTGCCTTATGTGCTCGGAGGTACTAACCAACCTATAAACATACGACTGGTAATACCTATAATTATTAGTCTGCATGATGTAAATCCTGATGTAATGTTGTTCAGTACAGCATCTTCAGCCACCAACAGAAATATCGGGCCCTGTATACTGTCTGTTCATAAATTCATCTACAAAGTAGAAGGAATTATCGAACTGAAGTGATGCCAATTTCTTTTTCTTTCACTATCTGCCAGCACCTTTCATTCACATGGGAGGTGGTCAAATATTTGTAGCTGCACAGTTTCCTCTTTTCTGTGTAAAAGTAAGGTTAACTGGTGGATAGTGGAAGAGATTGTTTCCGTATCGCTCTATTAATGAAAGTTACTTTATTTTAGAACTAGGCCTCATTCTTCACAATGAAATTCTCAAAAGGGTAAATCTACTGTGACGATGTTGAAAGTATACCTAACATTTTAATCAACTGGAGATCAAAATTATGCTTGTTCGAAGGCTGTTCGGAAAGTAAGGGACGATAGGTCGCGAAATGGAAACCACAGTGAAAATCAAAACTGTTTGATTTGCAACAGTTAGCTACAAGTGCCAGCTACTTATCTCCATATTCGTCGATACGACTTAGACGTTTGTCGCGTTTCGTCACAGGATTATTTGGTAACCGTGATAGTGTTACGGAGGTGTTTAACAAACTCAAGTGGCAGACTCTGCAAGAGAGGCGCTCTGCATCGCGGTGTAGCTTGCTCGCCAGGTTTCGTTAGGGTGCGTTTCTGGATGAGGTATCGAATATATTGCTTCCCCCTACTTATACCTCCCGAGGAGATCACGAATGTAAAATTAGAGAGATTAGAGCGCGCACAGAGGCTTTCAGACAGTCGTTCTTCCCGCGAACCATACGCGACTGGAACAGGAAAGGGAGGTAATGACAGTGGCACGTAAAGTGCCCTCCGCCACACACCGTTGGGTGGCTTGCGGAGTATAAATGTAGATGTAGATGTTGTAGCGATGTACCAACTTTCCAATACCCTAAATATACACTCCTGGAAATGGAAAAAAGAACACATTGACATCGGTGTGTCAGACCCACCATACTTGCTCCGGACACTGGGAGAGGGCTGTACAAGCAATGATCACACGCACGGCACAGTGGACACACCAGGAACCGCGGTGTTGGGCGTCGAATGGCGCTAGCTGCGCAGCATTTGTGCACCGCCGCCGTCAGTGTCAGCCAGTTTGCCGTGGCATACGGAGCTCCATCGCAGTCTTTAACACTGGTAGCATGCCGCGACAGCGTGGACGTGAACCGTATGTGCAGTTGACGGACTTTGAGCGAGGGCGTATAGTGGGCATGCGGGAGGTCGGATGGACGTACCGCCAAATTGCTCAACACGTGGGGCGTGAGGTCTCCACAGTACATCGATGTTGTCGCCAGTGGTCGGCGGAAGGTGCACATGCCCGTCGACCTGGGACCGGACCGCAGCGACGCATGGATGCACGCCAAGACTGTAGGATCCTACGCAGTGCCGTATGGGACCGCACCGCCACTTCCCAGCAAATTAGGGACACTGTTGCTCCTGGGGTATCGGCGAGGACCATTCGCAACCGTCTCCATGAAGCTGGGCTACGGTCCCGCACACCGTTAGGCCGTCTTCCGCTCACGCCCCAACATCGTGCAGCCCGCCTCCAGTGGTGTCGCGACAGGCGTGAATGGAGGGACGAATGGAGACGTGTCGTCTTCAGCGATGAGAGTCGCTTCTGCCTTGGTGCCAATGATGGTCGTATGCGTGTTTGGCGCCGTGCAGTGAGCGCCACAATCAGGACTGCATACGACCGAGGCACACAGGGCCAACACCCGGCATCACGGTGTGGGGAGCGATCTCCTACACTGGCTGTACACCACTGGTGATCGTCGAGGGGACACTGAATAGTGCACGGTACATCCAAACCGTCATCGAACCCATCGTTCTACCATTCCTAGACCGGCAAGGGAACTTGCTGTTCCAACAGGACAATGCACGTCCGCATGTATCCCGTGCCACCCAACGTGCTCTAGAAGGTGTAAGTCAACTACCCTGGCCAGCAAGATCTCCGGATCTGTCCCCCATTGAGCATGTTTGGGACTGGATGAAGCGTCGTCTCACGCGGTCTGCACGTCCAGCACGAACGCTGGTCCAACTGAGGCGCCAGGTGGAAATGGCATGGCAAGCCGTTCCACAGGACTACATCCAGCATCTCTAAGATCGTCTCCATGGGAGAATAGCAGCGTGCATTGCTGCGAAAGGTGGATATACACTGTACTAGTGCCGACATTGTGCATGCTCTGTTGCCTGTGTCTATGTGCCTGTGGTTCTGTCAGTGTGATCATGTGATGTATCTGACCCCAGGAATGTGTCAATAAAGTTTCCCCTTCCTGGGACAATGAATTCACTGTGTTCTTATTTCAATTTCCAGGAGTGTAGAAGGCAGGCGCCACTGTTTCCGAAATCAGATATTGAATTCTAAGGTGTACCCAGGGGCAGATATAGACTCAGATCACAATTTGATGTTGATGAAGAGTAGGCTGAGGTTTAAGAGACCAGTCAGAAAAAAATCTATGCGCACAGAAGTGGAATACGCAAATACTAAGAAAAGAAGAGATACACTTGAAGTTCTTAAAGAGCAATCACCAAAGCTCGAGAGAGAAACAAGGGTGCAAGGAAGCTAACTGTGAAGAAACCGTGAGTAACAGAATAAGTACCTCAGTTGAAGGACGAAAGCAGAAAGTAAGAAAATGTTCGGGGAAATTCACGAGTACAGAGATAAAAGTCACTTAGCATTGAAATAAATACGAAGTACAAGGGAAGCTAAGGCGAAACTGCTACATGAAAAATTTGAAGATATTGAAAAAGGAATGAATGCCATAAGGACTGACTCAGAATATACAAAAGTCGAAACAACCTTCTGTGAAATTGAAATCAAGTGCAGTAAGATTAAGAGTGATGATGCAAGCTAACTGAAATCTTCTTGCATATCCCGGTCATTTGCATGTATGCCTCCTCTACACGTGATTCTCGAACAGGATATTCGCTGTTATCAGCAGAAAGCTATTGCAGAACTCAATTAATCTTTCGCCCCTCTCATTCCTACTACCAATCCCATATTCTCCCGTAACCCTGCGAACCCCAGTAGCTCTGCGAAATCTCTTCGTCCCAGGACCAGTAAGGAACATCTAGCGTTGCAGGGAACCACCAGTGAATATTTTCTGTCTAATAAAAGTAGTTCCCCAAGACGTGATCTATCACCTCTAGAAGTTTGACGCTAAGACTCTATAGCTTATTCTATAATTGGCTTGTTAATTATTGAAAAAACCCAACATTCGTTACAAACAGTTCCGATTCAAGTAGTTCACAGGTGGTCAAACTAATGACTGTGTCTACTTGTTGTCAAGATTCTTGGGTGGATGGTTGCAGTATTTTGATCACAGTAATTTCCTACCCGTTTTATCCTATCGCAGACAAAAAGTACAAGATGATTGCAAGGAGAGAGGATGGCAGTAAGTGTAGATAAGCTTACTACTGGGGCGGAGCTACCGATCGATCGTTCACAACTTCTATAGAGTCAACGAGGTAACGCTCCTATCTAGCCCTATAATGCTGTTGCTGTAACTTGCTCTTATCGGAGTATTAGGTGACGGACTTCGAGTTGTAACAGCGTCAGCTCGAGAGGGTCCTCCATCTCTCCTCAGAGTAGAAATGTCAGGTCTCCACACTTCCTGTCTACAGGCCGTAGGTGAAGCCCGTCGTCTCCTTTCTCAGCTGGTTAAGTCCTCACTCCTCCTGAATGTCCTCTCGGCCTAGTGTCAGTTTCTCGTGCGCCTAAAATTTTCAGACCAGTCCGCAAAATAACCACCAACACTGGTGCATAGTGTATTTTTGTAACGTTTTTCATCCTCCTTCCAGTAGCCCCATAAACTATTCTCCTAATCAATAGTGTTACTAACCTTCTCAATCAAAAAAAGTGCTACTAAGACTCTACATCACAGGCCGTCTACCCCTGTGGAATCATGCTTTTCCCACTGGCGCGTTTCCTCCACCGTGAGAAAAGAAAAAGGAAGAAAACGTTACACTAGCTTGGTTGCCACCAGCCACGCAGATAAGTTGATGTCGGTGGTGTTCAGGGTACGCTTTCTAAAGATGTTATCTGCGACAGGAGACTACCAGAGATGCTCACAGCGTTGCTATGAAATCATTCACACGATCTGTTAAGTTTTTCTAGTTAACCTGTTGGAGCAAGGTACGAGTCACAAGGAGGGGCGGGGTTACTGATTTTAATATCATTTCTGCATCTGTGTATTCATCTTGACACTGGTGCTCCATGGTCTGCCTGCTGTTTGCTGCTTGGTGGTTGCCCATCCATTTGCGCCAAGTGCCGCTCTTCCGTTATTACCTGGCCGTGTGTTCACTGTACGACTTGAGCGGACACAGTCTCCTACGTCACTCTTGTCCACATTTACATTGCAGGAGATCCGAACACAATACAAAAGCATGCCCTGGGAATCCCTGTCATATCACCCATTTAAATTCCAAATATACCTGTCGGGTTTAATTGCTATGTACATGCTAACCCCTTACACAGATGATTAGCCACTCCTTCACCCAGTACATGAGACAAGAGTAGCCTTTGCTGATCTGCGGGACTGATTCACATACTTCAGCTCGGAAGCCACTTCATCACGTGTCGCATCACTAGTGCTCTCACTCTTAGCGCGTAACGTCGAAGCTGTAGCGTGACGTTAAAGAGTACTGGTTAACGCTCCAACATGAATGGCGCCCATTTCTCGACACTTCACGCCATGAAATTATGACACAAAACACGAGTTTTTGAGACTACGTTCATTTTATGTTCACCCCATCTCCGCGTGCTGATATCTATCTACGCACCACGAACGTTGTATCCATACTTTCGACGTTTTCAGTAACTGTCTTCAAGCTTTCCGCTGCAAAATTCTGCTGCACCTCCCTCTTTCGCCCACGAATTTCTTCCGTGGGCCGGAATGAAACCAGTCGTGGGCCGCACTGAACGCAATCACTGTTCGTATTCAACACGCGGGCCAGATTCGGCCCGCGGTCCGCTATTCGGCAATCCGTGTTGTACATCTAAGGACAGCAATAATTCTAGACTTAGACTTTTTGGAATGTCAGTATTAATTTGTTCCCACTCAGAGGAATACTGATCACTACAGCAGCAAGGGCTATCTATACAGTTTGGGCAAGCGGTTCTAGGCGCTTCAGTCTGCAACCGCGCAACCGATACGGTCGCAGGTTCGAATCCTGCGTCGGGCATGGATGTGTGCGATGTCCTTTGGTTAGTTAGGATTAAGTAGTTCTCAGTTCTATGGGACTGATGACCTCAGATGTTAAGTCCCATAGTGCTCAGAGCCATTTTTAGTACACAATTAAGTATGAAGCGAATCTTTAGCTCATTGTACCTCGAAAGCCTTTCACGGAAAGAATATTGTGATTCGCACAGTTACAATCGTACGATTTCGCGCAGAAGTTTGTTGATAGGAAAATGCTTCCATTGCAAAAAATGGTTCAAATGGCTCTCAGCACTATGGGACTTAACTTCTGACGTCATCAGTCCCCTAGAACTTAGAACTACTTAAACCTAACTAACCTAAGGACATCACACACAGCCATGCCCGAGGCAGGATTCGAACCTGCAGCCGTAGCAGCAGCGCGGTCCCGGACTGAAGCGCCTAGAACCGCTCGGCCAACGCTGCCGGTGCTTCCATTGCAGATTGCGCTTCTAGGAAGCAGTCCTCTTCCTGTAAGTGCCTCAGAACGCGAAGGCGCAGAACATTCTGGCGGTTAATAACAAGCCGTCAACATGGCGCGAAGTAGAGTCCGTCACTGTCGATGGATCAGTGCTGATTCGCGCCTCCGCGAGATACCGCCTGTAAATCAGAGGAGCAGGAAGCTAAACGAACGGCAGGTATCCGCCGGAGTCATCAGGGGAAGCCAGAGGGCAGCGCGAAGACAAATACTGTCGGCTGGCTGCGGCCCATAAATAACGCCAGACGCCTGGCCGCCAAGGCCGCACACGGCTCAGACGAGCGCGCCGCGCCACACCACGCCACACCATTGTCCTCGTCGTAATGAGCCGAAGGAGCCGGTCCGGTGCCGCGCCCTCAACCTGGCCGCAATTACGTCTATATCTTTCCACTTATCCAAATACTTGTTCTGTCGTCGAGGTTGTCCCTGAGCTCAACACCAATATTCTGTAGCAGTGACCGCACTCGTAAAAACGCGAGTGTGAAAGGTGAGCTGAAGACTGCGCAGGTAGAAACGTCCCTTTTTCCCTGATGCTACTGTCGACATTTTTGTTTCGATAGTATCATTATAAGGTATCAGGCATCAGTCACAAAGGGCATTAATGCATGTTAGCTGCCAGTGGGCACTGATATAAGTCAATGGGGAGAGTTCGAAAATTTGCACCGAACTGGGGTTTGAACCTCGGCCTCCTGTTTATTTGGCAGATGTGCTGACCACTGCGCCATCCAGACACAGTAATCATCGCAACAGCACGGACTGAGGCAGCACGCCTCTTCTCAGACTTATACACAACCTTGCCTATTATTCTCATTACTTGCAGCGCTTCGCCTATGCGTGTGAATTCAAATGGTTCAAATAGCTCTGAGTACAATGGGACTTAACTTCTGACGTCATCAGTCCCCTAGAACTTAGAACTACTTAAACCTAAATGGTCTCGCGGTTAAGGCGCTCAGTCCGGAACCGTGCGACTGCTACGGTCACAGGTTCGAATCCTGCCTCGGGCGTGGATGTGTGTGATGTCTTTAGGTTAGTTAGGTTTAATTAGTTCTAAGTTCTAGGGGACTGATGACCACAGATGTTAAGTCCCATAGTGCTCAGAGCCATTTGAACCATTTGAACCAAACCTAAATGACGTAAGGACATCGCACACATCCATGCCCGAGGCAGGATTCGAACCTGCGACCGTAGCGATCGCGCGGTTCCGGACTGAAGCGCCTGGAACCGCTCGGCCACACTGGCCGGCGTGTGTAAATTCCTAAGGGACCAAACTGCTGAGGTCATCGGTCCCTAGACTTACACACTACTTAAACCAACTTAAATTAACTTACGCTAAGGACAAGACACACATCCATGCCCGAGGGAGGACTCGAAACTCCCGGCGGGAGGGGCCGCGCAGTCCGTTACATGACGCATCAAACCCCGCCGCCACTCAACGCGGCGCTAAGAGTACGACTTTGGTGTGAATCCGCACTGAAATGATTCATTGGTCGTCCTCACTTTAGTAACAGATGTGGCTTGCGAAAGAAAAGAACCGAGTAAGTTGAGAATATGGTCTGTTGGAGACGTGCAAGGGGGCTCCGGGCAGCTGCGATTATCAATGCGTTGGGATGGTTCAAATGGCTCTGAGCACTATGGGACTTAACATCTAAGGCGTCAGTCCCCTAGAACTTACAACTACTTAAACCTAACTAACCTAAGGACATCACAGACATCCATGCCCGGGGCAGGACTGGAACCTGCGACCGTTGCGGTCGCGCGGTTCCAGACTGAAGCGCCTAGAACCACTCGGCCACACCGGCCGGCTGCGTTGGGATGGCGGAGTAGTCAGCGCATCTGTCCAGTAAGCCTGCTCGGTAGCTCAGTGTGTTCGGTCAGAGAACTTAAAGGGGTTGCATATGACGTCCGCCCGGGTCAAATGCAACGAACATTAACGAATTAAAAAAAAAAAAAGTGAAATAAAGTTAGCAGGAGATATGGGTTTGAATCTCAGTCCGGCACAAATTTCCACCTTTCTCCGTTGATTTACATCAGTGCCCATAGCCAGCAGAGGTCATTAATCCTTTGTGTCGGATTCGTAATGACTTCGGGATCAAAGATGTGCCTGTTCTTTCCGACAAGTCCGAAACATGATACCACATATATCAGGTAATCGTGTTGATAGCAACGTTTGGACAATATCACAGTACTGGTATTGGGAGTAGCGAATGGTGCGGATGGAAATAATTATCTTTTTATAACTAGTTCACTGAAGCCATACACAATCTACAGAGAAATGGGCTTTCTGAGAGACACAAAATTAATATTTTAATGTATCAAGAAAAAGGATGTTGAAATAGGCATGACGTTCCACTAGGAATATGAAATTACTCAAAGTCTTATATTTTGCTTCAAGGATATTTCTAATATTTTTGCCGAAGATTGAAGGTCATTTGGGTTTAAGTAAAAACAGGACAGTTTCCATATTTTCATAAGTGGACATTACAAAAAGTGGGACATTTTTCTTAATAGGGTATGTGCTCACCACAAACGGCAATGTATCCTCTGGAACCTGCTCCCATGCTGGCCACAAGTTGGTAAGGGCTGGCCGTTGTGGCCGAGCGGTTCTAGGCGCTTCAGTCCGGAACCGCGCTGTTGCTACGCTCGTAGGTTCGAATCCTGCCACGGGCATGGTTGCGTGTGATGTTCTTAGGTTATTTAGGTTTAAGTAGTTCTCAGTTCTAGGGGACTGATGACCTCAGATGCTAAGTCCCATAGTGCTTAGAACCATTTTTGTTGGTAAGGAATTCTTGTGGTATCATATTTATCTGCGACACTGGCCAAGTGACTTTCAATTAAAATGTCTCCCCTATACGGGAATACACATAGCAGATGTACAAGTACAGTCTGTAGATATCTGGTTGACGAGATGTGGAAATTTGGATCGGTCTGTGAGTAATGCTCGGATAACCTAGTGGTAAGGCGACCGCTCCCGGTAAGTGGGAAATACGTGGTTCAAGTCCCGGTCCGGAAAAATCTTCATTGTGGTCGTTTCATTATACAGCTGATGGTGGCCCATATTTGCAGTTCCGAATACATTTCGTGTATTTTTCTGGTAGGGCGTTTCACTCCTCCACCATTCGTTGTCGACAACTGTTGGATGGTTACAGGTACATACGGACGTGTTGCAGTACTACTCAGCCACGATATTACGGCACTTGGCTGTTATCGGAAACACTTGGTAACGTTACAATAAACAAATACAATGGTGACCAAGGAAAACACATCTCACTGTCAATGCTTTCGGGTCAGTTGTGCATATACTGCCATCATCCACTACGCGTTGACTTACTATAAGACGACTGAAACGCCCTCAATCACTGATACAGTAATGTCGCGTTTGACAAACACTTCTCTCCAACGCATCCCGCATGTGTTCGATGAGATTTAAGTTGGGCAAACGGACAGCCCAGTCCATTCATCCAATATCCTCTCGTACCAAGAACTGCTCCCCAAGGAAGTGTTATAGGCCCTCTATTGTTCCTGATCTAGATTAACGACATAGGAGACAATCTGTGTAGCCGTCTTAGATTGTTTGCAGATGATGCTGTCATTTACCGTCTTCTAAAGTCATCAGATGATCAAAACGACTTGCAAAATGATTTAGATAAGATATCTGTTTGGTGCGAAAAGTGGCAATTGACCTTGAATAAGGAAAAGTGTGAAGTTATTCACATGAGTACTAAGAGAATTCAGCTAAATTTCGATTACGCGATAAGTCACACAAAGCTGAAGGCCTGTCAATTCAACCAAATACTTAGGGATTAAAATTACAAATAACCTAAACTGGGACGGTCACATAGATAATGTTGTGGGTAGAGCAGATCAAAGACTGCGATTCATTGGCATAACACTTAGAAGGTGCAACAGGTCTACTAAAGAGACTGGTTACACCACGCTTGTCCGCCCTATTCTGTAGTATTGCTGTGCGGTGTTGGATCCGCATCAGGTGGGACTGACGGATGACATCGAAAAAGTACAAAGAAGGGCAGCTCGTTTTTTACCATCACGAAATAGGGGAGATAGTGTCACAGACACTTTACGTGAATTGGAGTGGCAATTATTAAAATACATGCTATTTTTCGTTGCGACGGGACATTCTCATGATATTTCAATCACTAGTTTTCTCCTCCGATTGCGAAAACATTCTGTTCGCACCCACCTACATAGGGAGAAATGATCATCACGATAAAATAAGAGAAATCAGAGCTTGCACAGAAAAATTTAAGTGCTCGTTTTTCCCGCGTGCCGTTCGACAGTGGAACGGTAGAGAGACAGGTTGAAGGTCGTTCACTGAACCCTCTGCCAGGCACTTTATTGTGAACGGCAGAGTAGTCACGTAAATGTACCTTCGTCCCTAAGTCTTGTACTTCCTGTATAATAGTGTCCAAGTTAGGATTTTTTGAAAAAATAGCGTGACTTCATGGACATCCTGTTGTGTATTTACTAAAGTTGCAAAGGAATACGAATTGGCGAGTAGCAGTGAGTCTCTCGCAGTGTACTGCGTCCGCCGATCTAGCTTACAACTCTACTGGGCACCCCGGCGCCGTGCTGTGGTGTGGTGTTGGTGGTGGAGCTGCCGGTGGTGGTGAGCGCTCGCGCCGTCGCATAAGTTTGGCCGAAATGCGATCGCAGTCTGCGCCTCCGTTAGGCGTGCGCAGATAGCATCGCCACGTCTCGGCCTGGCTGGCTGCCGTACTAACTCTATCGGCAGCCGGCGCGCGCTGGCCCCGCCTCGATGTTCACGGCCGCCGCTCTAGCAGTCGTGCTGCGTGCACCAGGTGTCGCGGAGTGTAGCAACGCCGCTTACAGTTTGTTTACCAAGATATTTACGAGCGGTGTAACAGGGAACACATTACGGGCTCCCACATGTAGTGTGAGTTACGGAGACGCAGTTTCCGGGGTTTCTTTGTCATGTCTCGAAACCAGTATATAGTGTGAAGCTGATCTCTACCGTCAACATTTCGCAGGTTATACAAGGTCAGTCGGGAGGAAAGGATCTTGCTTTCAGGTGTGATGGTATTGCGGGTTTGAACAAAAAACTTCAAATGAAGTTGAAATGCCTATGCCAGCACGACAGAGCGGATTAGTTTGTGGAAAGGGGTCCAAATAAGTTTCTGTCAGTTGCACTCAACATAGAAACTTTATTTATCAACACACAGTATTACAGCCGGCCGTGGTGGCCGAGCGGTTCTAGGCGCTACAGTCTGGAATCGCTACGGTCGGAGGTTCGAATCCTGCCTAGGGCATGGGTGTGTGTGATGTCCTTAGGTTAGTTAGGTTTAAGTAGTTCTAAGTTCTAGGGGACTGATGACCACAGAAGTTAAGTCCCATAGTGGTCAGAGCCATTTGAACCACAGGATTACAACAAGAATGCAAAACACTCAAAACCTTAATCAACCTTGTTTGATTAACTTTAGATCGGCTGAAAGCCACATTCAATATCCAAGACGCAAGGCCTAAGCAAGAAATTGAAATACAAGTGTTGTGTACATAGTTCCGCGTAGTCAGCACGTACACAACTTTCCCACTAGAGCGCGCCCCACTAAGCACAACAGCGCAGGCGCAGCGCTCGTCCGTCTCCGCAATACGAGATGGCGCTGCCTTAGAGACGGACCAAATTCTGCTTCCGCCGATCCGCGTATCAATATGTAACGCAGCCAATGACATTGCTACAAACGTAGAACCTTTTCTCCTCGCGGATCACACTCGCGCAGTGATACCTGAATGCGCAAGGTATTATAACAAGTGTACAGACCTCCGATTAGTCAGTCTGCATTTGTCTGCACCAGTCTGTACCAGTCTGCATTAGTCTGTACCAGTCTATAGACAAGTTTCAGTCTGCGCCATAGTTCTGTACATAGCCATGAAGATAAATGAATAGACACTTTGTCAAGTATCAGAGATATCTGAGAATAAGATTAACGTACCAAGACCAAAGGAACTTCAAATTGTCAATTGTAAACAGCGTCCAGAATCAAGTTATGTAATGTCTATGCTTTTTATTATTTTAATAAATATGTGTGAAAATTAATCAAGTTCTGTTTAAAGTTGGTCACCGTCAATCTGCTACTCTAAGTGTGCAAGTGGCATTTCTATCATCTGACCTAACGGCAGAAGATAAACACGCCACGATAAGACCACGAGACATATTGCTGACACTCGCCTACTTGCCACAGGGGCAAGACAAGAACATTAATTTAAGAGATATTAAAACTCGGCTCAAGGCCGCACATCAGCAAATAATTTAACAGCTTAAGCCCTAGAAAGAAGAGTTTCAATTTTAGAAGGCAGAAGGCCTTATCTTAAAACGTTTCATATAAAATTCGGCTGAAGGCCCCTATAAAGAATAACAATGTCATGCCTTAAGGGCAAGACAAGAACATGAACGTAAGAGATATTGATACTAGGCTGAAGGCCACACATCAACCAAATGACTAAAACCCAGGGCATGGGTGTGTGTGTTTGTCCTTAGGATAATTTAGGTTAAGTAGTGTGTAAGCTTAGGGACTGATGACCATAGCAGTTAAGTCCCATAAGATTAAAAAAAAACTAAATCCCAAACAGGGAAATTACTACGTACAACACAAGGAACGGTGCTCAGAAGTTCCCTAGGATCGGCATCGGACGGTAACACTAACGCCCGTTTAGGTGAGGCAGGGAGCCTGTCCGACGACTTCTTAATCTGAAGGCAACTCAACCGACAGACAGCCGACCAACCAATCAACAAAATCAGTTCCGCTCCACACAACAAGTAAAACGACCAGAAAATCTCAATACAACGACAGACAGAATATTGGCGTGCCCAACGACCAACAACGTCTCAGCTGTCGAACTACACACCACGCTGCACAGCAACAACACGACAAGGATAATACACCGCCGAAAATTACGTCAGCGACCAGGGCAGGTATCCGGCACGTCAACGGCCACAACACAGAAGATACCGCTGGTCCACTTCAGTAAGAGGGAATAAATTAAGTTAAACTCCACAGGAAGACAGCTGGAATCTTAGTCGACTTGAATACACACACGTTGTTGCTCGCGGGAATGTCCCAAAAGCGACAACCAGGATCAAACGAAGAAATGTAATCAAATGGTTCAAATGGCTCTGAGCACTATGCGACTTAACTTCTGAGGTCATCAGTCGCCTAGAACTTAGAACTAATTAAACCTAACTAACCTAAGGACATCACACACATCCATGCCCGAGGCAGGATTCGAACCTGCGACCGTAGCGTGTAATCAGTTGAGGCTCGACAGTACGTTAGGACTCAACTTTCATGTCCAAGATCGGTGGCCGACGAACTTCGTAGCACACGCAAGCAGCACCTCACACTTCAACCGCGCGTGCACACCGCCAGCGGCCCCGGTCAAAGTACACACGATGGAGACTTCCTTCCTGCTCCATGCCAACCGAACAACTCCCCAGGCCCGGAAACGATGAAAGGACCAAATATACGTCGGCCGGTGTGTGTCCCCAGCAGTCGGCGAGCACTGGCTGTCCGCGCCTCACCGGCGCTCCCTCCCCGACTTCACTGCTGCTTCTTCCCGACTGCACTGCTGGTCCGTCTCCAACTGACTGCCAGACACCCGACTATCCGGAAATACTATCGGTCGCTCCAGAGATGGTACGACATAGCACTTATCGATACGCGCTGCTGCTGCCGCTCACGGGAAAGTAAGGCAGGAAGTTAGTGACGCCAGAAAATGGAATAAGAAAACGAGGCGGCAGTACCGTAATAGAAAATGACAAACAATAAATGGCATGAACACGAGCCGTGGACGGCTCATAAGTTAAGTCCCTTTTGACCGTATCCGACATACAATGAAGTGACAAGAGTTATAGTATACAGAATGAGATTTCTACTCTGCAGCGGAGTGTGCGCTGATATGAAACTTCCTGGCAGATTAAAACTGTGTGCCCGACCGAGACTCGAACTCGGGACCTTTGCCTTTCGCGGGCAAGTGCTCTACCAACTTTTTTTTTATTAATTTTTTTTAAAGTGCTCTACTAATTTGTTTTAAGAAAACAAATAAAAACCTCTTGGGTATGAAAATAAAAGACGACGTTCTTCATAAATAACACAATATCCTGTGAAAACGTAAAACATAAAAATATTTCCGCAACGGCCTTCTTGTGTATTTGTATGTTTTTTGGTAACATAAATGAGTGTACAGTCTCACCATCAGCAGCATTTCTTTTTTTTATGTTTTAATTTTTTTTAATTTTTTATTTATTTATTTTTTTTTTTTTGAGCACAAGAGAAAGAAAACAAATAGGCTGCTGATAGAGAGCTATGTGTGAAAGGGATAAACATAAGGAGAAAAAAAAACTTAGAAGAGGAGGAGAAAAGAGAACTGAAATAAAAGAGGAATACTTTCCGCGCCATGCTCCACTTTGGCGCGCCAGCAAAACAAAATGCATTCTATCATTGACCATTGAAGGGGAACGTGGGATCGTCCAGCCTTGGCTGGCACGGTTCGTTGAGATTCTAGCTTTGAGGCGGGTTGGTGAAAATGCTCTGTAAATAGTTCGCGAAAATGTCCCGATAGTGTCGATGCCGGCGAAGGGTGTGGTGATACACTTGGAGGCGTGTCCAAAAGTCCGCCGGATCGACGATGTCGTCTCGGAAGAGGTAGTCGACAGCCATGCCACTGATCCATGTGATGGCGTGCCACTTAGCCGATGGAAAGTAGGTCGTGTCGGGATATATCATCATAGTGGGAGAAACGTGATGTGGTGGTACTTGGAGGCAGAAAGCCACAATCTTCTGTACGAGGGTCCAGACAGCTGCTGCTGGCCCACACTCAAAACGATGTAAATCTGTATCTTCGACATTGCACTTGAGGCACAGGGGTGAGTCCACCAGTGCGATGCAATGCTGTTTCTGTCTTGTAGTATACTTGCCGTTGACGAGAAGGTACCACATAGAGGTGGTGTCAGTGGTGTGATATGGTTGGTGGATCGTTTTCCAAACTGTAGGCCATGAAACCTGGGGGTGACGTGTTTCGACGGGGTTGCGGGGTGGAGACTTTCGGAGAAGGCGGTAGATGTCGCGGGTGGTCGTCTTCCTGGTCCTGGGGAGCTCGTTGCATATGTAGTTGTACTCCAAAAAGAAACGGCCGATATGTGACATCGGAGGTGGGATGTGTGCCAAAGACGTCGGTGGGCGTCTCGAAACAGGCGCGAGCTCGGTGGTCAGCATTCCAGTAAAACTAGCATTTTGGCTTTTCCATAACCGTATTGGTGTAAAGTGCCGTTGTCCTGGCTCTCACATCAACCAGATCGAGGCCACCGTCCCGCTTCGGTAAGGTGAGAGCATCATACTGGACTTTGAAGATGTGTCCAGAACAAATGAAATAGCCGAATGCCGCCTGTAACCTGGCCGCCATTGTCGCAGTGATGGGCAGAATCTGCGCTATATGGGGTATCCGAGCTGCCAGATGGGTATTGACGAAGGTGACTCTCTGGCACATATTCAGCGGGCGTAGTATGTGATTTTGTATGTTGGCCCGGATGCGTTGCAGCAGCGCACGAAAATTGATCGCCGAGGTGCGGCGAATGTCTCGCGTGTACACCAATCCGAGACAACGAATGGTGTCTACCAGTTGAAATGGAACTACGCTGTCTGCGGGAAGGCCGCGGCCGATCTTCATGGCGCATGATTTTGCCACGTTCATAGCGCTCCCTGCCCCTGCACTGTAACGGGTAATCCACTGCATCGCAGCTTGTACTTCAGCCGCTGAACGTACGACGAGGGCCAAGTCGTCCGCGTAAGCTCGGCAGCGGAACATATGATCCCGGAGTGGAATACCTGTCAAACGTCCCCGTAATCCGCAAATGAGTGGTTCCATCGCAATGGCATAAAGTACCGTCGAAAAAGGGCAACCCTGCCGTACTGAGCGTTCAATCCGTATAGGTTCTGTAAGTCTGCCGTTGACGAGAAGTCTGGACGTTGCTCCACGAAGGAGCCGCATAATCACTTGCGTGAACGTCGGGGGAATTGCCATTCGGTCCATCACTGCGTTGAGGAATGCATGATTGACGCGGTCAAACGCTTGTTTGAAGTCGATGGAGATTAAAGCGCCTGGTAGTCGCGAGTGTGTTGCCACAGCGATCACATCTCGATATTCACTGAGGGCCCTCTGTATATTACGATCGCCGCCTAAGGATGTTTGTTCATGGGAAACAATGTCCCGTAATACATGTTTGAGTCGCACTGCCAGAAGGCGTGTGAAAATCTTGAAGTCCGAATTGAGTAACGTGATCGGCCGATAACTGTCGAGTCGTGTTCCTCCTACGGGTTTCGGGACTGGTACAAGTAAGCCTTCCATGAACACTGGTGGCGGGTTCGCCGCGCCGGACAAAAGTTCCCAGTACATGTCCCTCCATCGTGGCAGCATCAAATCTTGGAAGGTTCTGTAAAATTCGAGAGGTAAACCATCCGGGCCGGGAGATCGATTCAGAGACCCTTTGGCCACAGCGCCTTGGACGGCGTCGGTGGTCACTTCAGCAGTCAGGAGGGTTGCAGCTGCTGCGTTTAGAGTACCAAGTGTCTCATGGGCAACCTCAGCAATGGCCTCTGCACCGGCAGGTACTTCTTGATAGAAAAGTCTATAGTGCGTTGTGAATGCATCCGCAATGGTAGCTTGCGAAGTCAGCCGTCGTCCATCAGGTAAGTCTAAAGTTGTCATTAAAGCCTGTCGGCGTCGACGAACATTTTGAACAATATGATGCATAGAAGGTTCTTCACCATTAATCCTGTCTTGGCTGCGGGCTCGTACAATGGCTCCCTCTAGACGGCATCTGGTCAAGGATAGAATCTTTGCCTTGATGCGTTGAGCTTCTTTGAGGCGATCCGGGGATGGAGGATGATCCATGAGTTCACGTAGAGCGCTATAGTAGAAATCAGTTGTATGGTGACTCCACCTGGCTTTTGCTCTGCCATAGTATGCCAATGTGCGTCGGATGGCCGGTTTGGCGCACAGCAACCACCACTGCAGTGTGGTCTCGTAATGCATAATGCGTTGAACACAGGTGTGCCACGTGTCGGTGACCTGTTGTCGACATTCAGGGTCCCGCAGTAGCGCGACATTGAGTTGCCAGGGTCCTGCACTGCGCCATATAGATTGTCGACGTAGGTTCATGGTACAGATATAGATGTCATGATCCGAAAAGGCAGACGGCCAACGTTCCGCGTCGAGGAGAACTGATTTTAGAGCGTTAGAGATGTATATTCTATCAAGTCGGCTGGCGGAGTGGCTCGTGATGTGTGTATACCCCGGGCGGTCGCCGTGTACCACTCGCCAAGTGTCGAGGAGACGAAGGCGGCGGACGAGGAAGCGAAGTTCGGGACATGTGGTGAAATGGAGGTACTGGTCTGTGCGCTCGAGAACACAGTTGAAATCTCCACTTACGATGAGATGATCGTATCGACCGAGGAATAAAGGCGTGATATCTTCTGCGTAGAACTGGGAGCGATCCCTCCGTCTATCAGTGCCCGATGGGGCGTAGAGATTTATGGTTTTGAGTCCTTCAACTGTTATGGCCACCCCTCGCGCTGTTGGGAGGTATGCGACATCGGAAACTGCAATTCCTTGTGGGAGGAGGATGGCTGCGCCTGTGTGTTCCATAGCTGCGGGGGCGGCGTACGTCTCATATCCGTAACACCCAGTCCAAGTCGCTGTCCTCAGTTCTTGTAACAGGGCGATGTCGATGTCCGCTGCTCTTAGCGTGTCACGGAGCAGTTGAAGTTTAGCGTGGGAGCCGTTATTATTAGTATTGATAGTAGCTATTCGGTACGCCTGATAGGAGATCCGTGCTGTTGATAGGGTCGTAGCTGGTGAAGATCGTTGTGGTGGATGCTGGAAGTCCATAGAAGTCGCAGGATTCGCCGTAGAAACTTCCCCCATTTTAGTTTTGGTCTAACGGAGAAACAGATCTCATTTCAGCATCAGATGGAGGTGGGAAATCCGTGTCATCCGCCCATGAAAGGTGTCCGACAGGTTTGACATCGGCGATAGGTGGCAGCGCTGGCCGAGTCGGCTCAATGGCGTCGGTGACAACAGGCGTGCTATGTTCCATGGCTTCTGGGCCCGGGGCTTGCGCACGATCTCCGTTGGACGGTTCACCGTCTTGTGGATGACGTGTCTCCGTGGTAGAGGAGAAGGTGTTATCGTGTTCTCCGTCGGAGTGATGTGGCATCTCTTAGTCCTGCGGAGGGGGCTCAATGGTCGAGTCTGATGTCTTGCGGCGTTTTTTTCGTCGTTTGGGCGACTTCTGCTTTCGGCAATGAGTTTCGGTGTCTGAGGAAGGAAGATATTCACGTCGTTCCGGTACAAAAGCCGCGGGTGCTATGATGCGGTCTTCATTCTCCAGAGCACTCTCATTGGTATCCTTGTGATCTTCTAGCGTGGGTGTGTCCGGCTGTTGGACATGTTCACGGGCGGCATCGCCGATGTCAACGTGCTGGGACGCCTCCGGGTGTATCGGACCAGAGAGACGCTCGTGAACGGCGCCTTGTGAGGGCTGGACGTGCAGTGTCGCCGCATAGGTGACTGGAAGGGTGGTCGTGGTTCTGTCGGTGTTCGTATCGTCGGGCCTTAGTTGTGTGATGCGGCGTTGCAGGCATTCATTACGGACGTGGCCTTCTTGGCCACAACCGGAACATGTTCGAGGTTGTCCGTCGTAAATGACCACCGCACGGCAGCCGCCGATAGAAATGTACGATGGAACGTGCCGTTTGAGATCGATTCGGACTTGTCTCACACCATTAAGCACCGGATACGTCGTAAACTGTGCCCATGTCTCGGCTACGTGGCTCTGGACTTTTCCGAACGGGCTTAGCGCCGCGATGACTTCATCTTCAGTCACCTCGAAAGGCAGTTCGAATACACGGATCGTCCGAAGGCCAAGTCCTGCATGGTCGACATCCACAGGCCCGACGTTTCCGTCGGAGTGCCGAAATTTTAGTCCATGTCGCGCCCTTTGAATGATCTCGTTGCAGGCAGCGTCGGAAGTCATCTTAACATAAACGACGCTGCTAATGATCGATAGGTGTATGCCGATGAGTTCGTCACGCGGGATCTTCACGTCTTCGCGTAGGAAGCGTTCGACGGCCAGTGCTTTGGGTCGTGCGTATTCGTTTGAGAAGGTGAACTTAAGAGTGTTCTTCCTGTAAGAGTTGGCCATTACAGCTTGTTCGACTGAGAAGCGCTGTGACGAGGAAGTAAACAAAACACTCCGCGCGCGCAGCGACGTGGACGGCCGAGCGCGGTGCGCACTGCTGCCCTGCCGAACGCAGACTGCCATCTGAGCTACCGAAGCACGACTCACGCCCGGTCTCACAGCTTTACTTCTGCCAGTCTCTCGTCTCCTACCTTCCAAACTTTACAGAAGCTCCGCTGTAGAGTAAAAAGCTCATTCTGGAAGCATCCCCCAGGCTGTGGCTAAGCCATGTCTCCGCATTATCCTTCTTTCAGGAGTGCTAGTTCTGCAAGGTCCGCAGGAGAGCTTCTGTAAAGTTTGGAAGGTAGGAGACGAGAGACTGGCAGAAGTTAAGCTGTGAGACCGGGCGTGAGTCGTGCTTCGGTAGCTCAGATGGTAGAGCACTTGCCCGCGAAAGGCAAAGGTCCCGAGTTCGAGTCTCGGTCGGGCACACATTTTTAATCTGCCAGGAAGTTTCAGTTATGGTATACTTCCTAATATTGTGCTAGACCTCCTTTTGCAAAGTGTAGTGCAGCAACTCGACATGACGTAGATTCAACAAGTTGTTGGAAGTCCCGTGCGCTAATATTGAGCCATACCGGCTCTACAGCCGTCCTTAAATGCGAAAGTGTTGTTGGTTCTAGATATTGTCGCTAACTCACCTTTCGATTATGCTCCATAAATCGTCGATGCGATTAACATCGGGCGATATGGGTGGCTAAATCAGTCCCTTGACTTGTCCAGAATATTCTTCCAACTGGTCGCGAACGGTTGTAGTCTAGTCGTATGGTGCACTGCCATCCATAAAAATTCTATCGTTGTTTGGGAACATGAAATTCATGGCTGCAAATGGTCTCCGGGTAGCCGAAAATAACCATTTCCAGTCAATGGTAGGTTCAATTGGACCAGAGAACCCAGTCCATTCCATGTAAACACAGCCCACACCATTATGAAGCCACTATCAGCTAGCACAATGCCTTGTTCACAACCTTGGTCCATGGGTTCGTGGGTCCTACCATCAGCTCCTGCCACCGAAATCCGGACTCATCTGACCAGGCCATCCCTTTGCACTCGTCTAGGGTCCAACCGATACGGCCACGAGCCCGGGAGAGGCGCTGCAAGCGACCTCGTGCTGTTACAATGGTATTCGCGTCGTTCATCTGCTGCCACAGCCCTTTAACGCCAGATTTCGCCACACTGTCCTACGGATACTTTAGTCGTACGTACCATATCGATATCTGCGGTTATTTCATCAGTGTTGCTTGTCTGTTAGCACTGACAACTCTACGCAGACACCGCTGCCTTAGATCGTTAAGAGAAGGCCGTCGGCCGCTGCGTTGTACATGGTCAGAGGTAATGACCCAAATACGGTATTTTTGGCGCACTCTTGTCACTGTGAATCTCGGAATATTGAATTCCCTAACGATTTCCGAAATAGATGCCCATTGTATCTAGCTTCACCTGCCATTCGACGTTCAGAGTCTGTTAATTGCCGTCGTGTGGCCATAATGAAGTCGAACACCTTTTCAGAAAAAGTACTTAAGCACAAATGACAGCACCGACAATGCACTGCCCTTCTATACCTTGTATACGCGGTATTATAGCCATCTGTATATCTACCTATCGATATTCCATGACTTTTGCCATCTCAGTGTAATGCTCTTTGAAAATCGCGGACGTCAGTCGCATGTCCTTCTTGAGCACTTACATGCGAGCACTACCAAAGCGACATTAAGCTATGTAATGTTGCTTTTATCGACCACATTCCATACGGACAGCGACACAGTACCTCACTGAAACGTACCCTGGGCGTTGGAGTTATTTCATGTCCACCGAGATCACCCGATTTTAGTCAATTAGATTACTGCCTGTGGGGCTGACGTAAGAGCGAAGTCTACAAACTCATAGTGGACACAAAGAAGGAACTTGTAGGTCGCATTTCAAATGCTCAAGTAAAGGACCGTACGAGGGAGCTTACATCTGATCTGTTTACTGTGCGACTGCTACGGTCGCAGGTTCGAATCCTGCCTCGGGCATGGATGTGTGTGATGTCCTTAGGTTAGTTACGTTTAAGTAGTTCTAAGTTCTAGGGGACTGATGACCACAGATGTTAAATCCGATAGTGCTCAGAGCCATTTTTTCTTATCTGTTTACAGGAGTTTCAAAATGCATTGCAATTGACGGTCGACTGCTTGAAATTCTTTTGTGAGGAAATATACATAATTAGACAAAACACTAGATCACCGTGTCAGTATCCCCTGTATTCGTCCTGTTCTTCACTGTGTTCGTTAGTTTTATCGGGAACTGTTAAGAACAGGACATTTGTTCATATGACGTGTTCTGTTCAGAATAAATTATAGTATCACGACTCAATGCATCTACGAGGTGCATTCAAGTTCTAAAGCCTCCGATTTTTTTTCTCCAGACTGGAAGGAGATAGAAACATGCGCATTGTTTTAAAATGAGGCCGCGTTCATTGTCAATACGTCCCAGAGATGGCAGCACCGTACAGCAGATGGAATTTTACCGCCAGCGGCGAGAATGAGAACTGTTTTAAATACTTAAAATGGCGACGTTTTCCTTACTTGATCAGCGTGCAATCATTCGTTTTCTGAATTTGCTTGGTGTGAAACCAATTGAAATTCATCGACAGTTGAAGGAGTCATGTGGTGATGGAGTTATAGATTGTGTCGAAAGTGCGTTCGTGGGTGCCACAGTTTAATGAAGGTAGAACATCGTGTGACAACAAACCGAAACAACCTCGGGCTCGCACAAGCCGGTCTGATGACATGATCGAGAAAGTGGAGAGAATTGGTTTTGGGGGATCGCCAAATGACTGTTGAACAGGTCACCTCCAGAGTTGGCATTTCTGTGGGTTCTGTGCACACAATCCTGCATGACGACCTGAAAATGCGAAAAGTGTCATCCAGGTGGGTGCCATGAATACTGACGGACGACCACATGGCTGCCCGTGTGGCATGTTGCCAAGCAATGTTGACGCGCAACGACAGCATGAATGGGTCTTTCATTTCGTCGGTTGTGACAATGGATGAGACATGGATGCCATTTTTCAATCCAGAAACAAAGCGCCAGTCAGCTCAATGGAAGCACACAGATTCATCGCCACCAAAAAAATTTCGGGTAACCGCCAGTGCTGAAAAAATGATGGTGTCCATGTTCTGGGACAGCGAGGGCGTAATCCTTACCCATCGCGTTCCAAAGGGCACTACGGTAACAGGTGCATCCTACGAAAATGTTTTGAAGAACAAATTCCTTCCTGCACTGCAACAAAAACGTCTGGGAAGGGCTGCGCGTGTGCTGTTTCACCAAGACAACGCACCCGCACATCGAGCTAACGTTACGCAACAGTTTCTTCGTGATAACAACTTTGAAGTGATTCCTCATGCTCCCTACTCACCTGACCTGGCTCCTAGTAACTTTTGGCTTTTTCCAACAGTGAAAGACACTCTCCGTGGCCGCACATTCACCAGCCGTGCTGCTATTGCCTCAGCGATTTTCCAGTGGTCAAAACAGACTCCTAAAGAAGCCTTCGGCGCTGCCATGGAATCATGGCGTCAGCGTTGTGAAAAATGTGTACGTCTGCAGGGCGATTACGTCGAGAAGTAACGCCAGTTTCATCGATTTCGGGTGAGTAGTTAATTAGAAAAAAAATCGGAGGCCTTAGAACTTGAATGCACCTCGTACGTTTTCTCTTGGCTGACACCCTGCAGGAGTGCAGGCTTTCATAGGAGTTGTCATTCATCGTATTCGGAAGATCTTCTGGGTCGCTACGTTGCAATACACTCTTTTTGAAATTTCTTGAGTGCTCGAAGTTTCGAGATCTCTTCTGGAATCTTCTTCGCCATTCCATTGGTGCCCCTGGGTGACTAGAGTAACGGATTGCATAGACGTAATCCCTCAGAATGGTAGTACAGTTTACACTTTTGTCGACACAAAGTAAGAGACTTCTTCCGATCTGGGGCAGACGAGCCTGACCGCCTCCACACTTCTGGAAAGTACCAACACCTTTGTTAATAAAGACAAGTTACAGTAATACAAGACGAGCGAACGAAACGCTCCTTGCATTCACAGAATAATGAGTAAATCAGTGTTGTAGATGGTCAGTGTACGAGGGCACCTTATCAGGACAAGTTGCAGGACAAGTTGAAGGATCTCGCAATACGGCTAAAGACAGAGATTAACTGTTATTTGTTGGGTCATTGCATAAGTTCGTAGCGTTTTCCATAAGTTTAATACGCACGATAGATACCCATAACACAGACCTAATTCATAAATAATGTATTCTCCTACACTGTTTACTGGAATATGAAAGATATCCACTTACTGAGCAATTAACCAAGTTCGTTAGCGATGGTATAACTAGCAATAAAATTCCAAACGAAAGGAGAACTAGTATTAGAATTCTCAAGTACAAAAAAGGAGGTATGAAAGTCCCTTCCAGCTACAAAGGGATAAATCTACTGAGTTCAGTTTTTAAACTCGTAAGCCGGCTGTTGTGGCCGAGCGGTTGTAGGCGCTCCAGTCCGGAATCATGCGGCTGCTACGGTCGCAGGTTCGACTCCTGCCTCGGGCATGGATGTGTGTGATGTCCTTAGGTTAGTTAGGTTTAAGTAGTTCAAAGTGTAGGGGATTGATGTCCCCGCATGCTAAGTCCCATAGCGCTTAGAGCCATTTGAACCATTTTATAATCGTAACCAAAATAACAGCACATAAAGTAAAAAGCATTACAACCCTTGCATAGGAGCAGTATGGCTTTACATCCGGTAGGTCATGCACAGATGCAGTATTTATTCCTCTACAGGTTGTGGAGAAGTCCATTGAATACAACAGAGCACTTTATTTTATGTATTTACTGAATGCTTTCGATAGCATTGAATTTACAGATGTGGTAGACCTGCTCTACAGTCTGGGGATTCCTTCAAACTTAACAAAATAATTGAAGACATTTATTCCAGCAGTTACGTACGTGCGAAAATTGGTTCCAGGTTGCATAGCAGTCAATAATGGTATTAGGCAAGGTGACTCCTTGAACCCACTGCTTTTTGATATTGTCATGGACAATGTGATAAAGAGGGCATATCTACGTCTATATTCATACTCTGCTAACCACCGAACGGTGCGTGGCGGAGAGTACCATGTACCACAAGTAGTCGTTTCCTCATTGTTTCATTCGTAGATAGAGCGAGGGAAAACTGACTATTTATATGCTTCGTAGTCCCTACGCGAAATGTATGTTGGTGGCAGTAGGATCGATTTGCAGTCGGATTCAAATGCCGATTCTCTAAACTTTCTCAGTAGTGTTCTTGGAAAGGGAAGTATTCTTCCGTCCAGGAATTCAGGAATTCTTACTTCTTGTCCCGAAGCATATCCGTAGCACTTGAATGCTGATCAAACTTATCGGTAACAAATCCAGCAGCTCGCCTCTGAATAGCTTCGGTGTCTTCTTTCACTCCGACCTGGTGCGCATTCCAGACACTCGATCAGTTCTCAAGAATATTTCTTACTAGTGTCCTACATACTGTCTCTTTTAGAAATGAACTACATTTCTTCCAAACAATCGAAATCGGCCATTCGCCTTCCCTCCCACAATCCTTACGTGCTCGTTCCATTTCATATCGCTTTACAACGTTACACCCAGTTATTTCAACGACATGGCTGTGTCAAGCAGGTCACCGTTAGTGCTGTACCCCAACATTACGAGGCTGTTTCTCATACTCATCCGCATTAACATACTTCTTTCTACATTAGGAAAGGTCATCAGTCCCCTAGAACTTAGAACTACTTAAACCTAACTAACCTAAGGACATCACAAACAGCCATGCCCGAGGCAGGATTCGAACCTGCGACAGTAGCGGTCGCGTGGTTCCAGACTGTAGCGCCTAGAACCGCTCGGCCACTCCGGCCGGCTTTCTACATTAAGATCCAGCTGTCATCACACTAACCAAAAATTTTGTCTAGGCCATCTAGCATCAACCTACAGTCACTTATCCTCGACACGTTCCTGTACACCAAAACACCATCAGCGAACAACCGCACACTGCTGCCCGCCCTGTCTGTCACATCACTCAAGTATTTTGAAAAGAGCAACGGTTCTATCACACTTCCGTGATGCGCTCCTGATGCTAGCCCTGTCTCGGAAGTTCACTCGTCGTGGAGTACAATACTCTGGGTTCTATTACGTAAGAAGTCTTCGAGACAGTTACATATCTGGGAGCCTACTCCGTACGTATGTACACTCGTTAACAATCTGCAGTGCGGTACCGTGCCGACTGCTTTTCGGAAATCTAGAAATAAGGAATCAACCGGTTGGCTTTCATCCATAGTTCGCGGTATATCATATGAGAAAAGAGCAAGCTGGGTTTTGTACGAGCGATGCATTCTAAAGCCGTGCTCATTCCTGAACATGAGCTTCTCGGCCTCTAGGAAATTTATTATACTCGAACTCAGAAGAAGCTCTAGAATTCTGTAGCAAACCGATGTTAAGGTTTTTTGTCTGTAATTTTGCGCGTCTGTTCTTTTACACATCTTATATACAAGAGTCACCTGGGCTTTCTTCCAGTCGCTTGGCACTTTGCGCTGGTCTAGAGATTCGCGATAATGGAAAGTAAGTAAGGGACAAATGACGTAGAATACTCTTTGTAAAACCGAACTGAGATTCCATCCGGACCAGACAACTTATGCGTGGACTACTCTTTCAGTTATTTCTCTACGCCAGGGATAAGTGTCATCCACACTGGACTCTGTACGTTGGTCTAAGGACGGAGGACGGTACGTTTGGACCGTTCCCCTGCGTGTACGATTTCTTAAAAGTGGAATTCAAAACTTCGGCCTTCCTCTTACTATCTACTACTACCAAACCAGACCGGTCAACGAGTGACTGAACGGAAACCTTAGAAGCACTAATGGATTTTACGTACGACCAGAATTTTTTCGGGTTCGCCGCCAGATCTTTAGCCAGGGAGTGACAATTGTAACGGTTGTATGCTTCGTGCATATATGTTTCCACACACCCACGAATCCCTATTAATCTTTGACTGTCGTCATTTGTAAGTCCTCTTTTGAGTCAAGAGCGCAACAGCCTTTGCTTCCTCAGCATTTTCCGAATTTAGTTATTAAACGAGCGTGGGTCTTTCCTGTCCTTAATCCACATATTAAGCGCTGGTAGTAGCTGGTAGCGGTTATAGACCTGGGGACGAAGAAATGATTTGTGATGCTGACGACGCAGTTCTGCTTGTAAGCGGCGAAGACAGCCTGCAGAAACCTTTACATATACTAACGTGTCAGCCAAAAACCTAACGTGGTCACACCCACTCAAAATAACCAAGTGTATGATCACATCTGTGGAGCCAATTAGTTGCAAACTGGAAGTTGATTGAAACAATATTCAGCATGTAACGACATTTAAGTATTTTGGTACTGGACTGTCCACTAATGAAACTGACGAAAAGCAAGTTATAGAATAAGTAGCAAAAGCAATTAAAGTGGCAGGGTATTTAAACGTTACTATTTGGAGAATAGCAAAGGCAAGAATATGCAAAACACTTGTGAGACCAATTATGATATACACAGCTGAGAGAAGACCGGAAACATCAAAAACAAAAAGACTTTAGGAAACCACGGAAATGTAAATTGAGCGAAGGATAAACTGGGAGGAGACTGCGAGGTAGAGAGAGAAGTGAAACCATTAGAAAAGAATGTACAGTGTACCCCATTAATGAGTGGGTACGTAATAGGCAATATGAATGGAACACATAGACAACCATTCAGGAAATGTTCCACTGATAAAAGACTGGTTACGTAAGTACCATAAAATCTCACTAAACTCAGAGGCACAGTTTTCGATCAACTTTGTTGATATATTATCACAGCCATTACACTTTTTTGATTTGAAGGATTTAGTGATGGACTTTACTTTTACAGGTGTTTTACAGGCCGAAAGATGCTACTCCAGGCGGGTGTAAAATGAATGTGCGCAACGGAAAGTAATAAACGCTAAAATGATGATTTGGCCCTGTCTGACTGCCCCCTGAAACAGATCTTAGGATCTCTTAATCCTCTTTAAGATATAAATTACATTCTAAACATAAATGAATGATGAAGGCAACTAATACTACTAAATGATAAACGTTGTTGCTCAATGTACTGTTATTATAGATTAAAATCAACCCCTTAAGTACAATTGTCTCTATTTCCTAACTAAAACTGCAGATCAATTGCCCACTCAGGCCCTTCTTATGTCCACGCGATATAACATAAATAACTCGGAATGACTGACATTATTTACATACCAAACACTAGAAGACACTATTTTCAAAAATGATCTACGGTGGTGTGGAACTTCAGTGGAAATAAGCTACCGTGATCACAGCTGTTTAGCTGTGGTTCTCGTACTCGTCTGCAGACGATGGAAGAACTCCGGCACAAATAAACTCTTTCAAACACCAGGAAGGCAAAAGGCGGTCCTCTGACTAATATACTCTAATACTGTCTTCTCCTCTCTGT
Source organism: Schistocerca americana (assembly GCF_021461395.2). NCBI lineage: Eukaryota > Metazoa > Arthropoda > Insecta > Orthoptera > Acrididae > Schistocerca > Schistocerca americana. Next base: position 362,746,512 of record NC_060126.1, read on the forward strand.
GTTCTACAGACGAGAAACGCGAACTCCCAGCCACTAGGACGGAGTTCAGATAACGTCTCAACGTAAGTATAGGCAGAAGAAGTGCTCTCAATTACTGAACGCTGCGTACTAAACGAAGGCTTCCAACCCGGAGGCGACGTTCAGAATCGCATAGGTTCGCAACAGTACAGTGCCTAACTGTTCTAACTATAAACTCTCCTGAGAGCAAAGACAGCAAGTCCGTCTGTACCAATAAAGCTGAGACAAGCGACCGTCACACACGGGCGCTCACAACGGAAGACCTCGTCTCTCCATTGATGGCTTGCCAGCAAGCTTCGGCTCCCCACCCTCGTAATTCCGAAAACGAATCATATTCCCGAAACCACAGAACATTCTCCCTCTCTACAGATTCTTCCGAACGCCGACCAAACATATTTTAGCGTTTTGTCGTCCAGCGCGGAAAGTTTGCGAAGAAAAACCTATACTCGTACAATGGTACGCTTCTGGGTAAAAATCCTTGGAAATAACCCAGCCTGCGTGGTTTCCAAGGTGCCGCTTCTTCGTTCCTCTCACCTGTGTCCAAGATTTGCAGAGTTCTTGGTTATCCTTCCAGTCCTGCTACAATAGCGGCCGGCCGTCACCCTATTGTGCTCCAGAGCTCAGGTGCCACGACGTCCGTCTAGCTACTCCCTGTTTTTAAGCAGGACCAACATCTGTGCTGGCCTTCCACCCAGAGCTTGAGTTCTGCCCTCCGTTTCATCTCCACTGGCGTTCCAACCTCTACTAGTATATGCAATCATTCATTACGTAGTTCTGTTAATAAAGACACTCCGTCACCTTTCATGCAGTAAGCGTTAACAGTTATTTACAAGGAGTATGTGACAATGTCAGTCTCCTTTAAATATTATATATACGATGTACAACCTATCAAATGATACCTAATTGTGGTTACAGTTCATGGCAAAGTATGCAGATGAGTGCTTGTAAAGTGCAAAATTATAGCCACCTTACAAGGTCATACTCATGCAATTATTGTTTATTTTTTGTGGCTGTGGACCGTAATATGATGAACTGTGTGTAAATAAAAGAAAAAACATTGCATTATCATTATGCTCTTGCAGACAGCATGCTCATACTTTTATTTGTTACCGACTGCAACTGCATTGTTATTATGCAATTTTTATACTAAACAAATGGTTCAAATGGCTCTGAGCACTATGGGACAACATCTGAGGTCATCAATCCTCTAGAACTTAGAACTACTTAAACCTAACTAACCTAAGGACAACACACACGTCTATGTCCAAGGCGGGATTCGAACCTGCTACCGTAGCAGTCGAGCGGTTCCGGAATGAAGCGCCTAGAACCGCTCGGCCACAGCGGCCGGCTATACTAAGCAAATGTGCTATATCTTCCAGAGGTACGATACACAGCCATACATATCAGAGTAGCTAACTGCATCTCAGAGAGTATGAGTTAAGACTAGCGTCCAGAGAGAGCGTTACGCGGCAGGAACTATATTATGCTTCCGCAATATGTTGCTGAAATGGTTCCCGGGTGGACATCCATACGGCAATCCTGGATATAAAAGTACACACGGCTTCTCTCAGTTTGCGTGTGCGTTAGTAAGAACAGGATCAACAGTACCTCAAGACAGCACCAGGATCGTGTCTACAGTCGCTGCGTACGAGAGCGAAATAGGAGCTTCTTCAAGTGATCTTAGTGTACAGGCGACCACCCGTTTGAAGAGATTAATGGCAGCAATTTATTGGATATATATTTACACTGAAAAATTTCTATACAGTGTAAACATCTACACTCGGTACACTATCCATGGCCTACGTGACAGAGCCAACCTGTATTTCAGGCCAGATTTATGTAGCACCAGTTCGAACTTTTGATAGGTCACACTTTGCGACCTATCATGTGACGTCTGTTGCCGAGGGACATGAACAGAGTGTGAGCTGGAGATGTTCGTAGGCTCCAGACCGGCATCATGAAATTCTTCTTTCCGCTGCTAATCTCCTTCCAGACTTGAGTTGTTGTGTTCTACTTCGTACACAACAGTAAGGAGAAGTGCGCTACAGAGTGTTGCAGCAGCTGTCGTCGTAGGTTCGTTAGACACGAGCAGAAACGATTAGTAAACACGTAAATACAGTAAACAGAAGTTTTACTTAACTTACAGCTTCCTCCAAACGTTGCAGAAACACGATGCGAAAGAATAAACAGCAATAAAGTCTAGCTATTACAAGAAGCAAAGAACGTCTTGTAGTGTGAGGCTCCCGCTACTGATGCTCGTGCGAAACGTCGAAAGCTGGCTAAGAATGAAGACTAGAGAGTTACGACTGAGACCGGTCTATGTAGCTGCCACTGGTCATCCTCTATCGCTGCAGCAGAGGGCGCTCGTAGTCGGAACCGCTGAATGCGGAGCTCAATATATGCGCTTCATTGGATCCGCCAGGTCCCATCGCGACCGCTGTCGGCATCTGTCAGAAACGTGCATTTGCATCTTTGAGAAGTTGGTGAGGGTGGTATCGATTTGTGCCACTTCTAATCGAACTCAATGGCACAACTAGGTGCTTGGTGGCATGTACGCTGTCTTACAGTGCCTCATAACAAAGAGTATAGGACTTCTACATCTACATCATACTCCGCAAGCCACCTAATGGTGTTTGGCGGAGGGTACTTTCGGTACCACTATCTGATCCCTCCAATCCTGTTCCTCTCGCGAATAGTGCGTGGGAAGAATGATTGTCGGTAAGCCTCTCTATTGTCTCTAATTTCTCGAATTTTCTCCTCGTGGTCAATACCCGTGATGTATGTGGGCGGGAGGGTGGGGGGGGGGGGGAAGTAATATGTTATCTGACTCCTCCTGGAAAGTGCTGTCCTGAAATTTCAGTAGTAAATCTCTCTGCCGTGATGCACAGCGTCCCTCTTGTAACGTCTGCCAGTGGAGTTTGTTTAGCATCTCCGTAACGATCTCTCGCCAGCTAAACGATCCCGTGACGAAGCGCCCCGCTCTTCGTCGGATCTTCTCTATCTCCTCAATCAGCCCTACCTGGTAGGGACTCCAGATAGATGAACAATACTCAAGAATCGGGCGCACAAGCGCCTTATAAAAATGGTTCAAATGGCTCTGAGCACTACGGGACTCAGCTGCTGTGGTCATAAGTCCCCTAGAACTTATAACTACTTAAACCTAACTAACCTAAGGACATCACACACATCCATGCCCGAGGCAGGATTCGAACCTGCGACCGTAGCAAGCGCCTTATAATCCACTTCTTTCGTGGATGAGTTACATTTCCTTAAGATTCTTTCGACGAATCTGAGTATTGTGTATGCTTTTCCCACTATCTGTTTTATATCATCATTCCACTTAAGGTCGCTTTTTAGAGTTAGATATTTTACGGCAGACGCTGTCTCAAGCTGTTTGTCATCAATAGTGTAGCTGCACAGGAGTGGATTTCTCTTCCTATGTATGCGCAATATGTTACATTTATTTACGTTCAGGGTCAACTGCCAGAGACTGTACCATTCATAAATTCTCTGCAGGTCGTTACTATCTTCTGGTGTTACCACTTTGGCATGAACAGATGCATCATCTGCGATAGCCGTAAAGAGCATCCGACGCTTTCTACTAGATCTTTTATATATATAGTGAACAGCAACGGTCCTATCACACTTCCCTGTGGTCTCCGGATATTACCTTTACACCTATCGATTTAGTTACGTTAAGAGCGACGCGTTGAGTACTATGTGTAAGAAAGTCTTGAATCCAATCGCAGTTCTGCTCCGATAATCCGTAAGGTCGTATTTTTTCATTAAACAGCAATTCGAGACCGTGTCAAATACCTTATTGGAATCAAGGAACACGGCAACTACCTGAAAGCCGTTGTCCACTGCGTTGTGTGTCTCATGGAGGAACAGTGCGAGCTGAGTTTCGCAGGATCTCTGTTTGCGGAATCCATGTTGGTTTTTATAGACCATCTTACCTAATAAACTTTGTGCTTCACTCAAACAATGTAAATACGCCCATCTCATTTTCTGTGTGCTGATAGTTTCACCTTGCTTGGCTTTCCATTTACCGTACAGTAGTTATTTGTTCACAGGATTCAGGACCACACCAGAGTTAAACACAGTCCAGTGCATGTGTATAATTAAATATTGCCACATACCAGCTTCATGCTACAGGTAAGTTCGATGCTATTTCTTTCATTAAATTACTGTAGATTGTTGCTAATGTGTGTTACCAAAATATCTTTAGCTCTTTCCTAGCGCTATCTGGCACTGTGACGAGGCTGTATAGTTGCTGCCTGCAAGGAAGCGACCTTGTAATAGCAACTACTTTCGATGGTAGGGGATTTCTTGCTGTCACATGTTTGTGTTTGACACGAAGTGTACGTTGTGAATATAAAAAATTGTAGTGAATGTAAAGTAGCTTCTTAAACTGAGTGCTGTTTGAAATCCATCAACACGAAAGTTAACTTTCAGCGTGGGTCAAACAAACTGTTCACTACATAAAAATATTTTCCAAACTGTAGTTTAACAAAAGTAGCACCTCTACAAGGTATTCATTTCTCGGCAGTAAACGCCCTTCAGTGGAGCTAATTTGAACTTGTAAACATTTTGCTCTGCAGTGTTATTTTATATGTGTGATTTTAACCACATACACATTTCACTGAACTCGGGCAGCACCGGAGTGGCGGGAGAGGAGGTGGGGGAAGGGGGTGGGACGAAAGGAAACACGAAGGTTCCTTCGTGAAATACATACGATATGTAATACACCATTTTTTTTCTAAAAGCAGGTCGGATTTATTCAGGATTCTTATACACGATATTATCCCACTCTTTTGGCTACAAAATCCAATCTTTTAACACAATCTTTGTTTTTAGCAATGGCGTTACGCCACCTTGCTGGAAGAGCCTGTATACCTGCATGGTACCATTCTACGGTTCGACGTCGGAGCAAACGTCTTGGTGCGTCAGTAGCTGCCCATCATCCATGTACCGCTTCCCGCAGAGTACTTGCTACATAGGGCCAAACAGATGGAAGTGGGAAGCAGCGAGATCCAGGCTGTGGGATGGAAGAGGAGAAGCAGTTCAATGAAGTTTTGTGAGCTCCTTTCGGGTGCGCAGACTTGTATGACACCGTTCCTTGCTATGGAGAAGGAGGAGTTCGTTTGCATTTTTGTGGCGACGAACACACTGGAGCCGTTTCTCCAGTTTCCTGAGCGTAGCGCAATTCACTTCGGAGTTGATCGTTGCACATGACGGAGAACACCCAACAGAATAACCCCTTCAGCGTCCCAGAAGATAAGACTGAGGATACGTATTTGAACTTTTTTTTCGGAGGAGAGGAGTTGCAACTCCACTAAAATGATTAAGGTTTTGTTTGCGGTTCGGATAAACACATGGTTCATCGTCTGTCACAACCAAAAATTGTCCTCTAACTGAGCAAGCAAAACCTCACAAATTGTCCTTCGTTTCTCTTTACGGTCGCCCGTTAGGCAGCGAGGAACCCAGAGGGGACGCAACTTGGAGTACCTCAATTGGCGGACGAGTGTGTCAGAACTACCTGCATAGATGTCCAGTTGAGCAGCGTTGTGTGTGAAATGATGAGTAAATGAAGACCCTAAGCTGTCGACAGGCGTTGAAGTACATCAACGGGGACGGATGAAAATGCGTGTCCCGGCCGGGACTCGAACCCGGAATTTCCTGCTTACATGGCAGACGCGCTAGCCACCTGAGCCACCGAGGGTACAGAGGACAGTGCGACTGCAGGGATTTATCCATTGCACGCTCCTCGTGAGACCCACATTCCCAACTTAATGTCCACACACTACATCCGTAGTGCCCCTGCCCATTACACTCATTACTCGCGGCAGATAATCTTACCGAGTCCCGTAAGAGTTCGGGCAATGCGTCTGCATCCAGCACAGAAGAAGAAGGTCAATGGCCGGTTAGCCTTAACTATATGAAGAAGGTATCTGTTGTTTCGGACATTGCAGAAGGAACAGATACCATCTTCATATATAGCGTTGTGTTTGGTTGTAAACCGTCGATCACCTCGAATGAGAGTTTCCACTCGATCCAACGTTGCAAGAGTCACGGTTGTGTGCGGCCAGCAAGCACGTGGGAGATCGGACAGGCTTGCGCAATCTTGTTGCAATGATGACTGACTCCTCGCCCAATGACTCACCGTGCTTTTGTTCACCACCGGATCTTTATACACATTCTGCAACCGCCTATGAATATCTACTTTTCTGTCAGAAGCTTGGAGCGCACCTCCGTTGCAGACGTCGCTTTGAATGCTATGCCACCTGTCAACTTATGAAACTAGAGGGGTTGATGAGAGAATAATCCATGGTGTCCCACAACAAACCGCTCATTTTTTCAACCAGAACTGGCAGAGAAAAAAAAAGTGTTTAGCATTTCTCGTTGAACAGCTCTCGTACAACTCTTGAGTGTCGTGCACTTCTTACTTCAGCTGCTCTGAATGTATGGTTGCAAAACAAAATGGTTCCAATGGCTCTGAGCACTATGGGCCTTAACATCTGAGGTCATCAGTCCCCTAGAACTTAGAACTACTTAAACCTAACTAACCTAAGGACATCACACACATCCAGGCCCGAGGCAGGATTTGAATCTGTGACCGTAGCGGTCGCGCGGTTCCAGACAGAAGCGCCTAGAACCGATCGGTCACACCGGACGGCTATGGTTGCATGCTGGTGAGAAGAGTTCCAACTTTTCAGCTGTATTTGGCTATGAATGGTATCTCAATTTGTTGCCAGTGTGAGTCGTGCAGTTGTTAGTGCATATGTCGTAGCTAAGGAGGGAAAACTGTTGGTGCTCGTATGGTGAGAGTGACACCTTCACAAGGATAACGATGAATACAAACAGAAACTACAGATAAACAACGCTGTTCATGAACTGTTAATATCTCTATGCCGTGCACCACATGAGCAATGCTACCAGCTTCACACGTTTTCCAGAAGAATAGTGTTCTCTGTTATTGTTGTAAAGGCAGGCTGTGTACGGTGTGCTGCGTGGTAGCTGAAGGCGTGCGGCTCGCGGCGTGCCCCGTGCAGCACGCGCGCCCTTGGAGCGGGCTCGTGGTGGGCGTCCGCCCGGATGACACCAGCGCCCAGGCACGCTTACCCCGCCACGGCCTTGCCGGCATCGGCGTCGGCGCCGTCGCCGGCCCAGCGACGCTAACAACACTGTTAGCGCGTCTCTAGCGCGTCGCGGCCACTCCCTCTCTGAACGCGTGCTTCATCCAAACGAGTGCCGAAACACTCCAGTACCGTCTTCCTACACCTCAGTTTGTCATTCTTTCCTCCAGGTCCTGTATAGTTTTTAGTGGAATTTGTACCCTTCTTCCTGGAAGACTGTGGCAAGCTCAGGTATCGATGGTGGAGGACGATAGCTATCACGCGTTCTACTCTTCAAAGCAGATCGCAAAGACTCAATAATACTGAGATCTGGTGACTGTAGTGGCCAGGGGAGATGTGGCAGTCCATTCCGGTGCTCGCGAGTTGTGTGAACAGGGGCGCTGTCGTCTTGGAACTTAGCATCAACTTTCGGGAACAAACATTGTACCATGAGATGGACGTGATCAGCCAAAATGATCACATAATGCTTGGCGATAATGTCTCCTCGCAAAGTAATCAAGGAGCCCCTGGAATACCACCCACAATGTGGCCGACCAAACCCTTACCGAAGTTCCCGCCATGTTTCATTCTTGAGACATAAACTTGGGCAGAAGTTAGGAACATTGTGAAACAACACTAATCCAACCAAAAAACATTCTTCCATTGCTCAGTTATCAAGGTTTTATTGCTTCTCCGCCACGCTTTTCCTGCTGCAGGTGTCTGCATCACTTGGGAGTGGTTTTGGAATACCAGTTGACATTGCAATTCCTGCTGATGGGCCACCAAATCAGGCACAAAGACTGAATAACATTGAGATCGGATAGCTGTGGTGACCAGGAGAGATGCGACAGTTCATCCTTGAGCTCACAAAACGAACCCTCCACCATGTGAGGTACATGACCAGATACCCTGTCATCTTGGAACAGTCTACCACGGGATGGACCTGATCAGCCAAATTGGGAGTAACCATGTGGTCCTGTGGAATGCCATGATATCACTGTCCAAATCACACCAAGTCCCTACCATGTGTCGTTCTTGGTCAGTAGTTTGGAACAGAGTGAAACAAAACTCATCCGACCAAAAGACATTCTGCCATTGCTCCATATTCCAAGTTTTATGGATTTAGTAACACTTTTGCCTGTTAAGGGTATTTGCATCACTGATGAGTGATTTTGGAATTACTGTTCATTCTCCAGTTCCCTGCTTATGGAGCTACTTTCACGTCTTTTTTGGTGCTGACAGGACTCTCAAGTGCACCATTCACTTCTGCAGTGACTTTTGCAGCTGTCGCCCTCCTAGGTCAGAGTCCTCTTCAATGACCAGCAGTCACCATTACTCAGCATACAGTTTCCTCCGCGTTGTGACTTAGCAGATGATGTTTTCTTCCTTTTCCCGTGCATGCGTTATAGATCACCTTCACAAAACCTCTTGAAACACCAAACACTTCGGCTCCGTTGCTTACAGTGTCCCACATTCGAATCCACTTAGCTCCGAAATATGCACTAACAACAACACGACTGACGCTGGCAACAATTTGAGATGCCATTCATAGTCAAATACAACAGCGCAATCTGCTGACTTGGGTAACACCTGAATTTATATTTAAGCATGCATTTCTCACTGTGTTTCCGTATTTGTGTCCAACCTCTGTATGCGATGTGATGAAACAGCTTACCGGAGTGCAGCCGAGTCACGTTTTCGGCAACAGCCGGTACTTCGACAGACGTACACTTCGTCATTTTCAAGCCACAAATGCACAGAGAGGGCGCTGTTCTCTATATATCGATCCTCCAACAAGACCATTAGCGTCACACACACTCACATCTGCTTCTGCATTGGGAATACTTATCCGATGCCATATATGATTCTGGTTCGCAATTCCTGCTAATGGGGCAGTGTTATTAAGCTAGTTCAGAATAAATTATCAAATGGGGTTTTAAATAAGGATGGCAGTTTTTGCTTAAATTCTGCTTGGATTTCTGCTCTCGGCCTGGCCAAACAACAGAGGGACAGAATTAGTGCTACTCGCTCACCCATTGGTAATCAATATTCACTAACGGCAACGTCTAGTGTTGATCATCATTGGTTGTGCGCAAGCAGTAGTTATTTATTGTGTGTGTGTTGTCTCACTGCACATGCTATATTCTTGTTCGTAATAGTCACAACCCCGCCTACTGAAGGTGTGAATTTCTTGCACGATGTTCCTTCGTCGCACTTGTGCCTTGAAAATGACAGAGTGGACATCTGTCGTAATATCAGCGCCTGCGGAAGTCGTTGCCTGCCTGCGCTGCCGTAAGTTGTTTGAACACATCAGATAGTCGCATCCATTCCAACTGTGATGAGCGAACGAGGTAGTGCAGTGGTTAGCGCACTAGACTCGTATTCAGGAGGACGACGGTTCAAATCTGCATCCCACCATCCTCACTTGGCTATTCCGTGATTTCCCTAAATCGCTCCAGGCAAATGCTGGAATGGTTACTTTGAAACTGGAGGGCTGATGTCCTGCCCTACCCTTGAACTAATCCGAGCATTTGCTTTCTCTCTGATAACCTCATTGTCGATGGTATATGAAACCTCAATCTTCCTTCTTTCCCTCTAACTGAGCGAGGGAAGCACTACCATGATAAACTGAGGCATATGATACAGCGCTTGGGCGTTTCGACACTTCTTTTGAAGAAGCAAACGGCCGCAGAGGGAAGCACTGGCGATGCCCACGCTTCGTGGAATCCAGGTTTATGTGATGTAACTTTCACACACGGTGCCTTCGTAAAGTACCCCATATCTCTCATCATGTATCATTTATGAGATCATCCTAATACCTCTTATTACAATGGTCAACAAATTTTCACATTTTATTTTTTACAGGAATGAAAGTAGCCATCCTTTGTAGATGTACAAGCGCTGAACAAAAATATCAAGGTTAAAATTGTCTCCTAGCTTAGAGATACAAGTAAATAAAGCATTTAAGTTTCTCACTCACTCTTGTAGGACATTATGAGAGCTACACGCAAAGTCATTGTGACAAGTGTTCCTCTACCCTAAGTGACTGAGGTGAACGCTTCCAATACTCTTTCGCAACACTGTTTTACACCTTGAAGTTTGGTGCTGCTGCTGCTTGGTGTGTACCCATAAATTATGTGTAGGCGTGCTATTTTTGTATGGTACCTCCCTTGGGGAAGAAGTCAGTACCAAGAAGGAGAAGGATATTCAATACCCAGACACCCTATCTGGCATTCGAGCTGGGGCCCGAGGCAAAGGATTCATTGTTACTCTGCCCCTCCCCCCCTCACACACACAAACACACACACACACACACACACACACACACACACACACACACACACACGAACCACGATGATGCTGAACCGATACGTACAATGGAAAAAGTATCATCCGCCAGTGAAACTGACGCTACATTTACACCAGAATCGTCATCAGGAGAAACAAAATCGATCAGCGTGTACTAAGCATGTTTAGAGATTCAGATCCTTGAAGACAAAAACCCAAATTCTTGGCCTCACGACTACAACAGTAGAATTTCCTTGCTGACACGGCGTGTGTATGTGTTTTTCACAACTGCCAGGAAAAAGCTTGAACCATCTTAGTACTAAGATAACGTCAGATTTTGTAATGATATTGATGGTTTCTTGGAAGATTTGAACATTACATACAAACCAGATCAGTGGAGACTCTTTGTAGACGGCTCAAAAACAAGACTGGAGGCAGAGCTGTTACACAACACTAATGAAGGGCCATATGCTGCTTTAGGTGAAGGAAGTTATACGATATTGATTAGATTAGATTAGATTTACTTTCATTCCAATTGATCCGTAGTGAGGAGGTCTTCCAGAACGTAGAACATGTCAGAAAAACAACAATACATGACAAATATTTACAACTCAAACGAATAAGCTAATGTGCCATTCCACAGGTCCCAGGTGGCATGGTCATCATTTTTTAATGAACGCTATATGAAAGAATCATTTTACAAATACTAATGCACTGAATTTAAAATATATTTTTTTGTTTATTTATAAGACAATAAACATATAATACAACTACTAAATACTTATTTACAATGAACGCATTACTGCACCGAACTGGTGCAGAAGTTATATCAGTTGGTTCTACTGCGAAATTCATCAATGGAGTAGAAGGAGTAGGCCACCAATAAATCCTTTAGGCTTCTCTTACACTGAATTTAATTGTTTGTTAAGCTTTTTATGGAGGCTGGCAAGTTATTGAAAATGTGTGTTCCTGAATAATGCACACCTTTTTATACAAGACTAAGTGACTTTAAATCCTTGTGAAGTAAATGTGATGTAAATTCTTATATCTAGTATTGATCCCATGAATTGAGCTGTTGGTTTGAAAAAGTGATATACAGGGTGTTACAAAAAGGTACGGCCAAACTTTCAGGAAACATTCCTCTCACAGAAATAAAGAAAAGATGTTACGTGGACATGTGTCCGGAAACGCTTAATTTCTATGTCAGAGCTCATTTTAGTTCTTCCACCTACGCTCAATGGAGCACGTTATCATGATTTCATACGGGATACTCTACCTGTGCTGCTAGAACATGTGCCTTTACAAGTACGACACAACATGTGGTTCATGCACGATGGAGCTCCTGCACATTTCAGTCGAAGTGTTTGTACGCTTCCCAACAACAGATTCGGTGACCGATGGATTGGTAGAGGCGGACCAATTCCATGGCCTCCACGCTCTCCTGACCTCAACCCTCTTTACTTTCATTTATGGGTGCATTTGGAAGCTCTTGTCTACGCAGCCCCGGTACCAAATGTAGAGACTCTTCGTGCTCGTATTGTGGACGGCTGTGCTACAATACGCCATTCTCCAGGGCTGCATCAGCGCATCAGGGATTCCATGCGACGGAGGATGGATGCATGTATCCTAGCTAACGGAGGACATTTTCAACATTTCCTATAACAAAGTGTTTGAAGTCACGCTGTTACGTTCTCATGCTGTGTGTTTCCATTCCATTATTAATGTGATTTAAAGAGAAGTAATAAAATGAGCTCTAACATGGAAAGTAAGCGTTTCCGGACACATGTCCACATAACATATTTTCTTTCTTTGTGTGTGAGGAATGTTTCCTGAAAGTTTGGCCGCACCTTTTTGTAACACCCTGTATTTTAATGACAAATTTCATTAAGGAATAAATTTATTGGGAAGCAGTAGTTAGCATCCCTAGTTCCCTAAACAGGCGTCTGCAGGATGTTCTTGAGTTCACAATACATATAACTCTTACTGCACGTTTTAGTGCCCCGATAACTTTAGCTTAGCTTGATGAATTGCACCAAAAAATAGTCCCATATAACATTATGCAATGAAAGTAAGCATAGTATGCCAGCTTTTTCATTTTTATATCCCCTATGTCTGACACAATTCGCATTGCAAACAGAGATTTGTTAAGACGCTTCAGCAGTCCTGTGGTCTGCTCCTCCCAGTTTAACCCGTTGCATTTACTATCAAGCTGTAATCCCAAGTATTTAACACTGTCCACTTCTTCTATCTGCTTGTCATCGTATGTTAGGCATATACTCGTGGGACACCCCTTACAAGTTCTGAACTGCATGTAGTGTGTTTTTTTAAAGTTTAGTGACAAAGAATTGGCTAGAAACCAGTGATTAATGTCCACAAATATTTTATTATCTGACCTTTCTAAGACTACAGTTGATTTGCTATTTATTGCAATGTTTGTATCATCGGCAAACAAAACGAACTTGGCTTCTGGTAATTTTGCTGATGAAAGGTCATTGATATACACAAGAAAAAGTAAGGGCCATAAAATGGAAACTTGTGGGACCCCACATGTTGACAAATACAGTTGGATGGTGCCTGATAGCTTGATACATGTCACTTTCCTAATAACACCCTTTGTTTCCTGCCAGAGATATAAGATTTGAACCATTTTGCAGCATTTCCTGTTACACTATAATATTCGAATTTACTTAAAAGGATATTGTGATTTACACTGTCAAAAGTCTTTGAAAGATCAAAAAATATACCAGTTCCCTGCAATTTTTTGTCTAATGAATTAAGCACATTTTCACTGTAAGTGTTGGTAGCCTTTTCAATATCAGAACCCCTTAGAAATCCGAACTGTGGCTTTGACAGTATGATATTTGAGATAAGATGGTTATAAAGCCGATTGTACATTACTTTTTCTAAAATTTTTGAGAATGCTGGCAAAAGTGAAATTGGACGGAAATTTGATGCTATTCATTATCTCCCTTTTTACACAGTGGCTTAACTTCAGCATTTTTCAACCATTCAGGAAATATTCCACTGATAAATGACTGGTTACACAGATAGCTTGATATGTTACTTAACTCAGAATCACATTCTTTAATTAACTTTGTTGTTATTTCATCATACCCGCTAGATGTATTTGATTATAAAGATTTTATGATGGATATTATTTCTACTGGGGAAGTGAGGGTCAAATTCATATTATGGAAGTTACCTGAAATGTCTGGTCTGAGGTATTCCATAGCAGCATCTACAGAACCTGACAACCCCATCTTGTCATTAACAGTTATAAAATGTTTGTTAAAAAGCTCTGCAACACTATACACGTCTGTCACTAATGTATTATTTACTCTTAATACTATTTGTCCCTCTTCATGTCTTGTTCTACCGGTCTTCTCCTTCACTATATCCCATATTGTCTTTATTTTGTTATCTCATATGACTATCTTTTCCTTCTAATATATTTGCTTTGATGTCCATATTACAGTCTTTAATATATTTCAGTATTTCTTGTAATGTGCTATAGCATCAACATCGGAGCTGTTTAGGATTGACAAATACAGTCTTCTTTTTGTTTTACAAGATACCCCTATTCCTTGAGTAATCCATAGCTTCTTTGTAGACTTTGCTCTAACCTTGGTAAGTTTTGGGGGAAAACAGTGTTCGAATAAGGTAAGCGCTTTATTAGCAAAAGTGTTGTATTTTTCATTCATGCCATGAGCACTGTAAACATCAGTCCAGTGAATGTCTCTGAGGAGTGTCCTAAAATAATCAATTTTTGGCTTATTGATTACCCTCTTGAGCTCAGATTTAACAGATTTTATATCCTGTTCAGTATTAACATTTAACAGAAGGAACTACATGTCATGGTCTGAGAGGCCATTGACTATTGGTTTTGTAATATAATTTTGTTCATTGGCCTTTTCTGTAAAGATATTATCAATGGCTCTTTGTGAGCAATTGGCTACCCTAGTGGGGAACTTTACAGTGGGAATTAAGTTGAATGATAGTGTTACTAACTCAAATAAGTTCTTATTGGGAGAGTTTTTAAGGAAATCTACATTGAAATCACCAGCAACCACAATTTCTTTGTTTTTGGTTGTTAAATGGGCCAGTACAGCTTCAAGGTGGTTTACAAACAGATTAAAGTTACCTGCCGGTGCTCGATATACACTTAATATTATGAAGGATTTTTTGTGAAATTCTACTTCTGTTGCACATGCTTCCATATGCTGTTGTAGGCAAAATTTATGAATGTCTATGTTCTTAAATTTATGACAGTTCCTGATGAATGTGGCAACTCCTCCTTTCTCCATTTCTGATCTACAAAAGTGAGATGGTAACCTAAACCCTGTAACACTTAAAAGTTCTATACCAGTGGTCACACAATGTTCAGAGAGGCAGATTATGTCAGCTGGATTTGAAGACTCTAATTCATCTATGCAGATAATTAATTCATTATTTTATTTCTCAGTCCTCGAATATTTTCATGAAATAAAGATAGCTGACATTTCACATTGACTGAGTTAAAACTGGGTAGAAAAATATCTGCTGACTGTTGAAAATTCTTAACCAATAGCTGTTTATGCTGATGTAATAAGCTAGAATTATGTTTTTTGGTTTCTTTCTCAAACTGAACGTTTGTCTCAGTCCTAACTCTCTTAAAATTTGGTTTCTTTCTGTCCTCGCTACCTTAAAAAAGGGTCTTTTCTGAACCCTATAACCACTGGTATTTTATCACTCATGACAGTGCCTCCCCCCTCTAACTTTCCTGCTATTTTCCCAGCCAGTTTACCCTTCCCCTTCCTGTTGAAGTGAAGACCATGCCTAGTATAATCCCACCTACTGGGAGACTCAACAGGAACCAAACCAATGTGTGACCCTGCACCCGACATAAGCAGCCGTTCCAGCTCCAAATTAACTCTCTTGACAGAAGAGTTCAAATGAGGTCGGTCATGACGCCCAAGAACAGATACAAATTCAACACTAGTATGCTTCGATGCTGATGCAATCTTTGCCAGGTCACACTCTATACTGTACCCAGAATCTCTTACCTGCCCCACCTACTATAACCATGGTGTCTTCCTTAGTGACCGGCCGGGGTGGCCGAGCGGTTCTAGGCGCTACAGTCTGGAACCGCGCGACCGCTACGGTCGCAGGTTCGAATCCTGCCTCGGGCATGGATGTGTGTGACGTCCTTAAGTTAGTTAGGTTTAAGTAGTTCTAAGTTCTAGGGGACTGATGTCCTCAGCAGTTAAGTCCCATAGTGCTCAGAGCCATTTTCTTCCTTAGTGAAATCTTTGCAAAGTGATCCTAAATCCTCTGTCACCTGCTCCAGACCAGCATTAGGTTTAAAAATCTTGGTGACCTGGTATTCTGCCCCTAGTTCATCCTGCAAAAGTTGACCAACACCTCTTCCATTTGAACCTAACAACAACACTTTCTTTCTCTTTACTGATTTCCCTACTTTCTTACTTTTCAATTTGCTGCTGAAAGTTTGTTGTGCCCTGTCTACACCTGCAACTGCTTGAGGCTCACCAGCTTCTAACTGAAGCAAAAGGTCCAATCTACTTTCCACATTCACCACGAAGCTGTCAGACAAAGTTCTAGGCCTGTTCCTCCTGTTGCCTGTTGCCACTTCCCACCTCTCTTTACCCTTCTCCATCCTTAACCTGTCAATATCTCCCCTGGCCTTGTCTAACTCAGCCTGAAGGGCGGCAATTTTCCCCTCCTGTTCTAGTATCTTCCTATCTCTACTACAAGTCCTACAAAACCACTGATGAGTCTCATTTACTTCCCCTATTCCCACGCCACTAAAGTCGCCCACATGTAAAAAACTACAGCACCCATCACACCAAAGCCCCGACCTAATAATTCTACGGCAAGTCAAGCACTTTTCACTCATGATAAACGTAATAGTTTATTAAGAATAAGTCAGTTAAATTACAGATAAACACGAAGATATGGTTCCACAA